>NW_027226441.1:0-394650 GCF_022539635.2 Chironomus tepperi
CAGTTTAATTTCTTTTTGCACATAAAAAAAAGAAAATAAAGCAACAATAAACGGAAATGTATATGTAGCCGATACACATACGTATGTTTTTCAATAGTTCAGTTGATAGCGGGAACAGTCAGTTTACTATGTTAAATAGATCGTTAACCTGATGATTTTATTAATAAATAAATTTTCATACATTTTATTGTTCTTTTGATTCTATCGATGACATAATAGAAGTGTGAGTACACAATTGCTCTTGCACATTAATTGAGGGTTACAATAAGCATTCTGCAATTAATATTGTTTGTTTCTAGCTACTAAAATAGAGCATTCACATTTTGATTAATGGAAATTGAAATGAAATGTTATTTTTAGTGTTATTCTGTCATTAACATTAATGTGGAAGTAATATTTTTGGAGAGAAAATTGTCATTAAAGCGAAGCAAGATGAATTTGAATAAGCTGCGGGAAAAACTAAGTCAGCATCGCAAATGACATCAATTGAAAAATTACAATGAATTTTTATATAATTTTTACTGTATGAAAATGTCACGCAACCTCAGACAAGGAAGTCAGGGAACTCAAAAAAATGTTAGACGTCATTTATGGACACCAAACTTAATTTTGTTCTTTTCACTGTTCTCGTTTTTTGACGTAGTAAATTGGCAACATTTCATATTTTATTTAAAAGTAAATGAATATCGCATGTGCTTGAATTTCAACCTTTTCCTTTATATTGTTGTTTTTTCATCATCAAAAAAAAGTGTTTGACTAACCTATTTTTTCCAAAGCGGAAAACTTGTCAAGTATGCACACTTTGAATAGTTTTAAACCTAATGATTCATCGATAAATATTTATTTATATTAAAGATTCGCAATAAAAGGACTTTCTCATACTAATCAAAGTTGAATCATTTGGAGGCTTTTTCCGCGATATTTTCTGCTGTCACCATATTAATTAAAGTTTTAGTGATGAGTTAAATAATATTTTCGAAACGAAATTTTAATGCAATTATATGATTTCAATAAAAAATATTGACTTGTCATTCATTAAAAATATATGAAAGACATTTTTCAATATAATGAAATTATGAGTCGATATTTAAAATTCATCCATTGTGTTGACTTTTGATCGCAAAGAGATTTTTTTTGGGCAAATTTGGGGGTTGAAAGGTTAACAGAATAACGATCTTCTTTCAAAATGAGCAATGGGATTCTCAGAATTTTTTCTGTTCAAACTGCACCTGCCCCAATTCCTCTCTGAACCTAATAAGTGAACAGTCTCTTTGTATGTAATAAAAATCAGTCAGACATTCTTTTTCGCACTGTCTGAAGTTGCTTTGAAGCAAAGTATGTGTGGATGATAGAAATTAGTTCTATTTGATGTTCTGAAAGGAGGTCAAAAACTTGATCTTCTCTAGCCTACACAACCGTAATATCTCAACTGTGTGAAAAGAGTTGTCATTAAGATACTTAAGGCCATTTGCTAGGCTGAGCAAAATTTTTGTCAAATCTTTTTTTGTACATAAGTTGTGTTACATAAGCGAATTGCCATATTAAGACTTAACTTTTTGACTTAATAATCAATCGATTGTAATAAATTTGATACAACTATCATTTTATTTACACTTTCCTGTCGACTGTATTGTTCATTAAAGTAATACACAACTATTTTTTGCGAATACCACATATTCACATTTTAATTCAAGATCTTCGACCTTTGTTAATATATTTTCTCACGAGTATTTGTGATTTTCTTATTGTCAAAATATTATCTAACACACTATTGCTAATCAGCAAGATTAAAGTCAATGAAGCATTGTGTCGATTTTAGAAGGCCATATCTTTGTGAATACAAGACCTTGCAGCTATATAAAATATTAATTACTATCAATTTAGAACATTTTTTCCGTACAGACACCAAAAAAATACTTTTCGCGAAATCAGTGTTATGAACTAATTATTATTTTTGTTATATTTTATCAGAAAAATAATATCGCAGAGCTTAAAAATATCAGTGCACGTTTTCAATAATTCTTTTTTCCTTCAAAATACACTGAGGTAACAAAGTTTCAAAGTTTATTGTTCCTAGTACTTTACTTTGTTTTAATTACAATTATAGTGAAGAGTTATTAACTAGCTATATGTACAGTTATTACGCAATGTGAAACGATTCAAGCAAATAAACCCTTTTAATTGTCTTTATTCTATGTCTTTGACCTGAACCTTTTTTCTTTTATATCGGGTTTCAATAGATTTTTTTTCTTTCATGTATTGTAAAAATGATAAAGCCAATTGAGATATTGTAATGAACAACTAGCAATCGAGTTCATTCATTTTAATTTACCTTTCATTATGATGTTTTTTCTTGAGTGCACGATTGCATTACACATTTGAACCAGCGCCGTCGATAAAAATGATTTTTTTTTCTATTTTGTGCTTTGTTCATAAACCTTGCAGTAGATTAGGACGGCATATTGATAAGAACTTAAAATACATTGTGTAACAAATGCGTTTCACAATATTTATACTATGAGAAAAAAAATCAGACATATATCACAATTTATTCTACTTCTTTATGAATTGCTCTAGAATCTCAATTATGAACATTACTGACTCACTTTCCTTATTATTATTTATTGTCATCAGAAGAGAAATTTCATAACATAATACTATTTGCTTCAATGTAAGGAATGAAAAAGTACTGAGCATTCATATTAATAGAATACATTCATTTCATTTGACAGTGTTAGAATTAAATAGAACAGAAAGAAATAATAGGAGAGAGCAAAACAGAACCAGAGGGAAAAAAAATGTGTGAGTGAGAGAGTAATAATGTATAGGACAAAATAGAATGAAGCTTTGACCAACTGTATGAGTTAAAAGTTCATTCAACTTTTGAATCTTTCTTTTAATGTACAGACTGTAATGCGTTTATAAACATTTCATTATAATGTTCTGAAACTGCTTTCAAGACCAAAATTTTGTAATGTGTTCGATAATTTTAAAGTGACGAAATCTCGTACAGTATTAAATATCAGCCAGACTGATTTGTCTCACATATAAAAAATTTAAATTCAGGTAGAGAAAAAAGGAATCTAAAAATATTGCAGTCTTCGATGCAGTTCGTTAACCTGTCGCTACTGAATGGCATTGAATTTTTCACGAGAAAGATTCTCAAGAAATACAAATTCAATACGAATTATGTCTTATAGCTTCTACATACATTATATTTTGGTTAAAAAAGTATAAAGTTACATTTATCTTAATGTTTATCATCTCATTATTTGTTATGCACTTGCTTTGGTCGTTCTTCGTTGTATTTGTCAATTTTTTCTTCTTGATGCTACTGATGCATTCTTCTTTCATACATTTGAACTGCAGCATGCTGCCTCGTTTATATCAATTATTGTTTTCTATTTTTTCAGGCCAGCATTAAAAAAAACTGGTTTTACTCAATTTTTACTTGCAGTTCAGCTGCTTTGCCGCCGATTGCATTTTGTATGCAATATTAAGTATTCTTAGAATGAATATACGTACATGTTCGTATACGTATTGAATTGCAATTGAAATGAAATGAAAGTGTGAATAAATCAGTCAAGAATTTTATATTTTATTGTTTTCCTTTAATACTTTAACTTATTGGCATAGAAAATTTACAAAAGCAGGATATGAGTAAGAAAGACAGAAACAAATAAAGTTTATTCTCTATTCTCAGACTTGATTGAAATTACACATTAAATTCACGTAACCAAGAAAAATACAGTGAGAATATAAATTTAATAAGGAAGGTTTTTGTCAAAAAACATACTTTTTTCTAGCTATTAAAAATAGGTCAACAAAGTCCATCCTATTCATTAAATGCCTTTATTCACATCAATCGTTTTGCATCACACGAAAAGCACGCGATGATGAAGATTATTTGCTCATTTCACGAAATTCTTTATTTTTGGCATCAAAAGATATTAAAAACACATTTTGAAATTTAATTAAAGAGAAAAGAAGATGTAAGCGAAATTCGGTCAAGTTAAAAGTTTGAGGGAGTTAGAGATAGATAGTTTAATGATCAAACACCATAAGCTTGAGTTTATTTTTAGGTCAAATGCGTTACGATGATGTTGAATGATTGCTTAAGGTTTATTATATGACTTCTTCGACACCACCGCGATGCTCTTATTCTTTTATTAAACTTTCACATACATATAAAGCTAATTTAAATTTTTTTCTATGCCCTCATATTAAAATAGAATTTAGTATATTAAATTATAATTGTTAATCTATATATTCTTGTAATAAGAGTGCTGTACTTGATTATGCGAGGTTGAAAATCGAATGAAATTGAGCTATAAACTATAAAAAGAATATATGAGAAATAGAAAGAAGATCAATCAATGATACAGTCATTCATCGTTTTTGTAGGTCAGTTATATTCGCTGAACTATTTTTTTCTATATAAAAATTTTGTATCATTATTATAATTGTGATTATTGTAATGTTACTTCCTCATTTCTTTAAGAATAAAAGTCACTTGATTTATTTTATATTTGCATGCATCTAGACAGTTTTGAAATTTATCATAAGACTTCTTTTTTGGTAATATAGCGAGCAACTCCTCAATTTATTTTCTTTTTTCTTTGAGTCATAAAGAAAGGCATACAAAGGAAGCATGCTTTGTAATATTGACTTATAGCTGCCTTTTCAGTAAACTTCCTTCTATTATGAATCATTTGAATTTAATTTACAAAATTATTGCAAAATAT
This sequence comes from Chironomus tepperi, assembly GCF_022539635.2. Lineage (NCBI taxonomy): Eukaryota > Metazoa > Arthropoda > Insecta > Diptera > Chironomidae > Chironomus > Chironomus tepperi. Next base: position 4,746 of record NW_027226441.1, read on the forward strand.
CATTCCAGTTGTTTGATATTCCGACACTGTCAACTGTGGCTTTTCAAAAAGTCAGACAGACTTTCAAACTTGAAAAGATTCAATAAAATGATTTTATTAAAATTAAATTTAATTAGATATCGCATGTAATGCAATATTTTCTTATTATTATTTGACGCAACTTTTCAAGCTGTTAATTTAAATTAAGATTTCTTCTTTAGTTTGCAAGGACTTTTGAGCTTTGCACAAACTATAACCATTGTTATGACTATATGCAAACTTGTAGTCGTGATCGAAGGTGTCTCTTTGTTAACTGTAATTTACCTATTGAGTCATAGCGTGAACAATTAATCATTACTTGGACAATACTTCCTTATGAATTGGTTTCATCTAGATGTTATATTCACACTTATCTGTGATTAAAATGTCAAGAACATTCCCAAAGAAAGTACAAAGATAGTCTCATATTCAATAATTTCATTTTACAATAGCTGCTTTCTGTGCCTGTGCAATAAATTTCAAAACAAGTTTCAACTAATCTTTGCTAACGGCATGTGTCTATATAATCTCGTAAAATTCATACTGGCTCTTAAAGTAAGATAACAATAATTCCAAGTTCAAAAATTGTTTCATCATATAATTAACTTTAATTGATTAAAAAAAAATCAATCATGATGAATTTAGTATTAAAGTGATATAATAAGTAAAGTTAGATATGATATAGACATTATTCTTTGAACGGCTTCTGATCCATCATACGTCAATAGATATTAACGTTTACACATATATAATTTCAAGTGCATCAAGATGTGTGTGGGTATATAGGAAGCTTGACTTCGTGAACTAAGTGTATACTGCTTTTTTGTCGAATTGAGTTTATTACGCTATGTCGTTCCAATTTATCTCTTCTACATTATTATTTTTTTGTTTCTGTTGTGTTCATTGACCGTAAGATTGCAATACATTTTCACATTTACATGTAAAAAACAAAATTTGTGTGTAAAGCACTTTATTTCCATTTCAGTTCCAGTTTGTTTTTTATTGCTTATATTTAGCTTGTGTCATTTCATTTAGACTTTACTGTTCTTTTCTTTTTTTCTTCTAAAAATCTTTAATTTCTTTTTAAATTCACAAGTTTTTAATGAATCATAAAGAGACGTCTACCTGCCATCACGTACATATGCGAATGTTTCATTCACTAATGATGCATAAAAATGTGTAATTAATCCACAGAAAAAATTCACAAATACATACACATAACATAAATAAATAACGATGACTGATAAGAATACAGCCATACAGCGACACATTTATTCTCTTTAATGTGTCAGTGACACGGTTCTAAAATAAATCCTATTTTTCGTTTCCAAAACAAAAACAAAAAGATTCGTCTTAAGACTTCAGTATATAAATTTTAATTTCATAATAAATCAACACATGTAGATGATTCCATAAGACATATTGACTTAACATATTAAATGTGAGTCAACACAGATAAATCTTTTCATATTTCGTAATTTTTGAAAAAAAAAAAAAATGAGAAATTTTCGAGTTCGCATATAAATAGAAGTGATTTTATTTGTGTCGTTTGAAGCTAGTTGTGCAATATTTTTTTTCTTACATACACTAACAAGAGGAAACGCGAGACCCGTGATGGGCTTGCAAATTTTAAAAAATAATTGAATTTTAATAATATAAATATTATTGATGTAGGAAATATCAATACATTTTATAGCTACATTTTAACGTGCATTTAAACAGTCGAGAGTAAACAAATGAACAGTATACTTAATTGCATTTAAAGTCTACAAAATAAATAGGAACCCATAAATATTTTTTTATACATATTAAATGTTCCCCAAATGCTGTATTGAAAAGCAAATGTCATGAATTTCAAGATAATAATTAAATTTAACAATATATCTCTCCATATTTGCAACTAACTAGTGGGTTAGTATTACTATTACTTTTATTTTGTAGTAAGAGAAAGTTGAAGTGATGGACATAGATAACTCGTTTGGTATACATATGCGAATTCCCATATATCTATGATCAATGATTTTCACTATTCCTCTCATTAAAACTACAGCTATTTTAAGAACATCACTTTAATTTCACTTTTATTTAGTCAGCCTAGTTATGACCAAGAGTTTAATTTAAGAATCGACCTCAATAGCTGATACTTGACCATGAAAACTCACAAAAATATAATAACATGGCAAACACATGCCTGGGAGTCCCATTTAATCTCCATGAAAATGTGTGTATTGTTTTTGTTTCACATATGGGATCGTTCAGTAGTAATGGACAATTTTAAGAGGAATACTGAGGGTGGACAATAAGGTGACAAAGTTTGTCACTTTTTGGCAGCTTTTTTGTCATTTGCTACTTAAGTTGACCAACCCCCAAAGGAATGCGTGTCTGTCTCGCGATAATAAAGAAGAACGAAGACAAAAGAAGTGAATTGACTAATTTTTTTCGAAGGAAATAATTTATAAGATTTTCTTAGAAGTCTTCGGTGATCATTCTCAATTTAGACAGTATGAAAGAACCCAACACATTATTAATTTCCTTATTTCTACTGATTTTCATGATTTTTAATTTGATTATCACTATTCTGGTTTAATTAAATTAAAAGCAATAAAATATCTGTTTAGCATATTTAGTGAGACATAAAGCCTTCAGCTAGAGTTCCCCGATGGAGACCTTTTCAATCTATCATCATTTCTTTTTCTTTTTTCATTATTATCTTTACGTATGAATATATACATCTGGCCGAGAAATAAACATTAGTGTATTCTGAAAATACTCTATGAATTATAAAAAAGATTTTCTCGGGAAATCCTCTCAATTCTTAATGGTGACAAGTTTATTGCTTTTTTCATGGCATGAATGAATGAGTGTATTACTGTATTTATCATTTGTCGCGAGTCGTGGTTTTTTATTTTGCGCTTATGAACTCACATTAAGAAGAAGAATGAGAGCAAGTAAAATAAATTTTGTGTCGCGAGACTTCCTGAATGAAAATTTTCATAATTTAGCTTTTCATAATAATATTATTTTATTCATTTACGTAAAATAAAGTCATTACTTATTTATCTCTTATTTTTTATTATACAATAATAAAGTTGTTCATTAAATGGGTCACACATTTGCTGATAGCAAACATTAGCATTGGGTCATTCGATGCGGAAATGTTTATGCTTTTATTGATATAAAATTTGAAATATTCATTGGATCATCTTAATCGTAATAAAATAGTTTTGCAAGCTAATCAATTCTATAACTCTATAAGTGTTCATTTTTTATTATTTCTACAACAAAAACCTCTTTTTATTCTTTTTCTTAATTTAGATTATTGTTCAATGCTGACATGATTTGCTGAGTTACACAAGAGCAAGGGGAAAAAATTTTCTTTTCACTGTTTATAAGTAATGCTTTAGAAGCACATGCTTTTGAAGAAGAAAAAGAATTACGCTCGATTGTGTTGAAGGAATATTTAAACTTAAAAGTAAACAATTATTGGTCTAAGCGTGCATAAAAGAAAATTAATTTAAAAATAGAATAGAGAAATAGAAAAATTACATCTTGGATTACTTATACAATCTTATTAAAAAAAATTACAACTCTACGATCATTCAACAATAAATTATAAAAGTTGACATGTTGGATCGAGGACCAGTAAGTATAAATAGTTAAAAACAAAACATTATTATTCACATGATCTAATTGACAGCTGCTCATGTGATAAGATGCAAATAATTTTAAACAATATTGGAATGTAAACTAAACTCTTGTTCCCATTGATTAATTGAAAATAAAAGTTTACATGAGTTCAATATGTAGATTAGCTCTACATACTAGTAGCATGTAACTAGATCGTAACTATAAATAATGCAAATTAATGAATTTCATTCATTTACTACTAATTTAAACATTCTTTGTTTTGTCAATCAAACTGAATAATATTTTCATTATTGCATCATAAACTTTGATTAGAAATCGAAGAAATTAAACTTACCTTAAACTTTATACAATGTCAAAGCTTTTATACTGAAACCCTAACAGACAATGAGAGTGCCTTAATCATGTGAAGATACTCATCGATATAATTGAGCATGCTAAAATGTGTGGATATGCACATGAGCACCCTCATTGTCTGTTCGGAAAGTCATTCAAATGTGAATGTTCTGAAAAGAATTTCAATCTAATAATCTCTAAACAATTTCATCCTTTGTTCTAAAACACTTGTTTGCTAGTTTTTCTTGCATAAATTATTGATAAATTATTATCATCAAATATAGAATACTAATGAAGTACGAGGGCGTGTTTGAAAGCTTATGAGCTTCACAATATATTAGAATTAATATTGATTTAATTAGAAATTCCAATACAGTGAGTTTTTCATAAATGCTCCTAAAAGACAAAGAGCATGCTCCCGGGAACTTGCTCACTTTAAGTATAGTAGATGAGCTACCCTACTCTGTTCTTGAAACCATACTCTTTGCATGCAAGGGAATTTTTACATGAAATTGCGATTAAAACATGCTCTAATTAATTAAGTATATTTAGTTTTTCTGGTGTTTATGATACAAAGTATAATTTGAAAACATTTTGATAAAATATTTTGCCTCAGTTCTTCCTATGTTTACCTAACGAATGCGCGTCAAATTTATGTAAACATTCAACAAAACATTAAATGTTATGAAAAGCCTCCCCAACTTATCGTTTCATACATGTATGTACAAATTAAAAAGAACTGAAAGAGAATTATGAATACCAATAGAGTGTAGCGGAGATACGGCATGTGAAAAAAGTATCTAATAAAGCTAAACAAATCACATATACAAAACGTTTTTCTATAAAAAGCTGAGAAAAATGCTTTTAGGAAACGAATGAAAAAATAGCGAAATAGTAAAGTCATATTGCTTAACTTCTATATATATATTTTATTGTATTCAAGTATTTTTTTCGTCAAACCTGTTGCTTGTACTTAGATATTGCAGTAGAAAGATACATAATAATATATTCAATTATTTTATCACATCACGACATGCTAGCAAGCAATTCTTTTTATATTGAACATAAGAATCAATTTTATTCGTGCGCATAGTAAGGTCTATACTTAAATGCAAACAAAGTAAATATGTAAATCATATGAAGTGCATGTTCTATGTGATGAAATTGATAAAATCATAATTATACCTTATTCCTTATAATGCAATAAAATATGCCTTTATGAATAAAACTTTATTACAATATTTTTTCCTTATTTTACTATTTTTCTAGGTTCAATTAGAGAACGATAAATTGCGTCGTGATTCACGAATTGATTTGTCAAATTTATGTGTATCATCAAATGCAATGAGACAACATAGTGATCAAAAAACGTCAACGACACGTGTTCGTAATTCCAATGGTCTCTTCATAGATTCACAGGGAAACAGCATCCCACTAAGTCCAGTCAGTAGTAGTAATTCATCAAGTAGCAGTGATAATGTTGAACACCATAAGCCAGTTTCAATGACAACATCAGGTAAGCTTAATACCTTTTCATATTAAAATGATATGAGTTAAAATCAAAAAAGAGCAGTTGCGTGGGAAGTAAAAAAATATTTTTCGCCCTGGTTATTATGGATTTATGAAAAGTCTTATTAAAGGTTAAAAGAAGAAAGTTGAGGCATACAAAAGTTCAAAGATAAAACTTTTAGAATTGAATTCGTTCCACATATTTTCTATACTGTATGGATATTACCCTTTAACTGTTTAGCACCGCTTTTCTTTATACCATACAATTATTATGACTTTTTTGCAAAACTATTCCTATTTTCACTTTCAATTCTCCTCAGTTTATGACTTAATTTGATTAGAAAAAATCATAATGTAGTTAAATACAATGGTGTCATATGATTAATGATGTTATTTTTAATATTCTACAGAGGTTCTTAAACAGTATGGAAGTAGACTTAGTGATTATGAGAAGCAAGAGATTGAAAAGTATCCAGAAATATGGTACGTAGGATTAGAATCGGTAAAGATTAATGCAAAACCTGGAACTCCATTAAATTGCGGATATGATGATGAAAACGGAAGTTATAATAAGGTACAATATTTATTTAATGACTAATAATGACATACTTACAAGTATTATTTTTCATTTGAAATAACACAGGTCATTCATGATCACATTTGCTATCGGTATGAGATTTTGGAAGTGATTGGCAAGGGAAGTTTTGGTCAAGTAATTCGTGCATTAGACCATAAAACCAATCAGTATGTTGCAATCAAAATCATTCGTAATAAGAAACGATTTCATCATCAAGCTCTAGTAGAAGTTCGAATTTTGGACGAACTTAGAAAGAAAGATGCCGATGGATCTCATAATATTATCCATATGTTGGATTATTTTTACTTCAGGAATCATTTGTGCATAAGTTTTGAGTTAATGAGGTGAGTATTTTAATCATGAAACATGATACTTTTATAGATATATAAAATTATACATTCCCCATATGACAAGCGTATTAAGTTTAATATATGCAAAACTATCGATCAGCTTTAAACGAACAGAAATTGATAAAATTTTGGGGTTTCTTGCATAGTCACTTGGTGTTTGAAAGGAAATTGTTCTCTTGTCAATTCTCATTCAGAAGCTTGCTATTTATAGACAGTGTAATATAAGGACAATAAAAGCAATAACAATAGTTGTAATAATACGGAAATAGAATTTTATTTCATTTTACTATATGTAAAGTAAATTCCTTGTAGAATTTTATTTCTACTTCTTTTCCATTTTTAGTCTATATTCTTCCTCAATCAGTAAATATGAAAAAAAATATCGAGACTAAACTTATCGAATATAATTTATTGCATTGTTTTTATTGTCACGATATTAAATAAAGTTGCACCCTTCTAATAAAAAGAGCCGCGCAATATGCGACTTCTTCATTTTTCAAAAAAACAAGATAAATGTTATGTAGAAAATCAAAGAAAAAAAAAATGAAAATTATAGAAAAATTATTTACCCACATACATATTAGATGTCGTTTAAATATGAAATAAAAAATAAACAGAATAATGGAATCGACAGACAGGATAAGATTTATATATAAATACAAAAAAATAGGTACAAAAACAGAGATAGTCAGACAGACATGACAAAAATCGATAAAATGTCAGCAAGGACATTGAAATGTGCACACGATTATCATTACAACAAATTTTCTTCCTTTATTTTGCACGAGGAAGAAAATGCCTTTGTTTGGCATATGAGAATGTTGCAAATCACATGCATATGGTACAATGTAGATGCAAGAATCTTCATTATTAAAGGATGATTATAGGAATCGTGATTAAAGTTCTATTTCTGATAATTATAATATAGCATGATGGGGATAATCAAGAATATGAGGATAATGATAATGGAAATGGTGAAATTTGTTCAATCAAACTTAAATCTAACTTTCAAGAGTCTTCAATTATAGTTCGTTAAGGGATTAAAAATGTCCTTCAATATTTCTCAGCTTATGAATGAAAAATATCCAAAATCGTTAGAATTCCTCATTAACTAGGCATTACCAATTATAACGACTTTTGTACTATATAAAGAAGGAGTTAGCTTTTTATTCAGACTTCAAATGTGCAGCAAGTAAATTTCTTAAGGTTGCTCATTTCCCCACATTTCATATAAAAAACAACAATAGTAATTTCTCAAGCAAATCTATTTTAAATTATGCCAAGATTCGTAATCAGTACTTTTATCAAGAATAATGATAAGTTGAATGAATTTAAAAAATTCCGTCTTTAAAAGTGACTGACTACTAAATTTTTTCTTTTTTTACTTTCGTCGTTACCGATAAGCATTGAAATTTTTACTGTTGTAGCACGAATGAAATTAAAAGTTATCATGGAATATAAATAAAAAATTTTACCGAATTCTGTGCAAAGTATTAACTTCAAAATTACAAACTGATGTAGTTGCAATAAAACTCAAAGTGATTAACAACAATCGATGTTGTCAATGAAAAATCTGTAAAGGAACTTTCAGAACTTACATTATTTTGATTGTTTAATGAACAAAAATTTGTTTTCAACATTCAAATTTTATTTACCTCCAATAAATTATGTCCTGATTTTTTTTAAATCGCATCGCGTCAATATTTCATTTGACTGTATGCTACTTTTCCCTTCAAATCAAATTACAATAAGTAAAATTTTGATGATAAAAAATTGGAAGGGAAGTCTTATAATATTTATTACATTTTATTATATTCCAAAAAGCTTCATTGAACTTCTGTTGAAAAACATCACAATTTGTAGTGCAAGTTCTTATAGAAGAACAAGGTTTTAGTGTGCAGTTTTTCCTGTCTGTCTAGAACAATGGTGAGCAACCTGTATGCAGCGGCACACTAGTATGATCACTGCTGATCTAGAACTCTAGAGTTCAGAATTTTGGATCTTATAGCTTCGACTCAGAATAGCACAAGTCGGTTGATCGATCAAATGTTCGGTAACATGGTCAAAAATGCTATAAGTACAAATCTTGGTGCTTAATTTCAGAGTTTTAATTGAAAAAAAATGGTCAAATTCTAACCATGCAAACCCTGAACATGAAAAATCGTTCCAGAAATATCCAATGTTCGTGAAAACAAAAATTATGAAAAAAAGTAAGAAGAAAAATTATACTTCACTTTATTCTTATAATTCCGAACCTGAAGACATTAGCATAATCGGAAATAATCTTCTCGAAACGGTACCATCGTGTAACAAGAAAGGAAACTTTGATAAGGCAAAATATGAGCAGTAGTTTTTCATTAATTTTTATGTCAGTTTAATTAAGTATTTGTATAAAGTAAGAAAGTCAGCAATGAGAAGTAACAAAAAAGAATTTTTTTATTGAAAAACTTTTTTTTTTCTCATAATTTTTTTTCCAGTCGTTAGCAACAAATTAAATTATTTTTATTGTAATGTCCTTTTGTAAAGTTATTTTTACCATACTGGAAAATTTGTGTATGAAAAATAGGGTTGTGCATGATCATAAAGTTTACTAACAATATAATGATAATGCTTCTATTATTATCACAACATAATATATATGCACATGAAAATTATCAAGGGGTAGAACAAATCAGTTCTTCTTGACATTCTACAAGGCTTTATATCTAATTGATTAGATATGGATTATGCAGCATAACAAGCTTAGTCAACTTTAATAATATAGAATAAATTTTCATAAGTTATTAATTTATCACTTATTTTTGGGATCAAGTTTATAAATCTTTCTAAAGTACATAAAATGCTTAATAACCACAGTATATAATAAAGTGTCTAGTTAAAAATTCAAAAAGTCTTAAGTATTGAAAATGTAATTTGAAAACATTTTCATTAACAATTTATGAGATAACAGATTTATAGCCCGATCTACACATAATTAAATGTTGCTATCATCACGGCGACAAAAAGGCAGTATACCAAATGATTTTGTAACTTACTTACTGCAACTAAGTACCGATGTGAAGCTTAGGTTACAACAAATGGCTTTTCATCGGAATCTGTTGCTGGCTCTATTGCCTACTTCTTCTTCTTTGCTGGCAGTAACGATCAGTTGTGATTCATGACCTTCCTTAGATGTCACCTATTTTGTACAATACCTAGTGACAATCAATTTCCAAATTCGGTTGTTGTCGCCAAGCATTTTGCTTCCAAATATACTTCCAAGTCTTTGTTGTGGTGGAAACAGTTCAACATGTGTCGCTTGGGATGATTATATTGCTTGGCATTATTTCATGAAAATTTATATGCACAAACTTTAAATGAGGTTTATTATCGATAGTAATTTTCATTAGATTTATTGCAATAAAAATTATCAAAATAATAAAAACAATAGGAGAGTGTGAGTGACAAAACCAAGGAACTTAAAAGTCAAATGTAGTATCTTCATCGTGTGAAAAAGAAATTAATTAGTAAAGAAATACGTTTTACTTTCATTTCTGTAAGTTCAAATTCACGTCTTTCGTAAGCAAATTCCCTTCATACACGAAAGCTGACGTAGTTTGGAAATGTGATTCATTAACTTATTTTGAAGGGGAATACGCCAAAAAAAGAAGTCAAACACAAACAAAAATGTAAATCAAAATTTCATTAATATTTATTTTTTTCCTTTTTTTGTTTCTTTACTTTCAGCTTAAATCTTTATGAACTAATAAAAAAGAATAATTATCAAGGCTTCAGCTTAAGTCTAATTCGTCGTTTTTGCAATTCTATAGTTAAATGTTTGCGCTTACTTTATTATGAAAATGGTAATGACTAAATTTATTTTTACCAATTTTAACGATAATTAATTCCATTTTTTTTTTTTTCTATTTTTGTTTTCAGTAATTCACTGTGATCTCAAACCGGTAAGTTCAATGAAATTCTACTTTTATCTCATCTTACGGAATTATTTATTTGCAAATATTTGCTTATTTTAAAATTCACAGGAAAATGTTTTACTAAAGCAACGAGGAAGTAGTTCGATAAAGGTTATCGATTTCGGCAGTTCATGTTATTCTCATAGGAAAGTTTACACCTACATCCAATCTCGCTTTTATCGTGCTCCGGAGGTTATCCTTGGACTCTCTTATGGTACAGGAATCGATATGTGGAGTTTAGGTAATTTATAAATGTCAAAAATTTCCATTTTGTCGAGCTCACGTCAAACATTTTCCCAAGATCATTGATGTACTTGCTGTATTCGATTAAAGCTTCAGAAATTCTAATACATCACGAAAATGTCCTTCCATTTAATAATAATTATAGTCTAAGGTCACTTACACAAAAATGTGTAGTTAATATTCATCATATTCTTACTTCGCACCTAATTGATTTAATTTTTAAAAAAATAATGATGAAAAATGAAAATCAAAACATTCACCTATTAATTGATTTACACGCACGTTGTTCAAACGGTTGTTCCTTGCATCGCACGTGTTAAAAACACAATAGTTGAGATTTATTCTACTATGTAATACAATAGTTAGCTTATTTGACGGCTAGAAGAACAATTTATATTATTTGACCATTATTTTGACCTAAACGTACTCCCTGAAACATCGTGTGCGCTATATTAGCTTGTCATGTTATTTCATTTCTTTTCTAATTAAGCTTGTGGTCAGCAAGGGCAAATAAACTTTTTTTTTCTAGCATTTCTAGTCACAATGTTTTATGCTAACGAAGCAATTTTTTGTTGTTTACGTCAAGGAAAAACGTGGAAAAAGAGAGAGAGAAAAAATTAAGAAATTTTGGTTAGACGGTTGACGCAAAAGTGCTCACTATAATTGAATAATAATGTTTTCCTTGTGGACAACATTAAAGTAATGTGCTTTGAGAAATCTGATTTATTTTATATATTTTCGTTATTTTCTCATTTGCGTAAGCAAATCAATGCATAAAGTATGAAATAAATTGTATGCGTGCTAAAATAAATTTAATAAATTATAATTGACCAATAATTACACAAATCTATGTCAATGACAATAAAGGGATAATAAAAATATTAAAAATTCAAACTAAAAAGGCACAAATTGAACTCTTCGTGTCATTCTCAACATTTTTATGCATTTTATGGAATTTTCAACACGTTTCTTATTGTTCATTTTTTAATTTCTTTATAGGGTGTATTCTTGCAGAACTCTACACCGGATATCCTTTGTTTCCGGGCGAAAATGAAGTGGAGCAATTAGCATGTATTATGGAATTATTGGGTACACCGCCCGATGAGTTAATAAATCAAGCTACACGTCGTCGTCTCTTTTTTGGTATGTTTCACACATCGCTCTCATATTTCCATATTTATTTAATCAATTATTCCAGCTATAAATAGAATTTTTTGTGCAAATTATATTAATTAATTATATTTTTCGCAGATTCACGAGGAGTACCACGTTGTATAACAAATTCTAAAGGTCGTAAACGTAAACCTGGATCAAAAACCTTATCACAATCATTAAGATGTAATGATACATTGTTTATTGACTTTGTTAGCAGATGTCTTGAGTAAGTTTTAATATTTTTGCTAATTAATATACAAATTTTAATACTTTAATAATTGCTTATAGATGGGATCCAAAGAAGAGAATGACACCAGATGAAGCTATTCATCATGAATGGTTACAACCAAGCAGCTCATCATCAACATTTGTTTTGACATCATCAACATCTGCCACATCACTCGTCAAACACAATCGATCAAATGATCAACTTAAAGAGAATGATCAAAGTCAGCAACAGCAAATATTGCAAAAATTTCAACGATCTCAACCTATAACACCATTAACAATTTTACCACAAATTAAAACACCAGCATCAACAAATCATCGTAATCAGCGAAACAATGCAACAACAACATCATCCATTACAAATGATTCCAAGGATGGTAATCGAATAAAAGGTAATAATTACAAGACTGACTTGAAGCAAATATTAATTGCTAAATAATAAATGTTGATAATATACAGTTCTTGGAACATCTACAACTGAATTAGATGTATCAACTCAAAAACAATGCCAGTACTATCAGCCGCCACAATTCCGAAAGATATCGACTACCATAAATAATCATGCAATGCAATATTCGACAATTTCTAACACATCATCATCTTCGTCATCATCAATAAATAGTTCAGGAAAATATGGAATGTCACATTCTCAAAGCACCGGAGATGTTTCAGCTATTTATGGAAAAGCGTGACATGTACATACATTTGATAAGAAAATCAAACCTAATCAGACACATAAATTTATTAGATATGCGAACAAGTAATTATGTGATTTAGCATTATGAGTGTGATAAAATCTGTAACAAAAAAAAATGTTTAAAAAATTCTCTTAAAGGAACCAATTAATTGATAATTGAAAATTGGAACAAAATTACTATATATACGATTTATAAATGATATCATCTTATTATGATTCTATTGCTGAAAAATTATTTTTCTTTTTTGTTCATATTTTATTTTCATCATATGTGCGAAATATACCCATGAGAAAGGAATAAAAATGCTTGACATGCTACAATTTTTAATGACTGACTATTGGGCATGTCAAAAAAATATACATAATGTAACTTGCTGTCAGTAACACCACTGATATTGTGGCAAGTCAAAGATGAAAATTGTCGCTAATTAGGATAATAATCAACATTAAATTACATAATATGCATACATAAAAAAAAGTTATTACAATAAAAACATTGTTCATGAGACTGCAATTTCTCTGCTTTAATCTTTAAGATATTAATGCTTATATATATACAAGCAAAACAAAGATTTTACGTTTCATTTTACTTACTAATCAAAATTAGCAGCAAAGGTTTTCTTTACTTTGTGAGTCGTTTGGGAACTTTATTACACATTATTAAGTCCTAAAGGTATGAGTATTAGGATATGCTACAATATACGGTGATCCCTTGTAACATTGACAACAATCTATTGATTTAGAAACCATTTCTAGTATAAACTGAGTCCACGTTTACAAAAATGTGGGACTAGAAACAAGAGGCCTTACTTTTGAGCTATCAGATCCTGAGACACACAAGAATAATAAGCCGAGAACTGAAATTTAAGTAAATTCACAAAACAGAACCTTAATGAGAAATTTTATACACGTAATATGCTAGTCACTGTTGGCTAACGGTAACTAATATATCTGGTTCTTAAATGTGAACATAAAATGTTCCGAAATTCACAGTTAATTGTCTTACAGAACAAGAACTACCGCCTCTATAAGCAACAATGTTCACAAGAACATTCAAAAATTTATTTAATTAAAAAACATTTTAAACACCATATGAAGTGGTGGACAACAAAGTTCAGGAAACCTTAGCAGTAAAACATATGACAAAATCGGTCAACAAACAAGAAGTGATAAAATGGATTAACATAGGTAGAATTTTTTTTTGTATTAATGTCGCTATTCTCGAATTTGAGATATGTATGATGAAACTGTATGTTAATTTTTTTATTTAATTAATTTTTGCAATTTCTCTCATTTTTGTCTTCTATGCATAAGCTTTAAAAGGAAGAAACTTGTCTATACATTTTCTTATGAATTTTTATCTATAGCCATTTTTATTGTACTAAAACAAAATATGATAATAATAAAACAAAAAATAACTTCCACTGGATTTGAAAAAAAAAAACAAATAAAATATTATTACGTAAACATGGATGTGAAATGTTGAACAGAAATGACAAGTGAAAAAAATTGTATAATCATAAAAGCATACACATTTTTAACTTAGTGAATGAGACAAATCGTTTAAAGAATTTCTGTTGTAGATAAATAAAAAAACAAAAAAAAAACGAATGCTTCTTAAAAATTAAAGAGACCAAACATGTAAATCTACTTCCTTTTCATTAACTTTACATTAAATCCTCAAATAAAATCAATTATGTCAACCTAAATCAATAATAATTTTAAAGAAAACAAAAAGAAAAAAAAAATAGAGAAAATCATACAATAAAAATGATTCGAATTTGAAAACTGTTTGAGTTTTATTTACATCACTATTTTGACAGGCCAATTAATAATATGTCAATTCTGAAAATTATCTCAATATGCTTTACAACAATTCTATCCCTAAGCAACTCAGGCATATGAATATGTACATATGAAATACATACGAAGTCTTAATGGACATCGGACTTCGTATGTCTTCTAAATGACTGTCAAACTGAGATCTTAGCCTATAGTCATTTCGCTGGCCGTGCAGATCAATAGCCTAATCAAAATAATATCCCATAGTCATTTAATCATTCAAATGTTGTTAGGAAGCATCACTTATTAACAAATTTTTAGACCCCAATCCCTACAAAATTTCTTTTAAAAACCTTTTTTTTTTGAAAATTGAAACCATATTGAGTTGATGATACAAGAAGTTGATGACTAGTTCTAACGTATTTTTGTCAACTCGATCGTAGACCTCAACCTTCCTGTCATCTTTCTCGTTCGTCTCAAAAAGCGAGCGTATTAAGAAAACGATCCCTAATTAGATCTTGATGGAAAGAAAAATTATCTTCAGATGGACTTTTTCTATTTTACAAGAAAATATTCTCATATAAAGAAAGTGTTCAAAAGCATGTCAAATGCTAATAAATTATTTAAAAACATTTGAGGAGTTTCGAAGTCAAAAATGTGAAAATTTTTTAAATTTTTCGGAAACCGTTAAAAAATGTTATCATCATACAAAAGCTTCATTTGTAAGCTTTATGCATGACATTTATCTGAAATTAAATAACAACAAACATTTCCCGACATCTCATAGCTTTTAATTTTCTTACACTAATTATTCGCATGGTCGTTCTTTCATTCATTGATCATACTTTCAATTTCAATTCATTCTATGAAATAACAAATGAAAAATCAAAAATATTAATTATAACATAAATTATAATTGCACGGTAATCTATCGAGAAAAAAAAGTAAATTTTAAAGTTCGAGAGATAAAAGCATTTCCGCCGCTTTTTTGATACTTTTTCAGAGATCGTGAAGTTTCTTGTTTAATACTTTTGCGTGCATGTTAAAATCATTTTGTCTGGCAATTCATAAAATTCGTAAATAATCGAGAGGGAGAGACAAAACAAGCTGGAAAGAGCAATATGCAATTCTTTGTTGTAGTACTTACAAAAAAAAATTCATTTTACATGGTAAGTATGAGCTGAGAAATGATCAAAAAAAATACTATGAATAAAGTAGCAAAACAAAACGAACAGAAGAAAAAGAAGCAGACTCAAGCATCAGCCGTAGTAGACACGGAAAGAAAAATAAAAACTGTATACAATATACACACGCTCATCTTAATTGTTGTTTTTTGAGAGAAGTTTTGCGATATGAAGATGAAAGGTAAAAGAAATTTTCATTTCTACCAAAAAGAAATTTTTTTGTATTATTTTATTCAGTTACGTTTATTCGGTCGTGCTGTTCAGTCGCAATAATTTAAGGAGTGAGCAGATATTTGTAAAAAGTTAAATAAATAAAAAATTATATTTATAAAGTAAATCCAAGGAAAGCAGTAAAGAAGAAAAGAGATTGTAAGACTTCAAGTTCGATAAGTCATCGCATTGCATAGTTCAATTTCGAAAGGAAATTTTTACTCCACACAACACTATTAGTCTGAAGATATAAATGAAATAAAGTTGTGAAGGAGAGAAGTAAAGAAGTTGAAATTTCAAGTATTGGAAGATAAAAAAAGGAAATAAATAAAAATTAAGCAACGATAGTTCGAGGAAGAATAAGAAATAAAATAAATTATCATGGGCACAATGAAAGTGATATTTGTGCTTTATTGTGTATTATTAGCAGAAATTAATTCGCAAGGTATTGCGCCATATCGACAAGTAAGTATATGTCAAAACATGTATATTTTAAGTAATTTTATTTCGGGTTTTTTGGCATCAAAAAGGAAAAAGAAAGAGTTTAAAAATTTGGGGATGATTAAATTTATTAAAGGTTAGGCCTTAAATCAGTTGCTATTATGAATTAACAAGTCTCGACACACTTCAAAAGTTGGGACTTTTTGACTAAAATAAGATATGATGAAATCGTAAAAATTCAAATTTTAATAAAATTCTCAGAAATCATCTCAATAAAAAATTTGTGTCTGTCCGAAATTGCAGGCTTTTAGCCTTGGTCGAATTTTATGGTACATCCTAAAACTACAAGCCTGTGATTCTGGGAAATGCAGGCCTGAAATCGATTCTTGACCGAACTCTAATAAATCCTGTAATTTATACAAATTCCTTATCTTGATAACGATTTTAGTATCAAAAGTTAAGGAATGTCATCCGGGTATTCAATCATACATCAGATTAAAATTCATAAATATTAAGTTAAAGGTGCAAAGTTAGGGACCGATTGTACCAACATTCCAAATATTAACCTGTTTCGTTCACATACAATCAAGAAACAATATGTCATAATGATTCCTGCCAATTTTATAACTACATAAAAAAGGAAGGAAAGAAATGACGAAATAAATTTCTCCTCATTTTATTGCGATGTGATATTCGCAGCAATACAGCCGAGATTTTTCGAAAAGGAAAAAAAATGAATGAAATCATAAAATTTGTCTTCAACATTATCTTATTATGCAGTTGAAGATTCACAGCCGCGCGTTGTTGTCTTTTTCACTTTCTTTCAGTTTTATTTGAAGAAGAAAAAGAAATATATTAAAAATATGCATTTTCTCTTGATAGCACACAGGGAGATGTAAAAATTGCATATTTTTAAAGTTATATAGGAATGTTTATAGCCTGCCTTTATATTTGAAAACGAAAATTTCTAGTATTGTATCGACCTACTCATCGGAATTTTTAAGCTAATAGCATCTATCTTTTCCTATTATCAATCTGACGATGTATTTTTAAATTTCAATCAGCTAGGCTTCAAATATTGTTGTCTTTAGACAATATCATTAATCATATGGACTTGTAACATTTTCAAACAGATGGAAATTTTACTTTTATTACAAGTATGATATCATTATTAGAAAACTGGGTACTAATGACACTCTAACATGCAGTCGATAACCTTTTGAAGTCTTAATGTGCATTTTAATATCCCTCAATTCCAAAGAGAAAATTTGATGTATTTCCTTATGATGAATTTAAGCATAAGAGTGATCATTTAGCATTTTATGGTTTTTTAAAGATGTTTTAGCCATCATAAGCTGAACATCAGCTTGAACTAATGCTGCATTTATAAAACTATTTAAATCCAAGTGACATAAATGGAGAAGGCTCAGTCATGGAACTTTTAGGGTTCCGCTAATGCTTCTTATATTAACAGTAAATTTAAGTCGCCTAAATTTGGCACTCATATGGGATAGCTTAAGGGAGCATTAAAAGCTCGACAAAGGAACTATCTCTTTTTATGTCACTCGGGATATAAACGAAAATTGAGGTTGATTGCGATTTTTAATTTTCATAAAATGCCACATCAACTCCTCCTTCTCGCAAGATATATTACAAATTCATTTTTATTGTCATTTCATGTCATTCAATTATCACTTGTAAAAAAATTAACATTCTTGAATGAAGACAATTGTTGTTTACAATATAGTCCTCTTCATTTCCGAACATGAAAAAAAAAACTTCATTTCGCCATGCGAACATTTTTTTACACGATTTTAAAGTAATTAATCTAGTAATAAATACATCCGCATATGAGTATCATAAAAAGAAATAAATGTAATCATCATTGTCATAAAGAAAGCCTCAATGGTTGTGGGTTATGTAAATATTTGTGCAAATTTACCATTAAAGTGTCTTCTTTTGTATTGGTCCTATGATTCTCTTTCAAAGTTTAACATTTGCTTCAATACTGAATGAAATAAATTTCCAACCGTCCACCGCTCATTACGAGTAGGTAAAATGAGTACTTAGATGAATTAACATTTTTCTCTGTATAATTTTAACAATTCAAGATGGACAATATACTGTCATTTAACACTCTGTGGTTGGAATAAATATTAAAAGATAAAATAAAAACACTTATAGAGAAGCATAAAAAAACTTTTTCTTTCATTTAATGCTTTGCAAAGCACAATCAAACATGCCTAAGGTATGAGAAGATAGTAAAATTAATTTTATTTTTTGCTAGCCAGGTGGTACATAGAGATATTAAGTGAAAATTGTTTAATCAATTGTTCAAAATTTCTTTTGAATGTACCAAACGATTTGTACATTTAAATCTCATCTGACCCATACTTTAAATTAAATTTCACACTACTTTTATTACTTCCGAAAGTTTCGCAATATTTAATTGTCATTTTCACATCAAAAGGTTATTCAACCCACCAATCAATCGACATATCCCAATGAGAAATCATGAAATGACCTCACGTATGATGATCAGAGACTTTACTCATCTTCATCTTGTATTAAATATTTATCAACCAAATATAACCTAAATACTTTTGTCGAAAGTATTTTCTTCATTCCTCACAAAAAAAAACAACATCTTCATAGTCGATAGCAGTAATAAATAGTATATGGTACCGCAATCGGAAGAACAGGGTACTAAAGCGACAAAATGAAGAAGAAACAAAACTCACATATCTGCGAGAAAATGAAATTGAGCGTCAGCGAAAATGAAAACGAAAATGAAAGGTCTTTTTTTAAAAATTCCTTTCCTACATCTTCTTTTTCTTCTTATTTATCTCGAAATGGTCAGCAAGTAAATAATCTTTCACATGTAATTTTACGTGATCGGAATGTTAAAAAGTGTATGTTCAATATTTTATTGTTACATGATCTTAAAATATTTATAATATACTGAAAAAGAATCTGTTGCCTCTTAATTTCAAGTGGATGGAATAAAAGAAATCTTATTCATCTGACTTCGTGAAAAGTAATCAGTCATCAATGAAAAGCTTTACATGAATCACACAAATGATATCTTTTGTTATTTGACAAATAATGTAATTCGCCCCAGGTCTCAAAGTCAAAAATTTTGATTGCTTCACTTAATGATCATACACATAAAGTACATTATGATTTGTATGCATAGATTCCAAACTTTAAGAGGTGCGAATCATTTAAAGTGAAATATTTCTTTAAGTATCCATAAAACAATTTTTAACTGCGAAAATGAGTTTAAAATTGGTAAATAAATTTTTTAACGATTTTTAAGTGTGTTTAGTTCATTAACATTGAGCATTACTCAACAGACGATTCTTGTAATATTTTTAAAATTACTCACTATACCACATAGATCACAACAATTATGATAACAATACATGTGAATGTAATAAATATCATGCCGATGCTTAATAGTTTTTGAATTTCTCTTAAATATTATCATAAAAAATCATTCACACTTTTATAAGAAAGTCAATTTAATATATTTAGAGAAAAAGTATGAATAAATTAAATTTTACGTTTTATTGATTTTATTTTATAATATTATAAACTTTTTAAAGCATTCCTGTCACTTTGCAAATTAATTTCAATATATTAGTTCCTCAGTTTCCTACTCAGTTTCTATAGTGTAATTTGATACACAATATTGTAGGTTTTTGATAATTTATTCTAAATCATTAAAATTTATTAGCTATTTTTATATTGTTTGACAATATTAATAAGAGCAAATAAGAGTTAATCTTTGTGAAACTTTAAACAACGTACAGCAAGCACTTTGCCAATAAAAATTTGAAGATAACTTCATCAAGGATGATATCAGTTAGGGGATCCAAAGGACACATATTGCTAATTAACAGAGCTCGAAGTCTTCTTGAATGAAATAAGGAGTCGTGTCAACTTTTTCATGCAAAATCCGAGACGACTTCGAGCTCTGTTAATCATCTTTACTTAATTCATTTATCAATGCAAAATTGAAATTGAAGAAGTAGATCAAGCACATGTTTTAAATGGCTAAAACTAATAATTTGTTATATGCACGACCATTTAATTTGATAACTTTTATTGTATTAAGAAAGCAAACAGATAATCTTTTTTATTTAATTTACAAAGTGAGCACGACCGAAAAGAGTAAATAATTCAAATCCAAAAGAAATCGAAAGTTATAGAAGCTTATTAAATAAACACACTTAAACCTTAACGCATTGACATAATCGTTTAAGATATTATTATTATTTTAATCCAATTTTGTAAATCTCAAAATTTAAAATTAAGCTCGATAATTCTGATACGATCAAGTGTAATTATTCAATTAAGTGAGAGGATAGAGTATCGACGTGAAAAAGTGATGTGTAATACCTTCAATTACACTTGATATAAAATTATCGAAACAAGCTTGTTAAGTTTTAACGCCACAATTATTAATGACAGACAATTACCGTTACGTAAATCTTTAATCTCTCGAATCATCACCATAAACTAGATGTCAAAAAGTAAAGTAAGTCAAAAGTCAACCAACATTACACTTTGAACTACATACATTAAAGAAATATATCTTATAATCTTTACGCAAAGTTTGTAATGAATATGCTTGAATTAAGTAAATTTCGGGTTTTA
Source organism: Chironomus tepperi (assembly GCF_022539635.2). NCBI lineage: Eukaryota > Metazoa > Arthropoda > Insecta > Diptera > Chironomidae > Chironomus > Chironomus tepperi. The sequence goes on from NW_027226441.1 coordinate 25,736, forward strand.
TTGTCATGTCATTTTGTATGTTTTTCATAAATTACCGACAATGAAAAGGTAGTGAAAAATTTTAAAGAGCCTAATTTACTTAATAACTTTCTTTAACTGCAAGATCAATTTGGATCAAAGATAAATGAAGAGCTTATTAACCGCAAACGGATGATAAATTGAAAGCATACATTACACAATAAAAACTAATTAGATTTACATTTTGGAAATGCCAGAAAAATTTTGGAAAAATATTATTTGTGATTGATTGATTCCTTTAGTATTTTTTGAACTTAGTTACATAATGGGTAAATCCTTGAATGCATCATTAACACCAATGATGTGTGCAAATTCAAAATACCGCAGATTCAAAACATATTTTTCACTTTTATTTCTTATCCATTAACTAAACCAAGATACAACTTTTCAATATATCATTAAAAATGTATTTTAATTTACTTGAATGAAAACAACTGATGCATTATCTTTTAATAATAAGTCGATAATTTGAATAACAACAAGCATCATAAATGAAAAATTGAAAAACACAAAAATTGTAAGTAATTTACAAAATCATATACTCAACAAATAAGTGAAAATAATGCTTTATGAAGTGAGAGAGAAACTAAGATAAAGTATAAAAACTTATCACAAAATTGAAATAGAGCATATATGGAATATAAAAATATTAATTTATGGGTATGCAACATGATTTTCGTGCAGCAAAAATTTAATTTTAAAAATGGATAAGAAATTTATTTATGAAGCGAGGATTACCTAAGAATTCGAAATTGTAATCAGTGTTGGTCTTTGGAAATCTTACTGGACATAAGGTATAACAATCCTGAGCTAACCAAATGAAGAAGACTCTGTCAAGGAGCTTTTAAGGCACCGCTAAACTTCTTTTATTAGCACCAAACAGAAACCGTCCCAATGTGGCATCCAAATGGCTGATTAATTTGAATCAGCTCCGTGGCGGCTCCTTGTCTGTTTGGGTTGCTTATAAGTATTTATATCAGATAACTTAATTAGTACACATTTTTTAAATCTCCAAAATAAGTTTGATACTTTCATTAGTGTCCAATCCTATTTAAGCGTATCTCATTTCATAAACATTTCTGCAACCTAATGTTCAAATTAAGTATTAATTGGAAATCATCAGCTAACAAAATTATTGAGATTTCCATTTTCAGCACAATTTTACAATCATTTTTTCGATCGGATGCTTTCATTTCGATCAAATAAAACTGAATTTTCTCAATCGCTTTATTTTGTGATTTGAGGAACTGAATGTAATTTTTGGATATATTTAATGATAAACATTTATACACAATTTATCATATTCATTTTCATCATTAAATTTGTGGAAAAAAGTCAGTTTTCCTACCTTATTAAATTGATTTCCATATTAGTATAACGATCATCATCATTTACCATCAAGAGGCTTATTACACATTTACTTGTTACTTTTGTATTATGTAGCATTCAAACTTGATCTTACCTACTGTTAATCAAAAAACAATACTCCAGAAACAGAGTAACAATAACATGCGGAATAATTTATTATGCGCAGTCGGCACTAGCATGCATCGTGTACCAACAGCATGCGCTTAAAGTAAAGAAGAGATTAAATAAGAAAAAGAAAAAAATTGCGTAAAGTGAGAAATTTAAACATCATAAATTCTTCTTCCTCTTTCAAGAGTTCATTCATAGGAAAAGGTTAATTATTTTTTTCATTTTATACTGTGAATAAAATTAAATAATTTATTCGGCTCTTCACTCTTTGTGTCTCTATCATCTTCTCTTCTTCTTGCTTTGAATCATTTCGCATTACAGAATTGTTACTACTTAAGTAAATGAATTGATTGTATAATCAACACATTTTCTGCGTAAACAATTTTTACGTTTATTGTATTGAATGAAAGTAAGATGACGAGCTTACTCAGTAAATTATTCATGCTTTGTTCTTCATTCAGAGATCTTCATGACTCAACGGCGCAATTATTTAGCATTTTCGCAATATTTTGGTATTTTAAGATTGTTTCGAATAGCATACGTCGGTTAATCCTTTCAAAATCCGCAATCAAGACCAACGTGACTATAGTATGATTCTCCAATCCGAATCCGGTTACAAATCAGAGTCACGTCGATCTGAAACCTAATTTTTGATCGATTTTCCGATTTGTACTATTCGGATCATACCTGTGTGTTACATCCATCACGTGTAGGAGTCTCTATCACGTGTAGGAGACTTGATGGTGTGGTAAATGAACCTTTTTTATTTGTACTGTCAAGTTAAGTCCTGTAAAATTAAGCACACCACCTCCAATTGTAAGTCATTGCCAAAAACTTTCATCTTTGAAGTAGATTAGATTAGATTAGTTCCATTAAATAAATTAATTAAATTTAGTGTTAACAAAAAATAACAAAAGACTTCAATTTTTCAATTTAAGAAGTCAAGCAAGTAACTTCAATGAAAAGTGGCATTAAATTTGTCTGAAAAATTTAAAACGTTTTTCTTCTTTTTTCGTCTATTGATTGACACATTCCGACTCAAAGAAGCAGAAATTGCTTGAGCTAACAATAATAATGGTAAAATTGCTCATTTCATCCACTACATTTTTATTCAAGCGACTGATGACAGTGAAAAATTTTTTTTATTATGTTTTACTCTTTAAGCAAAAATACTGATGCGGAAACTTTTCTTTTTCGAAAGCATTTCATACCTTACTATTTTGTTGAGATTCCAAATCAATTTGTAATTTAATATTTGGAATATTGAATTAAAAGTTAAAAACATTGAGGTACTTTATATTTATTGCAAAATGATTTTTAATAGCTATTTTATACGGGCATCATTATATTCACAATTAGCAATTGAATTCTGTGTTTGGTGCTATACTATTCACATAACATTTGGTACACCCAACAGAAATTTTTTTACGATACATCCTTTCTAATTTTTTTGATTATATGAATATTAAAAAGGCAAATTTCTCCTTAACTAAATTTTTTTGTCAATAATTTAACGACATGCTGTAAAACAAAAAACGTGTGAAAAAATTTGATACCTAATCTACAATATTTTCAATTAATAATTTGATCGTGCAGCTCGGAATTCAATTTTATGATATTGAAATATTTTCCATAAATAATGATATTTGATGGATTTCATGATCAATGATTGTGCTTGCTATTTAATAGGCATTTCAACTTTTGATCTTGAACTTTATTCATATCATGTTGAAGAGAGATATTTGCATGCCTGCTTTCATTGTTTACTCAAATAATACACACTTTAAATTTTAAATTTCATTCATATTGATATTATATAGGAAGCGAGAGAAATCATAGACATACATACATTTTTGAAAGAATTAAAATTCAGTTCATCATAAAACTCAATAAAAAAATTAAATTACAATCGGAAACATCTTACAATCTTGTATCCATAACATAACATAAATCAGTTGATATTATCTCAATTCAATTTCGGGCTATTCATCATCAATACAAATCACATGTGTTTACATAAAAATGCGGATGTCTCTCTTTTTTTCTCGAGACAAAATCACATCAACTCAGTTTTTTAGAGGAAAACTTTCGAAATTTCATTATTTCAAACATATAAGTAACGGCATGGCGAGTCTATAGTGGTCAAAAAAAAAAGAAAGATGAAAGAAATTCGCAAAAATGTATGCAAATGATGACACTTTTTGGGAAGGAAGAATTAGCAAAGAAAGAGTCGATTTTAAGACATTGATTATAATCAATTTTTTACATAACATCCCTTCACATCACCAAAGACTGATTGAATAATATTAGAGAAAATAACAAATTAATTATTATGTAAAGGTGAAGTGACAAAGATGTATCTACAGTGCTTATTATTGCTGGAATTCAATTTCTCAATTATTGGATGAAAGATAGGTTTATGACTAATATACTTCACACTTAGCCTCTCAGTCTATTAAAGCGATAAGCTTTCACTCTTAATACAAAATTATGATTATTTCATCTATAGGCTGTATAAAAAACACCTACGGTCTTTATCGTACATTTGATCGTCATGTGAATTAAGCACAGTAATTGTAGGATATGCAATGAACAGCGCTGATTTTTTTTATTATTTATTTTTTTACAATGAGACTAATTTACCTAAGTATTTAAATAAATAATCAGTAATTAAAGCGACCAGCATAGCCACCATTAGTGCTTCCTGATATATGTTTTGGAACATCCTTTACTTCTGATTGATAATTGTCTCGACGATAACCATTTGAATTAACAAAATCAACGTCAGCATCAATACGTATGTCAAGTCCGCCACATGCATCTCTTTCAACTATTGTAAAGGTTCCAGTGAAACGACGATTTCCATTTTTTCTTCGCTAAATTTCATGACATTAATCAAATCCATTAATTATTTATTTTCTAATACCTCAATATACACAATTTTAAATGCTCCTACAACGGCGACGGTGTGCATACTTTCCTAACAGACACTTAAAGCATGCCAATAATAAAAGGAACGCTTGAGTGAACTCAGTGAGCCTTGGAGATTAAAATTTTATTTCTTTAATCCCCCAAGCATGTTACTTATTAGAGTTTACAAGTAAAAGGTAGTCACATGTCAAAGAAATCATAAAAGCTACTTCATTCCTTTAAATCTTGGTATACTGCACATAGAAAAATACTTACATATGAATTAGAATTGGAAGTTAATGCGGCACGCAGTGCAGTTCCAGCAAACTTCAACTCCTGTTCTGTCAAAATCAAGGTCCTCGGACCTCTACCTTGACATTGTATGAAGCTTCCAAAATATGACACAATGAAGATCACTAAAAGTATTGTTCGCATTTTCATTTAAATGACAGAAATTTTGGATGAACAGCTGAATGTCAAATGAAATATTTTAAATAACTTTGCGTAACTTTTATAGTCACCTTAATAATCTGCACGGAGTAATTACTTCCCATTTTTATCTTGAAAGTACTTCCGTTTAATACTTTAATATTTTAATTACTCTTACAAATTTGACCATTATTGAGCTAATGACCGAATTGCAATAAAAGCAAATGGCCATCACAGAAGTAAGAGGTAAAAACAGACTCAATTGCGATCAACAACCTGGATTGATGTCTGTGCTTATGATGCAATTTCAAAGTAAAATTTATTGATAATTATTGCACATCACAAGTCTTGTTTCATCTTCTCAACATATATAGACTTAAATATTTATTATGTGAACTTGTACATGACGCAATGTAATGAATGTGAAAAGTGTGGAAGAAGAGATAATAGACATACAATTATCCATAAAAGAGCAAAGAAATATGTAATGTTTTGAATTTATTTACTTTTATCTTTTTTTGCTATTAAAATGAGGCTATCGTCATTATTTTGCAAACATAAAGTAGAAGCATGCGAAATAGATCAATCACTCAACGCAAAATTGATGCCTTTTATTTGAAAATGTCAAACACAAAAGTTGCAAAAAGAGATAAATTAAATATAATTTTATCATCTTATAGGAATGCGATTTTGCAAATAAAACCACTAAAACCAAAAATAATCATCACAGTCAAAGACCAAAAGACCAAAAAAAGATAGATTACGTAAGAGGATCATTAAGATGAAGCCACCAAAAAATAATAACAATAATTTCTTGCTTGATTGTAGGAAAAAATTTCTTTAACGTGTGAACATTTCTTTCTCTTCTCAAGTATTCGGCCTTACAACGAAGAGTAAGCACATTGTATTTGTATGGATCAACAATCTTTTTTACTTCTTTCTCTGTAGCTGTTTCTTCTTTCACTTTCGTTTCATAAATTTCACTTTTCGGCTCTTCTTTTCATTCCAACTTGTCGGGTGTTATTAAATATTTTTTTTGCCCATTTATTTATGCGTGATTAAACCTTTTATTTTATTGTAGATGTAAGAAGTAAGAGAAGTTATGTGTCATGTGGTTGTAAAGATGGGTTTTGTTTCCTTTTGGCCATTCTTTTCTTTGTTTTTAATAATTTCAGTTACGCAATTTACTAACAATGTCTTTAATTTAATTTTTTCGATAGGCACCAATACAGCGTAGACAGTTAAATCATGTACAACAAAATCATATATTAACAGACATACAAAAGCATCAACATCGATTTAATGTTCAACAGCCACAATTGAGAAATCAATTTGGTGGATTTGTTCAGCAACAATCACAACAATCCTTTGCTTTTCCACAACCACAGACAAATCCTAATACAAGATTTTTCCCATCACAACCGCAACCATCTCAACAGCTTCCAAATCAACAACCACCTCAACTTTTTAGACAAGTAAATTTAATTAATCCTTTTAGATTCCATAGTAATTTCATACCCGAATTTATTATTCAGCCATCCATTCAAGCACCAGTACAACCTCAAAATACACAATTCCAAAGATCCGTACAAAATCAAGTTGGTCAAGTGTCCTTCAATCAACCACAACCTCAATTTTTGGCACCACAATCAGGTCCAATTTTCAAAGATGCTAATGGATTCGGTCCAATTGCAGCACCATTAGTTCAGCAACCTCCAATTCGTCCACAACAAAACTTCTTCCCAAATGGAAATGTACAATTTGCACCACAACAACAATCACAACAGCCACCAGTTTTTACTAATTTCCAACCTCAAAATCAAAATCCTTTCATCCATCAAAGTCAATCACTTCCATTAGAGCAGAGATCAAATGTATTTTTCGATACACGTACAGAAGAACAAAAAAGAAATGAAGAATTGGGCCGTCAAAAGCTCATTGAGAAGCACGAAAAATTCGCCCAGAAATACTTCCAAAATCAACAAGCACAAGTTCAACGTCTTCACGAAGATTTTGTACAAAAACAAAAGATATTACAAGTGCAAACACAAGAAAAGTTACGTGCACAACAATCACCTTCAGTTCAAGCACCAAACTTTGTTAGACAGCAAGGTGTTAAGCCGACAGATTTGACAGCATTCGAAAAATCCGTTCAACAATATTATCAGCAATTCCCAACAACTCAAGCTTCTACCACCACTACAAAAGCTCCTACAACAACAACAACAACAACTGAAAGTTCGCTAAATGTCGTTCCACTTAAAAAGAGTAAAGTTAAACAAGAGATTAAAATATTGAATGCGGAAGATATTAAGCAATTGTTACAGGGAGATCGCCAAAGTACATTATTAAGCCAATTGAAACAAGATGCATTGAAAGGCTCAAAATCAGCTAAAGCAAAATCGCCACTTTCACGTGACGAGCTATTGAAACAATTGAAACAGACATTGGCTGAAGAGACACCCGATTTAGGAGGTAAAGATTTCACAGCACAAGATATTGTTTTACCAAATGGCGAAAAAGTTCAAGTAATAAGAACTACTGACCCGGAATTGATTAGAAAAGCACAAGGTGGTCAACTTGTTGAGCCAATTGCAACTGGAACTACACAAGCACCATTATCGATTGAAGACTTAGCAAAGAGTGGATTTTTGCCAGCGGGCGGTACTGACTTTGAGGTCATAAAACAATCAGAGAGTGGATTACAAAAGGTACAAAAAGTTCCATCACAAAAGAAAGTAACATTTGTGTATCTTGAAGAGCAAGACGATGGAAGTTATAAAGTTCAAGGCGTAAAGTCAAATAATGATAAAGAAGTCAAGACCGCAGGCTCAGAAGTTGATACTATACTTAAACGCATTAAAAATGGAGACATTCAATTACCACCAGCAGCAAAGAAAGTTGTTGCTCCAATTGAAGTTCCTACACCAAAAACTACAGTTGCACAGCCAACAACAACAACGACCCAACAACAACAAACTACAATTTCAACACGTTTACCAGTAATTTCAACAACTGTCCCGAAAAATCATCGAGCTACAAATGGCAACATAATCAGTACAGCAGCAAAATCATCACCATCGACAATTAAATACACAGCATCGACTACTGCTCCACAGACAGTAACACCTGTCAAAACACCAATCACACGCGGTTCATCAGCTTTCCATTATTCATTCTCGGCAACGACACAAAAGGAAGATAATGGACGATCACCATACTCGACATTGCCAACATTCGAAACGACAGAAAGAAATAACATCTTCTCCGTAACACCACGTGTACAAAGATTATCAACAACTGAGGCACCTGATTATGCCACAGCAAGTTCAATTAATTACATTCGCAATGCGGAAGCACAAAAATTAGTTCAAACTGTAAGTGCATCAACAGTTTCACCTGCATTTTCAACGCCTGTCCGTTCATCAATCTCATATTCACCTACATTTACCACAACACCACCAACAACCGTCCAAGCTACTACACAAAAGACACCAGATTTGGCTGAAATTCTAAGAAACAGTGGATTATTCGCAATGGCTAAATACTTGCGTCAATCAGGATTAGACAGCATCTTGAATGAAACAGGTCCATACACAATCTTCGCACCAACTGATAAGGCATTCAAGAGTTTATTGGTACAACTTGGAGGACCTGAAAAGGCTGAAGAAAAGTTCAGAAATAATCCAAGATTATTGAGCGGTCTTTTGCTCCATCACGTAATTCCAGGCTCATTCAAAATTGAAGAATTACAAGACGAAATGACTGGAGTTTCCCTTGCCGGTACACAACTTAGAGTTAATCAATATCAAATGCAAGACATCGAATGGAATGACATTAAAGTGACGACAATTAATGGCGCAACAATTTCACCAGACAATAACGACATTGTAATTCCACAAGGCATTGCTCATGCAATCGACAGATGCATGTTCCCTCTTCCAGGTACTTAAACTTTCCTTGTTATTCAATAGTTGTGACTGATGAAAAAATTTCTATTTCAATTCCTAGTCGGAGATATTTTACAGACACTTCAATCAGACAGAGAAAGAAGGTTCACGAATTTCTTGAGAGCTGTATTCGCATCTAACATGGCTGATACATTACAAAATAAAGGTATGATGAATTTATATGATTTTTTGGGCGTAGATATTGACCATAAAATTTCACATAGGTATCAAAACATACACGATATTTGCACCAACTGATTTTGCATTCAGTCACTTGACACCAGAGGAATTGAATACAATGATTAGCGATAAAGATTCCGCACAACAATTAGTCAATCGACATATTGTACCAGGTACTCTATTTACATCAGGCATGCGATTCTATCAAGTTAAAGACACTTTGGCTGAAGATAAATCCATTACAGTACAAAAGAATGGTGGTAAGTAAAGCTAAGTTATAGCTGATATTTGTTATCTATAATTCTTATACTTTTTTACAGGCAAAGTAAAAGTCAATGAAAGCACAATTCTAACATCAAACATTCCAGCAACAAATGGAGTTATCCATGCCATTGATACTCTTCTTTAAGCCATTTATTTCATTATATAATTTATTAATGTACATATAGCAAAAGATGCGATTTCTTGTTTTGTTATGTTATTATTTTTGTTTTCAATTATTTTATAATTTTAATAATATTAATTTAAAAAACTTCTCATAATATGTATGAAAAATTGAACAAAAGTTTTCTCGTATAGAAAATTTAATAATAAAAGCTTAAATTTAAATCAACTTGAGAGCTTTTTTAATAACGATTAAAAAATATTTGAATATTTTCCTTCAAGGGCAGAGTCTACGTTGTTGATTTTCAGTCAATTTAACGGTCAAAATAAATTCAAAAATCTATTGAAAAATTTTTCATCAAAAATAACAACACAGCAAAATTTTTGATTTTCTATGATTCAATAAGATAATATAATTAATAAGAGGCTATAAATGAATCTTGGAGGAGCGATAAAAGTCAATAAATGTGCAGTTTTAACGCTTATAGGCGTAGTTTTATTTATAATCTATGTTTTTTCTGCAACTTCATTAACAATAGCCAGTATTAAAAAATCTAGCAAAAATGAAGTAAATATAAGGAAATTAATTATAGGAATGATATTAGCTGCCAAATCAGGCGGTAATCAAGTTATAAAAATATCAAATGAGCCAGATTTTGGTGGTGTTAAGACAAAAGGAAAGACTCAAGAAGGTAATTAAAAATTTCATAAAATAATTCTGATCAGAAAGTTTATTGCTTATTTATTTTAGGTGTTAATGACTATATAACATTAGCAGATGTAAATTCACATTGTCAAATAGCATATTCACTATGGCACATATTTCCAAAGCTCAATTTAATTTCTGAAGAAGACGTCCAGAAGAAAAATTGTCCAACAGATCTTGATTTCTTTGACTTGGATCCTTCTGTACTTGGAAGTGTCCAATTACCTGATATTCATGTTCCCGCACAAGATCTTACATTATGGATTGATCCTTTAGATGCCACAAAAGAATTTACAGAGAAATTGTTCAAATATGTATCAGTGATGATTTGTGTTGCTGATAAAAAAGGAGAGGCTGTGGTTGGTGTTGTGTATTTCCCATTTAGCCAGAAGCTATATTGGTCTTGGAGAGGACACGGTGTGTCTGAAAATTTAGCTAATATTAAAGCAGTAAGTTATTTAATAATATCTTTAAGAATTCACAATAACATTTTAAATCATTTAAGGATCTCGACGATAACGTACAAAATCCTATAGCGATAGTATCCCTTAGTCATGCAGGCAAAGTTAAAGATCTCGCCAAAAGTATGTTGGGAGAAAAGACCTCAATTATTGGTGCCGCCGGAAGTGGCTATAAAATTGTTCAAGTGCTGGAAGGAAATGCCACAATATATTTACACAACACAAGGATAAAGAAATGGGATTTGTGTGCTGGAAATGCTTTAATAAATTCTGTAGGTGGTAGAATGGTGACGCTTAAGCGTGATAAAATATCATACAGTGCAGATACAGATCACGTAGTGGAAGATGGCTTATTAGTAGAAATTAATAATCATGTAATAAACAAAACGTAATTTCATTGCATTTAACTGTATTTAATTTAATGTGAAATAAAGGATAAGCTTTATTTTTAAAATCTTTTAAATATTTAGACATTTTCAATTTTTTTGACCCATATATTTCATCCTTCTCCTCAATACTGAATGCAAAGGACAGAATTTAAAGTCAACAATAATAAAAGATACAGTCATAACATAAACAGCATTGTCCATTGGTTTAAAATAAAAATATTGCAGGAATTCATGTACAGATTCTGGTCTATTGTCGTTTTCTTTTTACTGTCCATTGAGGCTCGGATCGTCTTTTTTCTCCTTCAAAAGAGGCAGATCAATTGCAAAACAATTACAATTACAGCTTGTTACAGGACACACAGTATTAGTCTTGAACCATTCGTTTATATGCACGAAATGTGCACCATGTCGACATGATTGACACCACGTAAACCATGACTTGATATTCCTCGATTTTATATTTGATTGATTGTAGACGTTTGAAGGCAAAGAAGTTCCCATGTGTAGTAAGCATAAAGAGCATCGTGGAAGTGGCTTTTTACAATTTGGACATGATGATAGTTTGTTGCCTTGAATTTGATTCCTTTGGCGAGCATCTTCTTGAAGATGGGAAATAGAAGCAGATACAGACTTTCCACAAAATGAGCATAACAAAAATATAGACTTTGGAGTTTTCTGTGAGTTTTTGGTTGATGCGATGGATATATCAAAGGCTGCACGTTTCTCATACATTTCCCATGTATTCATCATATTTCTCATTATTGCAATCCACGTTTGAAGACGATTGTCTGTTTGTAAATCAGCTGGCAATATTTTTTGACCAATTATTGCAGCTGTTTGTACATCATCAGTTCTGTCCACAAAGGCTTGAAGTAATTGAATTCCATCAATCGTTGCACCCGTAATTAAAAGTCCTTGTAAATCTCCCTGATCAATTGATTGTTGAATCATTTGCTTTATGTATTCTGAAAGCTGACGATCATTCAAGAATGTGCATGCAAATGCCATCCGGTCACTTATCGATATTCCTTCTTCATACAGAACACCGTTAAAAGAATCATCTGATAAAAAGCTAAAAATGGCACGCAAATGAGGATCATCAATTTGCTTTTGTGCTGATCCACACTGCATTTTCCACATGTTTCCACTGCTGTATCCTGCTAAAGCTATTGCAGATATCCGCAAAGAACTTTTTTCGTCGTCCATTTCATTTGCACCTCGCGCTAAAAATAAGGAATGTAAAGTTTTAAATTATTTTAATGGAATTAAAAAAACTAATGAAATTACCTAAAATATCACAAGCAAGTCGTATCCTTAAATGAAAAACAGCAAGCATGGCAGCTCGAGTATATCTCTTTTTCTTACACAGTTCCTCAATATACATTTGAAGACTTCCATTTAAATCGCTTTTCATGAATTTCCAGTCACAAAGTTCCATAGCAAATTCTCTTTCTTCACTTTTGTACACCTTTATAGCACCTCCGTTTGGAAAATCAAAGAATGCTCTAGTTTCTGCAACAGATTGTGCAATAGTCAGCTCTTCACTTTTCGAATCAATTCCAAGTATAGTTCTAAGGCCAATAAAGCAGTCTGCATTTTTCATTTGTACCAACATTTTCCAGACACTCGCAAGGGATGAATCCATGCATACTTTAGCATTTCTCTCAAAATCCATTTGTCCATAATCCTGAAGAATTCGCTGTTGAAATAATTCTGAAATATCTCCTTCCATTATACCTGCATTTGGATACCAGGAATTAGTAGAATTTGTCGGTGACGATGGAGGCGAAACCATTGGAATTTCTCGAATTTCTGGAGATAATGGAGTGTATAGCTTGTTCCATTTGTCAAATACAGCTATTCTTCGTTCAGGCACTTCAAGATCCATCAATAAAATAGAAGATGCTGTGTTAGAAGGATTGGAGGCAGCAACAAGCATTTGATTTGAATATTTTGGATCCCAACAGATATTTTCAAGTGATGTTGCTTTGGATAGAAGCTGAAACTTATTCTTTCTGTCAACAATCTCGAATGGTGCAATTATGCGTTTAATAAAGTGGGCATCATTATCATCTTCAATTCCGTTCCAGTGTATGTCAATTATATTAATCGCTAATGAGGAATCTTTTTGAAGACACAAGAGGCAGTTTTCAGTTGTTGGACACCAAGAAATTTGCGCAAGATGATTAGCAAGTTGAAACTGATTGATTGGCTCAGTAAATTTCCTCAGATCAAAAATGCTTACAACATTTTCAAAGTAACCGCTCAATAATCTACTATTTGATGAAATTGTAACTCCATTTACAGCTCTTGTATTAACTGTCAATGCAGTTGGAGCACCTCTCAAATCCATCATTTTTATATACTTTGAACTCATTCCAGCAATTAAATTCTTTTTATCCCAACACATTGAATGTGCACTTTCTGATAAGCCAATGAGATTTACAATCGAACTATCTGATGCAGCTCCCCTAGATATATCCCAAACAGATATCGAATGATCAAATTTGTTTTTATCAAAACCCATAGCAAGTAGATTTAATTCTTCTTCATTCCATGCTATCGATAATGATGGTCGATTTTGTCGAGGTGTAAATTCCAAATTACTCTCAGCTGTTGGCAAGAAATTGACAATTGAAACTTTTCCAGATATTTGACCTGCTGCGACTAGCATTTCGTTCTCGTGGTGTGATGTTGCTATACATTTTATGTACTGGTATCTCTTTTCAGAATTTAAATAGCTTAATGTCTTATTATGTTGACTGATGAATTTCACTTGATCTAAAAAAATACAATAAAAGTGATAAGAACAAAGACTTAGTATGGACATATACACAATTTGTGGCGGAAATTGTCAAATATTGAAGATCACAATTTGTATTAATTCTTTCAACTTCCTAACAACAATTTTTGTAGTTTGGCATAGAATAGCGCAATAAATTGATTAAAATCCAGTCTGAATCACCCAAAATCATCAAGTAATGAAAATGTAAAAATTTAATATTTTTAAACTCACTTATACATTGCGGCTTTATGTCTTCATAAATGAATTCCTCGACATTCTCCTTTTCTTGGAGTTGAAATAGGCTGATTTCTGAGCCAGTAGCAAGCACAAATTTCGTAGAATTTTTAAAATAGCTGATCATTTCTGTAAGAATTTCTTTAATGTTTTGATAAAGTAGGCGACTAATTTGGAGGGAAACTGTGAAAAATTCAATCATCTCGGTTTGTTTACAAACAAAACAAATTTTTCTTTAAGATTTGCTTAAATTATCATTTTATTAAGTTTACTAGCTCGTCTTTGTTTGTCACCTTTAATTAATCTACATTTTATAATTGTAGAAAAACAAGGAATAATTTTCGTACAAAATATTTGTATCTTCTTAATCCTAAATGTTTAATTCAACACAGATTCAATCTGAATCATCTGAATCGCTCATATTCTGAACTGGAAGAAGTTTCTTTGACTTCTTTTTTGGGGTTTTCGAAGGTTCTGATCTGCAATAAAAGACGGTAATGATGAATTAAGCTAATTAATAATAAATCAGTATGTTTTTACTGTTCTGAAGTACGTTTTCCAAGCATAGGACTTGGACTTCTTGAAGGCAGTAAACAATCCTGAATGAAAGGAACCACTCCTGTGCTTGGAAATGTGACATCTTTAAGTAATTCATTAAAATCTTGATCACTCTTTATTGCTAGCATTATATGTCTTGGTTGTATTCTCTTCTTTTGATTTATATCTGCACATTCTTTTGATATCTCCAATACTTCAGAAACCAAATATTCCAGTACACCAGCCATTGCTACAGCCGCTTCTTTAGCAACCTTCTTTGCATACTTGCCACTTATTAGCTTCTTGTGAAATATATTTGGTGGAAGTAAAAGTCCTGCATCTTTCCATTTTCTTTTTGTTTTACGAGTATTTAGATTAGTTTGATTTATAGTTGGAGCTGTTGGCTCATAATATTCGTTGTCTGAACTTGAATCACTTGACGTGTTTTCATCGTTAGTCTGTACAATAACTCTTGGAATTATTGGTTGTTTTTGAGATGCCATTCATTAATTAAATTCACAAATTACAAGAACACAAAATTTTGGAAATGACAACAAGAAAAAAATTCAAAATCTTAATTTCCGTTAAAAATTTAAATTTCTGAAAGGCATTAAGTCTGTTATTGATATGTCTATGTATTTAAAAGCCTAAATGAATGTAGCTCATCAGCATTTATTCTTGATTTTTTAAAATCTATATTAACTAAAAAATTTCTTATGATCTACGATTTTTTATTCCTTTACTGGTTCTGTTTCTTTCTTTTCTTCCGCTGCCCGTGTTCTCCATGCTTTCATGTATGTTTTTGGATAGACTGGATAGAATCCGGAAATTCCTAAAAGCTCTAATACAGGTCGACTTACATGAGCTCCACTTCCAATCCAGTGTCGAATTCTTTCATAATTCAAGGAAACTAAAATTTCGCTATTACTGTTTGGCATTGGGTCATAAGTTCCAACTTGTTCTATTACAGGCTCGTATTGTGCTTTTCGTCTCTAAAAATAGCAAGATTTAATGCAATTAAATACAAAAGAATTTTAAAAACAAACCTCCATAACAACGATTTGATAGAACGGCCGATTTGTACATCCTTGCTTGAAAAGTCGTATCGATTTTGCTGATTTTGGATAGTACTGTCCTGTACCTGATGCTGGAAATAATGCATTCCTGATTCTCGGAAGCATTTTCACATTTTCCATCGCACTTCTAGACATTTTAATAAAATTTTAGAAAAAATTTCCACAATTTTAAATGCAAACTTCCGCGTTTGATTTTGGGGAATAAACTTTTTTAAATTTTATCATCTCGGAAATATTTTTGGATTCAAATTTTTTTCAGTCGTTGATTTTTATTTTTTGTAGAAGTGAAGGATTGCGATTTGCATTCGATAGATTGTAATTCGAAAAAAAAAATGCCTAACACTTCTGGTTTTTTGAAATTTGCTAGCATTAAGTGTTTATATTAATTTTCTTATTTTAGTGGTAACATCATTGATATTGGATTTGTTTGAATTTCAAAAAACCGTTATAATTTAAATCTCAAATACCCGTTAAATGAAAATCAATGTAAATTGTTCAATTTCGGAATAATTGACAGGGTAATTGAACAACAATATATGAAAAGTCAGCATTATAGATTTCATGTGCATGATCAATTCATAAAGGATGAAAAATTATTTTTACAAAATATGCAACCTTTATAAATGCTTACCGAGAGCAAAATTGAAGCACACGAACCTGCAATTTTGCATCATAGAAGTTATTGAATTCATGCATGTATGAATTATTTAAATTTATGTCAAGAGAGCAATAAATTTGAAGAAGTTTAAGAATCGAACTGAAATTGCAAATGCACTAACAGGAATGAATTGATTTCCAATAAAGCCTTTTCATGTATTACAAAAGCCAATTTAATCATCATGCTTCGAATTTACATGAATCTATGTATTTGGGAAATTGAAAATGCATCAAATGTACAAATGGGACATTTAAGTTTCAAATATGCACGAAATTTTAAGTAAAGGAAATGTTTAGGCATGGGCAATTGAATTCAAAATTTTATTTACCTTAACATGAATATGTTTACGATTTCTATACATGCATAACCTTCAAGACAAAGTGAGTTAGCTACAGTTCTGTGAGAATCAATTAAAATTCATATGAAATGTTATACTTCGCAAGTGT
This sequence comes from Chironomus tepperi, assembly GCF_022539635.2. Classification (NCBI taxonomy): domain Eukaryota; kingdom Metazoa; phylum Arthropoda; class Insecta; order Diptera; family Chironomidae; genus Chironomus; species Chironomus tepperi. The sequence continues at coordinate 42,375 of NW_027226441.1, forward strand.
CAGCAGAAAAAAATTCCTTGCAAATTTGAATCGGTTTTTAGCAAACCGGAACGAATTCAAAACGACTTTGTGATGGACAATCTTTTATTTTTCGCAGCACACCTTGAAGATTAGCCTAGACTAAATCTGCCCACAGCATACAGTTCATGGCATTTCCAAAAAAATTTAACGGCTTACAGGTTGCCCACCACTGCTCTATATAATACCCCCGGGTTCCTATAAATTTATTCCTTTGCCATTCTTTACTGCTTCATTGATTTCTAAATTATTGCAAGCAACATTGCACTACACAGCAAGTATGTACACATATGTTTGTTATTGCATGTCAATCTCTTTGAAAAATGCATTAATAAAAACACTTATTGCTAATTATATACAATTCATAGATAATTTAGTTTGGTATATCATTTATTTGACTTGTACAGCATGAAAGTTTAAATTGCGATTTAATAAAAGTAAAAAAATGTTGGTTTAGGTATGTTGGACAGCAAATGATTTTTTGCTTCCAGCGCCAATTTTTCATTCCTTAATTTCCTCTAGCAGGCAATTTTTTAAAATTTTCATCCCTTCATCAGCTGGATTACTAAATTTATCATTGATTTATTTCTGTGGCTTCCGGTGCTAATTTTGTGAAGAACAATAATTTTGTACCTGAATATTGAGATCATTATAAATAATATTATGTTTGTTTTAAACCTACCTAACCATAGATGTGTGGTCGAAGGATAATAAGAAAATTTTTTATATAATATCCTTTCCAACTAGGTAGACTTTAAATTCGGTAAAGATAAAAAGAAAAGAGAAAATTATTGATGATAAAGCCACAAAGAATTCACATGTGTTGTTTGTTTGTTAATTTAATATATCGATAGAACTTACGAGATAATTAAAGATTATGATCAATTCTTTTATGTTGATCCGATAAAAATCCCACATTTCTTTCATATTGTATTGATTGACCTTAATATTGAAAATATCTTATTAAATGTAATTTTAAGGATATTTCATTTTTTACGGATATTAAGATGATTTGTAAGATTTTATAGCTTTTTAATTATGTTTGTTATTAAAAATCATATTTTTACAGGAAATCTAATCATAATTTTAAAGTTTTGCCGAACCATCTGTATGAAGTAATTAAAATATTTTAAATTTGTCAAGTCATTTAGAGGTATAGTAAGGATTTTTGATGCCAGAGGCAAAATCAGAGTATTGTATGGAACACTTAGTTTTGTATGAACAGTTCCGTAATTTCACACTACGGGCTCCACGGCAAGGAGTATTTTAGCATTTTTTTATAACGAAGTCTCAGAAAGCTGACGAACAACGCTTCAATACATTTTGATCTTATACCCCTAAATATTTCATCATATTTGCTTGAAACAATGCGAAAGTGAGAACTTTTGTAATTCTGTCCTGGTACGTTTTTACACAATGTTTTATTTTTCACGGCTCAACTTGCGAGTAACCCTCGATTTGAACCGCACACGGTTTACGGTTTATAAAATTTTCAAAAAAATGGTGTCAAATTAGTATATCGCGTCACCAGGTTGCCCACCCGGGTGGGAGTGCACAAGTACCAGGATGATCAAGGATGATCAAGTTGGACAATATATGGGTCTCATATCTGGTCCTAATTTCTGCCGATTGTGCTATTCAAGGGGCAGGCATAAACATCAGGGTTTATAACAAAAACATAGAAAAAGTTGAAAAAAACCTTCAGATTTCTTGTTAAGCCTCCTTTAAATTCAATTAAATAGAACCACATGTTTACAAAGGTTGCAAATGCATTTAATTTCAGTAACTATTAGGTATTTTTCAAAAATTAAATGAAAATTTTACGCACGTTTCATAGCACCAAAGTCAGATTTTTTTGTATAATTCGATTTTTCACTATTTCCAGCAATACCTCATTTCATCATGTAATTTATTTATTAAAAACCACAACAAAATCCAATACAAAGAGCGTGACAAATTTGTACATTGTTAGAATATTGTCTAATAATGCAGTGTAATATCTTTTATTGTATCTGAAACAATGTTTACGTACATATTCATTGAATTTCATAAATTCAATCAAATTAAGTGATTTTTTTTGTTGTGAATTAACTTAAAAGGATACAAGATGTTCCTTTTGTTCATCATTATCAATAATACAAAAGGGGATATAAGGAAGGAAGTATGAATTATTGATAGTGACTTTGCAAAAACAAATTTTATTTTTTCATCCAAAACCTCAAAACATTTGATAAAGTATAGAAAATCCACCTGACAATCAAGAGTATATTCTTTCATCATCATAACCACAAAATAAACCCTATTATTTAAATTATTTTCACTTTTGGTATCATAATATCATAATTGGAAATTACATGGTACAAGCACATGGAACTATAATCCAAGAGTGAGCTGAACACACAAAATAAGGAATTATCTCTGTCTATAGTGCTACATTGAAGCATCAAATTATCAAATTATTTACGGAATTAATGCATGCATAGTATATGGATGAACCTGTTCTCTTTTACACACGATTGTACTTCTCGATGGATATTATGTCTGTGGGCAATCATTAATCGTATTATAATTTTTTTTCTATCCCTTCCGTCTTCATATATGACCCAAAAAATAATCAGCTGCAAAATGTTGAATTAGAACTTAGTTTCATTCATATAATTTAGATCAAGGTCTGATTCAAGCGACTGTAACTAATAAATGCACATTTGTGCATATATCCTTTTTGATGTCTATATTTATTGAATTAAAATAGCGATTCTCAGACGTTTTTGGATGCGATTATAGTAAACCACATTTATGTGAAGGGTAAATTTGGAGTTATGGCATAATTTTAGCGGCATATCTGAAGGTTTTAGCAAAATACATAGTTTGAGAGAGTGTCAGGAAGCAAGGGAATCGCTACGATGCCGTATTAACAGTATGACGCAAGTTTGACGGATTACGACAGGTTTTGATTTATTTTTGTACTAAGATGATTATTTAAGCGATAATAAAAATATGTAAAAAAAAAGTTTTTAAAGAAGCTTTAAGACAAATTTTTAAAAACTACCTTTTGTATTGATTATTTAAAATATATTTAGAAAATCTTTTAATTTGAGATCTGAATTCAACCTATCAAAAATTGTTAGTATCCGAATTATCAATACTGAAGACTAAAAATTGCTTTTAAATGTCAATTTAAATTTTAATTCGAAATGAATTTGGTCCTAAATAGAAAAGAGTACACACATTTTAAAAAATTTGATTACGAATTAGATTACAACAGGTTTTGATTTATTTTAAATTTGGCAATCTATTGCTAAGATGATTATCACATTGCTGCAACATTGCTGTTCCAAGCACTAGTGGTAAGTGATAAAGATTAATATATGACTGCAAAATCAGACCTCCTGATGCGGACAACAATAAACTTTCTTACACCAAAATCTAGCCTAAAGACAAGAAATATTTGTAGTTCCTTCAATATTGTGCCTTCATATTAACATGTGCACTCAACTGTAATTAATCTCAAAATAATTTTCTCCAAACACGATAAGCGATCTACCGAAAATGTTCTAGGTATGTATGTACAAAAACAAACTATTATTGAATGAAATTATGTAATTTACGTTACAAATTGACCCCTAATAAATTATTACTTATTACTCTAATTCATGAACATTGATACACCTTCGTATTTTATGGTGTGGGATCAGACATTCGACCGTCATTGTTGTGTTCCCGGAAAGCACAAAAATGAATCAATTACAAATTTGTTTTTCGTGCGTGCTATACAATGATCATGCTTTACATAATGAATTATTTGAATTATTAAAACAAGAAATGGAAATCAACAGATTTCTTTATTGTTCATTATATCGTAGATAAATTACTTAATTTGGTTATAAAGCCATTATGATATGGTTTAGTATGTACAGTATGAAATCATTATATGAGGAAATCTAGATTTATTCCGAATTTTTAAGCATGCCTCAATAAACGTAGACATTTCTGTTGGTTATATCTATTGATAAATATAATTACGAATTTGATTGGAGAGTCAAATAGAATAAAAGTTTCATTTAAATCCATAATTGAACGATGAAATGCTATATTTGTACAACATCAGTAAAAATGAATTAAATTCACATGTGGCGCCATGCCAAAATGTTATTCTCTATTTTCTGAATACTCATTCTCTAATTAAAGTAACATGGTCCAATCTTTTAATATATCGAAAGGCTTTAAAGTAACATCATTTAATCTCATAAATTGATGATGCCGATAAAGAAAAAATAAAAAAAGGAATGGAAAGAGAGATAGAAACCAACAGAAAAAAGTTATAAGATTGAAACTTACTTTTGTTAATTACATTTGTATCAAAATATTTATGATTTTTAATTTCATATTTGTTTTCGATTTCCATTCTCTACACTATTTATGTATATACACAAATGTGAATAACGCCAAACGATGAAAGAAAGTGAATAAGCAACAAGGAGAATCAGAAAAATAAATATGAAGGAAAAGATAAATTTAATAAGAAAATGGATTTTGTGTCGATAAAAGATGAGATATTAAACATTACATTGTATTTAAATTTATTTTATTAACCATTGAGGAGACTTGTAGTTGGGAATGAGTGGAAAAAGGCACTCATTTAACTGTTCTTCATTAATACAGTCCTTTGAGTAATGTTAAGATAATGAATATTTAGGGGGAGTTTCTTGAGTGGCCTAGGAGAGACAAATTTGTAAAACTTTAATATAAGACCATTTCAATCATTTTTTTTTCAAAATTAAATTTCAAAACCAAGATTCTAATAAATTTAGGTTCAATTTTTGATCCCATAGAAGGGGATCAATTTTCTATAAATTTCATTTGATAGGTTAGATTACGTATATTGCCGTATATTACACCTTGAAGGCACACTTTGTAAGCGAAAATCTATCTTCAAACCAACATGACAGATTTAATGAAATCCAATCTCAAGCCATAATAAATTCAGCCATTTCTTCGACGTGAGCTTTTCGAGACAATTTTGAATTTGGATTGGATTCAACCAATCTACACCAAGTTGACACCAAGAAAAATGTTAGTTTAAGGACTTTAGTCTGATCTTAAAATCATTAAATTATTGCAATCAAATTAAAGTCTAAGCCTAACAGATAAAATCATGTTACAGTGATGTCACTACGGTACCTAAATCTTTATTTTTGACTGTTAAGGAATTAAACAATTTATCACCAGATGTGATCCCCGAATATGTTGTTGTAAAAAATACAGGATTTGTGATATTTCATTCGATTATTTTTTCCTTATATGTTACCATCAAAAGGTTGATGCAGTTTTGATAGGGTGGTCAGAGGATTTTCGCAAAATATCGAGACACATTTGGAAAAATCTGGACACCTTCTTTTGGACTATTTTGAGTATTAATATTCAAAAATTTAGTTTAATTACGTTAGAAACTTGCAAAACAGTGCAGAAAATAATTGAAATTCCGAAAAAAATCTTGGGCTTGAACCCGGACCTTCAAAACGGAAAATGTTCAAAATTTGTAAAAAAAAATTCCAATATTTGTATGAAGTTTTTTGGCTTATTGAAAAATTGGGACATTTTGAGACTTTGTCGGGACACAGCAGCAAGGTAGAAAAGTACAGCAGCGTCCCGAGAAAAATACAACAGATGACCCCCTAAGTTATGATCATATTTGTAAACATTTCAGATCATCTTTAAAATCCTAAATAACTTAATAATTTTATCATAATGAAAAAATTTTAATTAAAAATTTCCAGGATAAAAACAAAAAATAAAATATCACTTTTTACCTATTTTAATATTAAGCATATTAAGTTTTATAAATAAAATAAAAAAATACACAAGACAAGAGATTTTTGATTAAAATAATATCATGATGACGATGCTATATCCAATAAATAATATAATAAAAGGAAAATAATCTTCAATTTACATTTTAAAATTGTACGTGATTGCATTTACTTGAACTAACTTAACCACAAGTCCAATTTTCTTATTGTATTAAAAAAGATATGTTTATAATGACGATCACATACACACGTCATAATATAATATGAATTAATGTAATGTAAAAAAATTGAGTCCTATTATGTGAGCTTAAACGCCATTTTCCAAGCTTTATTTTAATCAAAAGAGCGAAGCTAATGGTAAAATCAGAATGTTTTGATTTTAAATTAAAGAAATCACTTCTCATCATTGCAATCGTATTATAGTATTAATGACGTTTAATGCCTCACAATTTTCATGGGATTGATTTGACTTTAACGTATAATTTTGTATTAACATCTTCCATTTCTCTTACCATTCTCAATCAGATCCATGTGAAATATTTTTTTAGTACTAGGTATTAATGTAATAAGAAATGGTTCATTATTATGCATAAATCAATTTGATTGTGACGCATATACGTTTATGTATATTTTACATGACATAAATGTGATTAAGAATCGTGAAAGAATTTTATTAAAAGAATAGAGAGCTGCATTGAGTAGAAGGAAAGACATAAAGAGATTGAAACCAGAACAAATTGACAGAAGCTGTTGTTAGTGCTGCAAATACACTTAATTATAACTACTTACTTATTTATCCGCATTGAATTGCGGCTTTTGATAGTCTGTGGTAGAAAGATAATTTCAATTCCTCATTTACCACGGACAACAACGTTTTAACAGCTTTTAGTAGCAACAGCCACACTAGCAATAACAAATTAAACATATGACTTAAGACAGATTCCAATTAAAGCTAATCAAAAGAAAAACGACTTTTCATGTTCCTTGAAAGCGGTTTCCACACACCAACCGCTATTGCTTGCCTTTATTAACCATATCACGAAATTAATATAGCTTCTGGGCATAACATTGCCTTCCTTTTCAACTTTTTACATGTATTGTACAAGTATGAAGTGTTGAAAGTTGAAAGCTGATAGAGTAAATTAGCTATGGACTTTGAATAGATAGAAACGCATTTTATAGAGACTGTGCTAAAAATATTATAAAGAACTGAGAACAACAACTGATAAAATGTATATGTGACGGATAGTCGAAGTCACGAAGTCTACTGCTAGGGTGGCTGTTGATTATAGATGTCATATTGAATTGTCAAGAAACATTACATTTCCGAACCATTGAGCTTGAATTCTAGAATCCTCTTGTTCGGACTTTAAACAGTATAGCTAAAATATGCCAAGACCGCCAAAGAATTCATGGCTGTTAAGGACATTATGCATCTGGTTTTGGAAATTAAGCTATGGGTATGTTTCAATTTCTGGTGGCGTAATTGAAAGAGGCCATTATAATTGATCTGATTGGGGGATCATCCTTGTCATTCGAAAGCTTAGGCTGTACATAAAGATTGAGAGATCGGTCTTGGGTGGAATCGAACCCACGTATCTACAAAAGAGAGAATCAGTTTTGTTATGTTGCCTAACCACTCTGTCACAGAGGCTTAACTATTGCACTAGCAAATTAGCCGATATCTCACTCGATGCCCATGATTTCGTTCTACTCAGGCACTATCGAGATGTAGGACTATCTATATTAGATTTAAAATATAGACAGGCAAGCATTCTGTTGATGTAAAAATTTCGCACTCGCAAAAAACAAAATATTAGACAGGCAAGCATTTTTTTAAAAAACTGCAAGTAACTTGTATTTATGATGAAATTGACTTCTGGTTTTATTTTTCTTGTTTCTGTTTCCTTTACTGTATTATATATTTTCTCGCTTCACACACATTATATATAATAAAACGATCGAAGTTTAAAGAGAAAGAAGGCGCTTAAAATTACAATTGTCTATTTAATAATAATAGCACCACATTAATAACAACTATTATTCTTTCCTTACATTTCTTCAAAACAAGCTAAACAGCCTACATCGATGAACCTGATGATAATTATTATGATGATGTGTTTAGAACTTTTCTATATGAGCACCTATAAATTAAGCATTTTTCAATGGTGAGAGAAAAAGACAAAAACAAAAAAAAGTTTTAAGACACTAGCTGTGACCATCAATTTGTAGATTTTATTTTTATGATATAAAACGAGCCACACAGCACCATAATAGGATTTGAATATAATATTATATTAGATTCAAGTCACAACTTTTTGGGTCTTGTAAATAAGATTTTAAGAACGACATAATAAAGACAACTGTTTGTTAATTTTCAATAACAAGTCAACGAGCACACGAAATGAGGAAATACATCATGAAGACGTTTGATGATGGCAGGTGAAATAATCATGTCTTCTATTTTACTGTCTCTCCATTATAATCAATTAAGAATTAAGATGTATATTGTTAAATTTAGATGAATCATTGCGGTATATTTCTATTATTATGATTTTGTTTTTGAAATTTCTTGGCTTTAACTATGCTGATTAAGCTCATGAGACACGCCACGATTAATAATTTTCCTCTTGATTCCGTTAACAAAAATTAATCACAAGGAAAAAAAATTTTGTATTTTGTAAATTATTGTTGAGTGCAAAATGACGATTAAATGTAATTAACAAAATCAAATTCCGTTTTTCGTGGAAAATCAAAAAAGAAATTCTTTTGTTCCGCTGTTCAATCCTTCTTTTGCGTACTCATAATCACAACCGATTTCCAGTTAATTACGCGAATCCAAAAAATATGAAACAATGTAATTACGTATTTATTTTTAAGGCAGTGAATTATTTTAGGCCATAATATTTAATTTTAAAGGCATTATGAAACTAGATATCAATTAATGTTTTATACTGTAGTCATTTACCTACAATTTATAATGAATGCCTTATATCTCTTGTAGCTGAATTATAAACTTGTTTTGTAGGATAATTAAGCGAATCATAAAGTCAGATCATAGAATTTAGAGGAAAGCAAAGAGATGACAATGCAACGATAATATACACGAAACTTAAAATAGTTGAATGAATTAAATAATGTTTTATTTTTTGAGCCTATGATCTTTATCTCAATGATAATTTTAACGCCTCTGTGATAGTTTTAAATGAACTTTTCTACTGTTTTTATATTTAAAATAGACGATATTAAGACAACGGCATGTGAAAATGTCATTAGATCAATTAAATAAAAATTAAACTTTCAAAAAACTATATACATACAGAATTAACCATAATTAAGGTATTCATAGAGTTGAACTTGATCAAAAAGGTAATACTACGTGACATGAAAATCGGTAAAAATGATTAAGGGGGTCGGTGTGATGTGATGTATATATACATTTAAATATTTTGTTTAGAGTGCTAAAGAAATTAAGCTCATTTGTCTTATCATACAATTGCTATCTAACCGTGAAAATTGTTTTTTTCAGAACTAGGCTTACCCGAGCGACACAAATGAAGAAGGCTCCGTCAAATGGAAGCAGTCTATTTCTGGCAGCCAAATGAAGATCAAATGGATCTATAAAGGAAGTTAAACGGAGCGTTCTTCTTGTGTGTCGCTCGGGTTAGTAGATTTTTTGTATTATTTTATATTACTACACAAAACCGTTTTGTAATTCCAAAAAAACTATGAATGTTATAACAAAAAGTTAATGAGTTGTGTGAATTCTCTTTATTCAAGTGCGAGATGCGATGCTGATAATAATTATATGATTTTTTGACATTAATTTCAACGGCTTTTCGAGAACAAAACAAGTGTTCACGCTAATGTTTGAAATTAAATCGTCTTGATCGTTTCATTCATTTGACACTGAATCCAAAAAGTGTTGCTGTTCATTATTTTAAATGTTAATCTCTACGTTTTCATTCTTTTTTTTTGGGTCATAAAATGCTATATATTAAAAAATGACTTTATGGACATAAAAGTAAATTAAAATGCCAATCAAGGAAATGGAAAATTTAAAAAAATAATAATAATGCCTATATGAAATTTTGATTCTAATCATAAATTTAAATTTATTATTTTTCATACTTTATTTCTGTGTATTGCAATTAAATTATGAATTTATTCTGCTATTCATACCAATTACATTAATTTTAATTAGTTTTTAAAACTCATTTTAAAAATTGAAATTGCATTCTTTTCATTGGGGGTAGGAATTTGCTCCATTAAAACTAGTGCATTATTTATTTGTGGATAAAAAATTCCATATTGCAATGCATAATGCACTTGTATTGTAAGGCATACATTTAAAAATGAATTTATGAGCTTAATAATTGTATAAAATATTTGTTATAATGTATGAGTGCCTTCATATATGCGTATATCTACAAAACAATCATGAAAGAGATATCGGAGGTGGAGCTTATGTTCGAAAAAAAAAATATAAATTTATGATTGTTTTATTTTATTTTGTTGCTGTGTGATGTCACACAATGATGCAAGTTTTATAGTATAAAACAACAGACTAAAAATGTGAGGATATTGAAGCCAATAAGCTTTAAAAAAATACCCGAACTATATTAAGTTAATTAACAAAATTGATCTAATTTCATTTATCTACTAATCGAAACTAATTTCATAAATTAAGGAAATACCCAATTTCCAAAATTGAAGAGTTAAGTTAATTGAATTAATGGTAATATTTTTTTATTGAAGCATAGGTCAAAGATAATAATCCCCGTGGACCGTACCTTTATAATGCTCCATATTTGATTACCGAAAATGCCAATTATCATGCAATACTTACGTCCACTTTGTTTCCATTATGAATATAATAAATGTTATGGTTGTTTAATAAAAATCAATAATGAAAATGTATTGATACTGTTGCTTGATTTATACTATTAGGATTCATTTGATTAATTTTATTACTTTCGGTTCAAATTTTTATAGCCATTTTTAATTAAATTTTGTGAGTCATTAGAGATCCAAATATTTTACCCATGTTTGAAATATTAATATTTAAATTCGATAAATCCAATATCAAATCAAATATTATTCTGATATTGATAATCTGTTATTAACAGTTTAAAATCATACAGGCGGATTATTTTCACATTGTCAAGTGTTTTCAATTGATTTTTAAATTTTTTACTATATTAGGGTCTAAGCATCTTACACTTACTCAAGATAACAAATGAAATTAAATATGAGTCATTCACATATGGCATTAAAATTTTTATAAGTTCTTTTTCGCCACCTAATGGTGTATTCTAAATTTTTATGTAAAATAAAAGCACATGAATCACATTAGTCCAGGCTAACCATTTGATTTTCAGAGAATATCACAATCGGAATATATTGAGGACATTTCTAAGTTGATACTATTGAGGTTCTTTTTGAACTATTTTGAGTTGAATTGAAAAATTATGGAAGAATGTCAACGGCACATTGAAATTTCGAAAATAATTTGGGCTTGATACGGACCTTCAATAGAAATTTTTCATGCACCAGAAAATTGCATATGTAAAACTGTATATTGATGATATATCTTTTGTTATGAGCAATTCATAAATTAATTTATGCATTCATAATTTGTTCATTTAATTTTTCAAAATTTTCACATTTGCCGGGACACAGCAGCAAAATTGAAAAGTAAAGCAGCGTCCTGGCAAAAATACAGCAGATGGCCGCCTTATCATAAGTCTTATAAGTGTTCTAAAAGTTCAATAAACATCTCAAGTACCCCAAAAATATAAAATAGGTATCAACTGAAAACAAGATAATTCCTGTAATGATAACGAATCCATTTAATAAAGGAAATTTGATAAACTCCAAAAAAGTAAATCAATAAAAATAGAAAATCAAAAAAACTTTTTCTTTCATAGAGTTCCGCACAGTAACAGAAGAAATAAAATATCATTTTTCAAGTGAAAAACACTTAAAATCAATTAGTCCAGACGAAAACATGACAAATTAAATTAATTGTGTTTATATATCATATTTACAATTGTTCATTTCATTGTGCCACTTATCTTTTGTATTCATGACACATAACAACTTAATTGAATTAATTGATTGTAGGTTCTCACTTGTTGCCCCTCTTTTCTTTATCAGTTGTCTAATTTTTTTATTATGACAAATAATTGGTACACTATTTTTTTATCATTTCTGTGCTGAATATGACTTTATCAACTGACCATCAATGAAGCGGTTTGTTTCTGTTTTCATTTTACAAAATATATGGCCTAGACACCTAAGTAGTTAAGAAATTTGATAAAGTACTAAATAAAAATCAGTGAAAAGTGGCATTCATTAAATTGATAAGATAAGAAAAAAAAGGTTCAATTACGTTAATACTGTGTTATGTGCTATTTTTCACGTGTTCTTCAATTAACGTCATTTTCAAGACTTGAGATATTTAATTTGTCTCGTGTGGTGATAGATTAACTTACTTTAAAGATTAATGAGTCTTATGAGTGTAAACGATATTTTATCAGAAACTTTGTGATAGATCGCATGAGAGGTTATGGATAAGTTCACGTATACCAGCAAATTCACAAATATAACAAACAACGGATTTGAGATAAGAAATTGGGTTATTTTTAAATTAAATTTATTGAGTTATTTTTTAGAGCTTAAATGTATAATTATAATTGACGTCAGATAAGAGCACTTATCGATATTTTGTCCCTTCTATATAAAATTTCAAACATGAACAGAGAAAATCACTGTACAAATAATTTTTAATCAAATACTTCTGATAGCAGAAATAAATGTAAAATAAAGTCTTTGTAACTGGTTAATGTTGGCCACTTATCAAAGCTCGCGTGGCCAAAATTATCTATTTTTAGCAGTTGTCATGCGTTTACTGAGTGGTCTATAGTAAATAAAATTTGCAGGCCTGCAGTTTCTATTGCTCTAAATGCGCAATCCTGCTAGTTTTTTGCATCTACGCAGGCTTGCGCATCTAATTTTGACAAATCCTAGTTCCATACTATCAATAATCAGTTAATTAATGCATGCATTTTCTTTATATACAAACAGCATATCCAATCTATCCGAATGTCTAAGCTTAAACAAAACAACGAAGAAGAAAGAATTTATTATCATAAATCATTGAAAAGCGGGCGGTCTAAAGCTCAACATTGATTTATGAAAAATTATAATTCACTACAACACCTTTCCAAATTGGTTTAATTGAGTAAAAAGGAAGGTGGAACAGCGAATGAATCGCACTGCAAATGAAATAAATTAAATACCATTTTCAACTCTCTTGACGATGTTTAATTAAAACATTTTGATTGTAGCAAACGATATGGCACCCTCCTTTTTCCTCTTTCACAATATTTTTTTCAAGCAAGAATATCTTACATAAAAATGAAAAGTTTCAGTTCTGGCTTAGAATTTGTACCTAAATTAATGTGTGTGCTTATTTAACATTTTAGAATTCTTAATCAAGTGATGAGTTTTGAATTTGTTGAAATGAAACCTAGGTTCCTATATTATTGTTTGATACTAAGGCTTAGACGCTCTTGAATTTTTGGAAATTACGTAAATCTTAGAGAAGGAGGGGGAGAGGATACGATATTGTTACGGAGTACAAATTTTGGTTCATGATTTGGTTGGTAATCATTAAGGTAGGGTCTTAAAAAGACAGTTCTAGCACAATTTTCTGAGAAATATATCAAAATTCAAAGTATATTTTAATAAGAGTTTATGAAGCAAGGTGCAAAATTTTTCAGAAATTTTGAATAATTATCCTGACTTTCTACACCTTGTTAGACACAAACATATTGTAAGCTGACATTTTAATTACACAAAATACTTAATCAAGTTTAAATACAAAATGTTTCAATCCTTTTACAATAATTAGATTTTCTGTAATTGCAATAGACACTCACTTAGTAGTGAAAGCAATATGAAAATTGTAATATAAATTAAAAGATATTGTAATTTACTAATTAAAACTAACATAAATGCAATACTAAATGACTCGTATATGAGATTACTATCTGACATATCAAACCTGTTATTTAGTTTACTTCAAACCTGAAATTTATTACTAATTGCATTGAAATATAAAATGAAGTGTTGGAGTTTTTTACATTTTTATTAAAACTTGTTACAATGTATAGAACTTACACTTAATTAACATTTGAATTAAAAAGGAAGGAAATGAAGGAGGACGATATCAAATTACTGAAATAATGGTAAGGATTGTCTTTGGTGATTTATTATACATTTTGCAATAAACACAGAGATCGGGAATCTTCTAAGAAAACGACATGAAATCCACTAAAAATAAAAATTATTCTTATTGTTCATGCACTCCGCCTCTTATATGAATATCGATGTATCGGTTATTTAACCAACAAAAATAAGTTATTATTAAATGTGCAAAATGGGGCATTAATTTTTACTCGAAGCAATAGGCAATTAAGAATTTTTGTTTTATTTTAATTAAGCGGATGAGCTCACAGCATGGAATGACCGCATTATAAGTATTATTGGAGCTATTGGAAGATTCACCTCTATACACATACATGTTCATTAATATGTATGGGAATTTTTTAAGAATTAATGAATGAATGTATGCAAAAATGGATTTGAAAATTGACTTAAAAGCAATCAATTAAAGTCAAATGATTAATTATTCAATTATTAGTATAATGCCTACATTGTGAAGATAATGAGAACAATAATGATGAGAAATGATTCATTATCCAATTTTCAATTAATAATTTTTGAAATAATTTTGACAGTTTGTAATTAAGGTATGAAAGGAGGCATTTCTTCATATATAATTAATTTCCTTTTAGTAGAATGATGATTGTTTCACTTAAAACTGAATCGTTAGAAATCATAATATTAAGTCACATGTTATTCTCGAAACCTTATAATCTCGAATGATGAACTTGAATTAATGATAAACTAAATCATATTAACGCATAAAGACAGGACATTGGATCATTGCTATACAATCCATTTTACATGCACAAAGGCAATTATTGATGATTGATTATTATTTTCTGTTATCTACATATATATATATACTCACATGTAGGCATAAAGTGATGGTAACATGTCATAACTACATTCAGTTTAGGGTAATAAATCATATAATTGTATTACTTGAAGGACTGAAAAGACTTATGTTTCTCGAAGACACAATTAGTAGCACAGAGGAAAACGACTCTTTTATGATCATAAATTTTTTAATGATATTGAAAATTTGCTAAAGGAAGAAAAATCTTTCAAAATTGAATTTAATGGAAATTTAAGTAGTTTATATACAGAATATATATTTTTTGCGATACACCCGGAGCAAGAAATCTTTATGCAGTAAAATTTATTTTCTCATCTTATGTAGGTAATCAAAAGAACATAATACCGACACATACATGTTTCAACTGTCAGGTAGTTGTTCATAAATTCCAACATCTTTTGGCTGAAATTTCTTTTCTTTCTACGTATCTAACAAGAGATGTGCAACATAAATGCATCATATAATTATTTAATTAATTTCATTATATATGAAAAATTAATAACCATTTTATGATGATGTACTTTTGCGTGATGCGGCATCTCTTCTTTCATATTATTTTTTATTTTATTATTTTCTTCTTTTTCATATGACTATTTCATGTGCTTTTTTATTTTTTAAGCACATGACTAAGAGAGACCACCACCAAACAACTTCTTAAATCATTGTCTGGAGAAATGAAACTGCTTCTGATGTAGCTGCTGTCTACTTATTAAATTTTTCTTTTATAGATGATTGTATAGTTCCGAAAAGGTAAAAGTCAATTATTATTATGTCGGAAGCAATTTCATGTTGAACATTGAAGTTAATCGACAGTAAAAGAATGAAAATTTGATTAAATTCACGAAAATTAGTGTTATTGAAATTTTCCCAGTGTGTCCTGAAATGCTTACAATTAAATTGCTTTTTACTATCAATTTATGACTATTTCCGAACAGACTATTCTCTTTGCTCTTGAGTATGCTCACATAATTGAGCATGTTCATTAATACTGATTGAGAACCTCGGAAGCCACGCGACGAGTACCTAGTCTAGGCTAAATTCGATGAAACCTGCCTTTGGACCAGAGTTTAGTCAACCTGTGGCCATTTTTACGCCATGTGCTTTCCGAGTACACTCATGAGCACGCTAATTTCAGAGTAAGCTGAGAACAATGCTCATGACCATGCTCATCTAGTATATTTAAGGTGAGCAAGCTCTCCAGAGCATGATCATTGCCTATTAGGGATAATTTAAACTGAATTCAGTAATTTGAGTTTAATAAAGATCACCACGATTACCTGGGCTTCATTTGTAATTTCTCTATTTTACTACAACCCCAAACTTCAGATTTATAATGAATCTATGTCACGACTTTTCAATGAATCTCTCATTTCTGTTTTATTTAGTGCCGAAGAACTTTTTTCATTAGTGATTCAAATTAAATTTTCTCTCGCTTTTTGCTCTTCTTTTTCTTAATGGTCATTCTTTTTCCGTTATTGATTCGTGAAATAAAATTAGTCATCTATGAATTGGCAGCTGCTTAGCTGTACAAAAATCATTGAGCTGATTAATTCTCAACTTTTTTTTTGTTATTTCACTGCTCTCAAAATTAGTTAGTTTTACTTTTATTTTGTTTCATTCAAACGAAACGCGATATTAAATAAAGCAGATTTCTTCTTATTGATTAATAATTAGGCAAAATCCGATTAAAATTTTTTTAAATTTTAAATCTTTTTAATTAAGGTTTGATTGAAACTCGTTAAATACTTTGCATAAATCATAAATCTATTAATTTATAAAATAAATATACTAAGCTCTGTTTAAATAAATATATTAAAGAATTAATTCATGTAAAATTATAATCTCTTAAACCGTATAATAAAGGAATAATCAGCCATTTGGTATCCAACACGATCGAGACAAATTAGGAGAAGGTGTATGGAGTCGGATCCAAATGGACTCTTAAGAAGATTTAGTAGGATTTTGGAGTCCGTACTATAATGAAGAAGATTCCGATTCAGACAATTCTTGTTTACGCTCAATCAGAGTTCAAAATCAACTCGGATTTATTATGAAAAAGTTGACTTGAATCGACTCGAATCGACTCGAATCAAAATGGAAAAGTTGGTTCAAATCGACTAATTACTTCGAGCTCTCGTTCAATATTTGTGGACCCCAAAAGTAATCGCACTTTCTTGATGCACCACTGAAGCTAATTTTCTTCTTATATGCATTAAAAATTACGTGTTAAAAAATATTAGCTGAACAAATTGAAATGCATAGGCATTAATGGCAGTTTAATTAAATAAAGTTTTGTTCATCCCTAATATTTCCAGCTAAATGTTGAATTTTTATATTCCTTAATGAATTTTCAACAATGCAATATTATTGAACATAAAAAGGAAGTATTTAACAGGTATTGAACTTCCTTTCATTTTCTGCTATCTATATTCACAGTTAGTTGTTCTTCTGTTTATTTCATTTTTAATTTCAATTCAAATAAATTCTTCAAAGTAATTGAAATTGTTATTTTTGTTTTCTTCGAAGAATTGAAACGTGTCGGAAGTGAAGAAAAAATTTTTTTATTGCAAATTTAAATTTAATTTTTAGCACATGTCAATATAATATTTTATTTTAACATAAGTCATTTTTTATTGCTTCATGACAATTGAAATAATTCATTAAAAGGATCATGAAACGAGTCAATTGTTGAATAGATTTGAAGAATTGTTGCTTACTTTAATAAATCATATATGTGTGCTTTTAAAATTTCATGCCATGTTGTCATCAACAATTCAACTATCATATACATACTATATAATTTGCCATCCATGAAATATACATGAGCATGAGCTTATAAATCAATCATTATTATGCTTCTGATTTCACTTTATTATGCGAATGAAAAATTGTTGGTTTTCTTCTTTCAAAAAAAGTGCAGAGCATGAGGGCATTTATCAGTTGCGTAACATGGTTTTTGAGTCTGTTGGTCAAATCAAAATTGTCTGATTAAATAAAATACCATTGAATTAATTCAAGGATAAACTGTTAGTAAGTGGGCGTATTGTACATGGAATCGGAAATTGGCAAGCAGTAGCACACGATAGAGTTGTAGGTAGCATCTATGATTTGCCTTTGATCACAATTGATCTATACGGCCAGCGAGGTAAGAAAGTAGGTAAAAACTTGCAAGTGGTTTGGATCTCATGATAAACTGTATCTGGGTCTTAAGGTTGTGACACAATAGGTTATTATTCGCAGTACCTCCAGCTCATAAGTCTGGACTCTTCAAACATTCAAACAAGCGAGTAGATCACTAAAAAGTGAATTTGAGTGAGGAGTAAGTATTAATTTACGTAATAGACGAACGACCCTCGATTGATTGTAGATTTATTTTTCAATGATCGAGCAAGTGATTTCTAAAAAGTATAATTAAATTTAAATTGCTTGAAGCAATATATCAAGTCCATTCAAAGAGACGATCTTCACTTAAGAAAGAAAAAAAATGTGAGAAGATATCAAAAGTTATTATGATTGTGAATGAAATCATCAATGATTGCGATCAAGCGAGATAATCCAATTAAATTCCCCTCGCCTCTAAAAACCTTAATCTTCTGTTAATTACAGTGATTTTCATTCAAAATGAATATGAATGCTTTCCGTTCGTCATAAAAATCCTCTGAAAACACGATCTTAATGTCGTTTTGGATGAAAATACAAAAGATTAAACGAAGACAAAAATATGAAAAGTGATGGCGCAAAAATTATGATTTTTTTTTTGGATAAAAAAAAATTTCTTTTTGGCAAATTAAAAATATTTTTATGAATAATTAAATTTCGATATGATGATGATGATGATGATAGTGATAATCAAAAAATAAAAAGGAACAGAAAAAGATACACACATAAGATATAAAATGAAATTATCGATTTTGATCAGCAAAATATCGATGAATCGATAAATATTTTCGATATAAGACAACAGGTGATTATCTTTTTTTCCTCTCTTTTTCATATATATTAATAATATTTGCCGGCAAATTATCAAACGTTATGAATGAAGAGTCCCCTCAGAGTCAAATTAGATTATCGACATAGCGTCATGCAGTGATTTCGTTAACACACAACATCACTAGAAATGGAAACAAAATTATACATTTATATTCACATTTAATAATGTTTTATTCTTGATCAAACATTTAAAATGGATATAAGACCTTTACAAAAAAAATACTGAATGGACCGAGCATCATTTACTTCTTCTTTATTTTAATTATCACGAAATGATCGTAAAAATTTCCGAAGGTTCTTTGTTGGTGTAAAGATTTCGTTTATAAATTTTATAGAGATTCAAATTTATTGGATCACAATAATAAAACCCCCAAACTAAAACTGTTTGCCTATTTAATATGTTTGCTCATTCGGTATGATACTCAAAAAATATATAATCATATGATTTACTATCAACTCTTAGCTCACTCAATTTCAATTTATGTTAATGATATCATCGTTAAAATATTAACAAAACCAATTATGAAATGTCTATTTTTAAAAATTTAGATTTTCATTACATTAAATTTAACGTCATAAAAAAATTATGATTAATTTATTAGTGGAATGATCATAAATTTTTACTTTTTTACTTTTCTCCTTTCTTGCTCCGCTGTCCATCTATTTTCATTTCATTTTAATGGTGCTACAATCATAAAAATATTTACTAAAAACATTTGTTGAATTATTTGAAATACTCTTATGAAGATCATGTAATTTTTATGTTATTACAGCTGTTTTTTTGGCTGTTTTTGAATTATTTTGTAATTTTTCCAGGTGGACTGCTTTTTAAGTTGAAGGCAGAGTTGTAACCAAGTTGTAACTTACAGCAATCTATACATACTATTCTCAAGCTCGTCTTAGACAAGATAAAGTCAACAAATCAAGCATAATTTTGGTAGGCTTCATTTTTCGAATAGAACTCACCCTAACATACAAGCATATAAGCATCTTCCAGTACTTAGTGAGCATGATCATTATTTTACGATAGCATGCTCTTTGATACCATAGGAGGTACATTGTGCATGTTCATTTGATGGAAATGATCATGAACATTAATATTTTAATTTTAAAAGGCTAGTTTCAAAGAAGTAACCAAATGATGAGTAAAATTTAGTGTCTAAATAAGGAATGGCAACAAACATTTAATATTAAAGTAAAAAAAGTTATAAAAAAATAGAAATTAGTAAAACAAATGGAATAAAATATTTAAGTTCACTACGGTCCGAATAAAGAGGGTAATAAAAACCCTCAGCAATCAACGTTTTTTTATTACCTTTCTCTGTTCTCTTCACTCACTCATGCTCTTCTTGTTTGCATGTTGTAGTTTTGCTTGTTGTGGGCCTTTAACTTGATTAGCTTTAATTACTGAAAATTTAATTTGTTTTCAATTTACTCGCATTCTCTATATCTATCGAAGCATTATTGGGGGCGATGAGGTATTAAAAATATATATTGGTAAAGAAGGCGGCAGTAAAACGAAATTAACTGTGAGCACACGATCGCATAAAAAGGATGTAAGGTATCAAACATCAACAGCAGCAACAAAAACTAAAAAAAAAATGTTTGCCATCTGCCGATTTTTTTTTCACAATTGTTTTACAATATATTAAGCTTGTGTATCTTATATTTTTTGTACTCATTTCCTGGACACTCTCTCTAATGAAAAATTAGCTTCATGTTGTGCTGTTTTACTACGAAACAATATTAAGAACCTGCTGATGTGCGGATGAATATATCGATGTAGAATATATTGAAAAAAGAACCATTAGTTGCAATCAATAATTAATTATCCACTCAGTAAAAATTTCTAAACCGTTTTTTGCTTACTTGCTTTGCTTATACAGGGTTGTAGATGGAATTGAAAAATGGTAATTATCTACATTATAGTATGGATTTTGGGCATATGAAATAAGATTTCTGAAACTATTCAATACTCTATGTATTGGAAGAATAAGAGGTTCTTAGTGCTGGAATTTAAAAGCCTTGCATCCTGTGTTTCCTGTCATTGAACTAGGGATTGCCAACATTTCTAAAATTGTTTTTTAATTTGAAATTTGGAATGAAACAATATTTTCGAAAACTTTATCTAAACAGTCTATGTAAGACACCCCTGTCAAAGTCACATGATTGATTCGTAGTATGATTCTTTTAGGTACCTTTGTGATCAATTTTAATTTTTTATAAAAATTATTAGCACATTATACAATTTGATACACATACAAGAGTCATGTGCTTGAGGCAACATAATGCAAATTAATTAGTTAATTGAAAAAATGTGCATTTTTGTTACAATGTAGTTAATTGTTTAAATTTATTGAAGGACAGGAGTTCTGTTAATATTGACAGCAAGATCCATCTCAATAATATATTTAGTACCGTATAGGGACAAGCTTGAAACGTAGGATAAAATGTCTCCAGACCAGCGTGACGTAGGTATTAAAAACAGGTTAGGTTAAGAAGGATTTCACCCAAATGACATCTACCACAAGGACCCTATCCCAAGTGGACAAAAATACGTTATAACTAGTCATCAACTGGACATTAACTTGTCTTCAACTGGTTATAACGTATTTTTAACTGCTCGGTTATTTTCCAACTTTTTTACGCCTTATGCTTTTTGGGATAAGGATTATAGCATTAAGAAGCACAGTAATAAAAAAGTAATCAAGTTTATGTCATTCCCAAAATTACCTGAAATTGAATGCGGAAAGTAATTTCACTTAAAACGTCTTAATATCAATTAAGACTTCCTTAGAAAATGTAATGATCGATGCAGTTTAACCAGCATTTAGCACTATAACAAATATTATTCTCTAAAGAAAAAGCCCTACTGCAAAAGTGATCATAAAATTCTTAAACTTTTTCTGCGTTCACATTTTAAATACCTTTCGGTTATAGCTTTCCATTGTGTATTAATGAAACAAGTTAATTGAAATTTATTTTATGAGTTTGCCTTCAACATTTTCTCTCTTTCTCTCCTGATTCTACTTCTTCTTTCCACCACTTCGAGCATTAACAATTTACTTCTTTTTTTTCGACACAGCACACAAAAAATTATTATTAAAAATTAATTTCATTTTGTGTTTTGTGGCTTGATTGTTTTTTCTTTCTGCTCCTCGCTCTTCTTTTTTTGGCAATTCCTTTTCCTGATTTTTTGTTATACTCAAACGATGAATGAAATTTTTAAATTAAAGTTTATTAATTTTAATTAATTTTTGATTTATGTTAATTTTTTTCGGATGAAAGAAAAAGTTTTTTTGAATTTTTTTATTAATTCTCATACCTAACAGAAATGATCATTAAATGTTGCGTAGCTAAACTAAAGCGGAAATTCAAAAATATTTTCATATTTATTATTATGCTATAAATAAATTAAAAATTTAAATTTTCAATCTTTCTACACACGAGTTAAAGAATTATTTGTAATTTTTCAAAAATCATCGACGAGAAATTGTTGATTAAATAAATAAGAAATAAACGTAAAACAAATAAATTTACAAATTTTCAAAACAAATTGAGCAGACATAATATAAGAAGAGAAGTGAAGTGAACAACAAAAAAAAGTATCGAAGGGAAGAAAAGAAGAATTGAGAAAACCAGAAAAAATCTTCCAACCGTATCATATCATTGAGTTACTGAAAATTTGAATGGAAAGAAAAGTACACAAAATAATAAAATAACGAGGATAAGCGAGTATAGTTGGGTTAAAACCAAATTAACGATTGTTATTTCATACTGATTTATTTTTGTGTTAATCCGTGTTAATGTTCAACAAAAGAAATAAAATGAAAAAAGTCTAGGGATTACTCTCTAGCTGTACCTGATTATTGATTTTATAATTCTTGACGAATAGAAAGTTCTTAAAAACAAGAACGATTAGGGCATCAATGAACTCGAATAGCGCAACTTGCTCGCTAAGGGACCGCTACGTCATCATAAAAACGTTAAGACTTAAAGTTGCCTTGACGGCAATGTGACGACTAATAGACCCGTTTATATGCCACAATTTGTAGCTTGTGAAGTCTTAGAGTTAGTATTGCATTTATAATGAATAATGGAAGCCAGCTGTAGATTCCAATTTAGGCGAAACTTTCAGGCAAAAAGAAAGAGGAATCCTTTTCAAACATTCCAGCAAATAAAATCCTTTATATTTCAGTTTTGATATGATTGATGTGTGATCAATCCTTGGACGTTGACCAAAGATCATAATATAATTTTTCAATGGTTTTTCTTCGCATTTTTAAGCATGCAAATATTACGCAGCGTGTCTTGTAAATTTGAGAGGTTTATGCGGTTTTAACATAACAAATGAACATTACGAACTGTCGTCCTCAATTTGATGTAAAGTTGAAACTGAAATTTTAAATTATTTCCTTCTTCAATGACTTTTTGGATTATTTCCAATTTTACGCGATCTTTAAACTATCAAAAAGATCCTAGATAGCTTGGAAATTTCTAAAAGAATTTATTCAATTAAAAATTAAAATTCGTTGAGCTAAGCAAAATTTCCTGGACAGTCATAGCTAATATTAACAGAAATGAGTTTTATAAATATTTATTGGAAGTATCATGCATCGCAACAAGTACAGTCATTTGTGAACTTTATGTTTGAAAATCGTTACAGTGATTGCATTCTGTCAGCTGATGGGAAAGTGATCTATGCTCATAAAATAATTTTGGCATCTGCAAGTCCTGTGTTTTTAGAGCTATTTCAATTTACACAATTTGTGCCATCGATTGTACATTTAATAAATGGTGTAAAGTATCAAGATTTGCGTAATTTCATCGAATTTATTTACACTGGATTTATTCGACTTCCAAAATGTCAAACGAGGTCTTTTCTCAATTTATGTCAAATTTTTAGGATAAGAGGAATTGATGAAATTGAAGATGCTGTGCTCAAAGGTGCCATATCCAAACCATTGCTCAAAAAATCTCCTAAACGTCTAACAAATAAGTCATCTGGAATCAAAAAGAAGTTATCTCCACGACAAAATATCACTATGAAGGAATTTGAAAATTGTTATGAAACATTGAAAAACTGCAAGCAATTCTCGTTTTACAAAAACACTCGTCGATCATTGAACTTTAATGTTGAAGCAATGGAAACAGACTGATTCAGGCAATATTCGTGGCTTTAATTTTTCTTATCGATGCTTAATTGCCATTACAATATTTAATAAAATCTATTTTCTAATAAAAATCAAACATTTTGGACGCATTTACTTTAAAAGTTCCCATCACTTCCCTATTATATTTTCAAATTTAGATCTACCCTTAAAAATTATGTCTAACCGCGTTATGCAATTTTTAATGACAATATTCATAGAAAAGTGAAATTCCGTGAAACTCTACATTATAATATAAATACGCAATTGGTCATTCAGGCATGAAATTTGCAATAGTTTTAGGCGGAAAGGAACGTTTGTATCTTTGTCCAGTCTTCTGTCTTTTAACCATGCCTTTATAAACTAATTAAGTCCGCATATAAAGAATACAAGAATTGGCTAAACTCCTGTTGAAAATCAAGTCCTGATCATAAGATCCCGACACCTTCTTAAGATCAACCACAATCTGGATCATTCAGAAAATGCGCTTTTGTCTGTTATCAATAACTTGTTCTGTTTATTACGAATGTATTTTTCGAAAATTGACAAATTCTTAATATCGATGAAGGAAATTAATTGAATGACTTTTTTCCGCCTTCTTTTTATATCAAATTGGGTTGTTTTTCATGAGAATTTTTATTTTTTGTTGTTTTCAACTCACATAAATATGAACATTTCAGCATGACATAACACATCAGTATATGAGAACACGATATGGTAACATCTAACTCGAAATGAAGCGCATGAAAAAAAAGTTCAATTTCATTTATTTGGCGTCTGGTGAGTGATGTTGGCAGGAAGCATAAAAGGAATATGATGAAAGCATATTTTAACGAATATTAAATTAAAAATTGGTTTCTTCTTTTAAAAGTATGCGAAGTCTGAATGAACAAGTTGTAAATGGGGGTACACAAGTGTATGGAAGGATGAGACGCATTTGATAGAGTCTTATGGTAGATTTGCTTAAAATTCAGGCATTAAATTCATAATTTCGAGAATATTATTCTTTCTAGAATTCAATTAGTTCCCCAATAATCGCAAATATTAGGAATAATTACTATAAAATTAGAAAAGCTCAGCACCATGCTAAATATGCATGATCAAAATGTAGCCACTACGCAGCACAAAAAAGTGTTCAAAATAAACTAAAAGAAGAAATTCAATTAAGAGAGCGAAATGTAAAATAAAAGATGTGGCGTCAACGTGGATTTCAACTCAATGCCCTCACACACAGGATAGATGGATGAATGGATAGATATGTAGACACACAAGATGAGATGAGAAAAATAAACAAACAAACAAATATGATTAAAGCTAATCTTCTTGTAATTGAACATATTTTTTTTATTTGAAAAACCGATGGGTGGTATCTTATTTGCCAAGTCATGTAGTTTCATAAGAGAACTTCTCAACTAAAGTCATATCATATGAACTGTTCAGTAACAGAAAAATTTAAATATTTTGATATATGTTATAATAATTTGACATGAGAAATTTATTAAATTGAATAGGATTTAAACTACAACTTCTAATCTTGATGTCGATATTCAATAATATCGAAGAGGATCGTACGATTGGCACTTAAAATTGAGTTTCTTAGGAAATGAGCTTTTCATGTGTGACACACACTTATACACTTACACACATTAATGTCAGTTAGATTAGAAAATGGATAATTTGGACAAACTTTACCTTTCATCTAGTAAATTTGAGATGATTAAGATCTTTAAAGCATACTCTTTGCCTGTTAGGGTTTGTGAAAGAGCTCAAAGTCGACTAGATTTTAATAAGAGGTTGAGTCGATTTGCGTCGACAAATTCATACAATATTCGAGTTCTGCTTTGTGATAAAGCCAGCAAAAGAGTCAGATAGAACTCCATTTTTAGGCATAAGGAATTCATTGAAAGATGCTGTTGATAGAGATGATAATTCACTTGGCATCGGCAATTGACAAGTGATTACCACCGATATAGCCAGTTTCAGATGCAAACTTAGTGATGCCATATATCACAATTGATCTGTACGGCCAGCAAATAAGCAAGTAAGGCTCCACAATGAAGTATGGTTCGAGTAAGTAAGCAAGTACACATTTACACTAGAGTAGTACTTCCATCAACATTTTGAAAGCATGTAAAAGTAACTTTTTTATTAAATTCTCAAAAAGACAAGTCCAAATTATACGTTTAATCGTTGATGGAGTACCAAAAATTTTCATCCTCTCAAATGCATACGTATGTATCAAAAATTCATCACAAAAAAGAATAAAAATTAAATATCAGAAGAAAAAAAAGGTATACGAAGGAATTTTTCGATGTTGTTATTAAAACAACCATAGCTAGGGAGAGATTTCATTAAATAATATAATTACGAGCTGAAATGATCCATGATTATATAGAGTTATCATAATTTAATAAAGTTTCTGCTTTGTTCGTTCTTTAAGACATCGTTAAACGGCTTCGCTTTGGTTCGCGATGTATAAGCAATGTGCCTTAAATTAATGTATTGAGTGGATGTAAAGGAAAATTAAAATTAAAACGAATAATAAAGATCTTTTTGTTAGATATGAATGAAAAAAAAAGCTAAAATGAAACGAGACAGCTACAGTGATGTAGTGCGAGGTCAAATTAAGTCGACATAATGCAAGGTAAAGATAGAGAGATTTATGAAATAATAATGTATAAATTCACTTCACTGCAAATATATCGCTCATAAACGCATAAACGCGATTCATTATCAAATCCACTCCCTTTTTGTAAGTAAACAGCTTTCCCACTTATTTACGTCTTAAGTCAATTTTTTCCTTTTAAACATTTCTCTCTTGCTCACTTCCATGAGTCTTGTAATATGAAATTATTCGATTTAATTTAAAAGATTACAAGGAGCTGTTTTAAGTAGCAAATGAATGCAATTGCTTCTCAATTTCAAAGAGTTCAACAAGACGGTGGCAAATGATGAAACCACATCCTAACAAGACTTTGTGTTTCGCTTTATTCTCTTCCTTAATGTGCAAGATTTTTATCAGATTAAAATTATGAAAAAAAAAAATTAATAATACAATGTTTTTTTATGCTGTAGCAATGAGCGCTCAATTTTCACAAATGATAGAATCCTATTGCTGCTGTTACAGCTTCTTATAAGACATTAAAGTGCTGTATAATGTGTACATCAATGGAAATATAGGGTGTCCAATTTTTCGACTTTCGGATCTTACTAGAGCTAGACTCAAGGATCTAACTACCCTTCATTGAGAACAGTGGTGGGGAACTTTTTATTTTTCGCAACAAATCTTGTTGGTAAGCCTCGAACGAACACAAAATAAGGTTCATGGCATTTCCAATAGCCAATTGTGTTCCACGTTCCACAGGTTGCCCACCACCGGTCAAAACCAAAAAGGTTCCACACCAACAAAACAGTAAAGAGAGTTTGAATAAAGAAAGTTAGCTACGCACCTAGATACGCTAAACACTTGATGACTGCTTCAATGAATATTGAAAGGTAAGCATAAAGAATGAAGACTGTCACGATTAAAGCATCAATAAGAAGCTGTTATAGACATCATCTTTTCAATGCCCAATTTATTTTTTTCTTTACAAGATCCACAAAATTTAATTTCATTATATTAAGTTTTTTTTTGTGCTCACTAACGCGGTTTCATGTCGACGCAGTAAAACTGTCGATGGACGCTTAAAAAATAACTTTTCTTAAATATTTGCACGAAGTCAAAAACCACAGAAAATCGATATTTCATCAACAATAACCATTCAACAATAACTCATTCACTCAATCGTTAATACAGCTTATGATTTTTGTCAATAAAAATTAAAAAGTAACGCGGTATTCATTTTATTTTTGTTTGACTTCAAATACGTATATACACATGTATACAAAACATTTTCATGTCTTCTTTCATTAAATTAAAGCACGTACAAAATATGTTTGCGAATATAAAAAAAAATGTTGATGAAATGATAATAAAAAAGAGAAGGGGATTATGATGGTTTTGGAAGCATCAAAGTTGTGAGAAAATTTCAGCAACTTAAATTTTTTTGATTGTACCTGCATTAAAAAGTAAGTGAATTAATTATCAAATTTTATGATCCTAAAGACTAATTGTATTGCAAATGCTTATGCATATATTCGTTTTTTACAAATGCTGCGATAATGAATACTGAAAACTATAAAATTAAAATTATGGTACAAAATCTAATTTATTCTATCTTCATTTTGAATTCATTTGAAATTTTTAAAAGTAACTCATTGAGTTAAACTCAATAAGCAGTAGCGAAGCTAGTCTTTTTAAATTGAATTTTATGCCCTTTTGTTTCTTAAGTTTTAACAGGGCTCAAAGTCGACTCGAATTTTGTATTGAATCAGGTTGACTCGAGTCGATTTCCAGCTCTGATTTTTTGAAAAGAGTTATCGCTTAGCCTGCAACCACCGCTAGAAAATTTGAATTTAGAAAAGCTGTTATATGATAAATTCTATTAAAGTTTTTAAATTAAGGTTAATTTATTGGATTTTTCTAATTTTTTATTTTCGAGCAATAAATTAAATCCTTAATCTTGTCTTGTATGTCGGGT
Source organism: Chironomus tepperi (assembly GCF_022539635.2). Lineage (NCBI taxonomy): Eukaryota > Metazoa > Arthropoda > Insecta > Diptera > Chironomidae > Chironomus > Chironomus tepperi. Next base: position 71,014 of record NW_027226441.1, read on the forward strand.
TCATTTATTAACCAATTATTGGTCGCTTTGACAGAAAGATCAAGTACTTTTGCAATTTTTTAATTTTTCGTCCATCGATTTTAATTCAGATTCTTTTGAACCTCGTTGAATTCAACTCAAAAATTTTAAAAATCATTATTTTTCATTTCTTTCATAAAATTATGCTTTAAAATTGATTGACAAAATTGCGTGCTCAAATGAACAGAAAATTAGCTCAATTTTTATTCTCTTTCTCTATTTCTTCATTTGATCATTCAGTCTGTGGCTTTTTTGGTTATAGAGAGTAAATTAGCAGGAAATTAAGTTTGAATTAAAACACTTTATATAATTTCCTAAATAAATGCTTGTAGGGTAGATACAGATTATAAAGCACTTGAATTACACAGTAAGATGAAAAGCATGGTAAGAAGAAATAAGAAAAGTGAAAGAGTAAAGCAGCTGAAACACAATATTGTTAATTTCAAGTGTCAATAATTGTACTTCCCTTCCAATTTGAAATTAAAATTTATGACACCATTTTTTACGTTTCGTTTTTTTTCATAATGGTGTTGATGATGATCATTGATGAGGAGCTTCTATGAGTATAACAATAATGATTATGATTGAGAATGGCCTCAAACGGTAGTTGATTCATATAATTGAGAACATCATGATATAAAAAAATACGATACAAAAGAAAAAATCAAAAATTCATGAGATAAGATGAATATGAAAAAGTTTTTAATTTAAATTTGGATCAACGGAAGTGAAAATAATGACTTTCTTGTAATACCAAGAAAATAATACCGACTATAATAATAATTAGCTTTCAATAAATTTATAATTCATAAATACACTAATAACCTGTCGTTCAAGTTCAGCACATGTATGCGTACGGAAAACATATCAAATGGTCAGAGATCAAGTGCTTAATTTTTTATGTGGTACAATGTAAGACAATGATGTGAAATTAAAAACTATAATGAGAAGTCGTTCGGAAATTACGTAACATCAAGGTTGGACGGAGATGTTACAATTTTAGAGGGTTTGATCAAGAGCCGCAAGCCTGCATTTTAGATGCGCAGGACCAGTAAGTTTTCGGCTTTACCTTATAGTTCGTTCAAGGTTGTAGGCTTACAGATCTGGACGATTCCTACAATTTTGCTACGGAGTACAAGTTTTGGTTCAAGATTGATGCAAAGGGAAGCGAGTCTAAAATTATGACTTTTAGCGTTCCGTGATTTTCGAATGATTCATATGGGGCTGTTCACATAGGTAAGTATGGTAGGAATGAGGTTGTGATGAGGAACGAGGGTTGAGATTTATTAAAAGGGAAGGGAGGATCAAATGTCAATTTTTTGCGTTGCATAATATGTGAACGTTCCCTATCCTTACTGACATAATTTTGAACAATGTTATTAAGGAGCCTTGTTGTCGATCTTAAAAAATAATTTTAACCTACTTGGCATAATATGATTTTTAACGGCACTAAAAAAAATATGCAATGTGGAATTGAATTCAAATCTAAAGAAGAGAAATATAATAATGAATTAGAATCAATCTTAGACCGCAAACTCGTCGCTCAATTTAAACAACAGAAAACAAGCTGAAGAGTGAAATAAAAGAAAGAACGGAGAAACCAAAATCGAAATAAATTCCATAATTTATGACTAGCTCATCATAATAGCATTCATTTCTGTTTATTTAAAAAGAGATTATTGATAATTTATTTTGTATAAATTACATTATAAATATATATTTATATGACTGTATGGTAAAATTGTTGTTGGAACTATTGAAAACTTAAAGAACTGAAGAGAGAATAAAATATATATAAAAAAAAATTATTTATGTATCACTCGAGCGCGAAATATTCCTTCAATAATATCTTGAGTATATGTAGAGAAAAAAGAATGGAAATGCAAATCAATAATCATGTAAATGGATATCATATTATTTATTTATTACTGAAAATTGGAATTTGATTTAAGCGAAAATTGCAGACAATTTTGGTTTTCTTCTTGCCAGTTTTCTTTCAATCTGCTAGTTCCCTTTTTTTCCAACAATTTCTCTTATTGCAAACAAGCTTGAAATTTTATTGAAAAATTGCATCGCCTATACGCGTGACTTTTGGCGCTGCTTAAATCTAATTTCCTTCTCATTTGCATACAACGTGATTGATATGATCTCAATTTGCTCGTTATGCATCATTATGGCGCTTGTTATTTTTATTTATTTATGATGCAATGAAAACTATGATAATGGTGGGGATAATGAATGTGATGAAGATCAAGTGAGAAATGAAGATTGATGGATGTATACATGAGATAAATTACTTTATTGACTTGTAATAAAATTTTCAAATCAATGAACTATAATATCATTGCATTGTGCTTATTATTGCATATTTTACAGTTAGATATGAAGGTTTTTTCATCATTATAATTTAGTACTAAGAGAATTTAAAACGATTTAATGTATGTACTGTGATTAGGGATTAATTTGTCTAATTAAAAATAGTAAGTCAGAATTTCATTTCTAACGTGAAATTTGACGTCACTATTGCAACTTCCCTTGTTTAATTAGAGTTAAGTCCGAGCGACACAACTGGGAAAGATTCCGCAAAGTCTCTTTTATTAACACCAAATGGACTCCCCCTAAAAATTGACGACTTTTAATAAAAGAAGATCAGCTGAGTCATTAGAGTTCTGTGTCAGAGCCTTCTTCATCTGTGTCACTCGGGTCGTTAGGTGTCATAAGAGATTGACTTGTTATGCAAATATAATATTGAATTGACGTAAAACTTTACGTCACCAATTAACACATAAACGATATGCACATAAAGTGACATAAAAATCCGATAATCAACCAAACACTTCTCAATTAGGTGGCAATAAAATTTCAGATTCGGTTACTTTATCTCTATCGAAATATCACCATCAAAGTGGTCAAATTACCTTTTGAACATATATGTTGAAAACATGTGATGACAGAAAAAGAGAAAAAAATAAATCAAAAAGGCAACAAGTAATTAGTAACAGAAAGGTAATTTAGTGAATATAAATCTATGATTTCTTATATCCAAAAACAAAAAAAAAATATATTTCATATAACGATGAGATCCAAAAAAAGCTAAACAGGTATATATCACTGAAGACGCGAAGACCACATGCAGTTGTAGACAAGAAAATTATAGAAGAATCAAAAGAGAGGGAAAAAATTGATTATGGGTTTTGATGTTTGCTCAACATTTTATTTCACTTTTGGGGTCGTTCATAAATGACGTCTAATTTTTTGAGGGTATTAGTTTGAGGCTCTTTCACACTTGCTTATACTGTCCGTACATGTCAGCTGTAATTCATGGCTTCGCTTAGTTGACATCTGAAGCTGACTCTATTGCTGGCTGCCCTTTACCAATTTCAGATACCAAATGCTGCACAAATGCTGTCTCTATCAAGTCTCTTTCCAATTCAAACCCGGATGGGTCGACAGAAAAATTCCATTCCTGATTGACGTAATTTATGAATGATTCCTATATTAGTAACGTTTCTTTCTGTTTGAGTTAATTCAAAATATGTCTATCTGCTTATTCATAAAACTTATAATGTGTCCATATGTAGCATATGATAGAGTTCAACATTTACCACACAACTCTAGCGCCAGCGTATCTAAATGTTTATTATTGAGTGTGTAAAACATTTTAAGAAATATTAAACTTTCCTTTCATCTTTTGTTGTGACATTTTATGTCATAAATAATTTTATAAAATACATTTAAATCAAATTTGTAGCTTTTTATTAGTGATGTGGCACGTGAAGGACAACTGGAGTCGGTGACCGAGAGTTTTATATGAAAATATGCAAAAGGATGGCAAAGATCAAATTTTAAAATAAAATCAGTTTTTAAGTGAACATAACGAATTTAAGAGCAAAACCCGATCAGCACAAATTAGTCATGGCAGACATGTGGCAATCCAAGTGGCAATTTTCATGTTAACTGCCATTAAAATTGTTCCTTGGACGCCATAGAGCCGCTAACTGATTAACGTAAAAAAACATGTGTCGATCGGAGAATTTGTATAGAAGCATAACCAATTTCATAAAAAAATGAATGAATGAGAATGCAGCAAGAACCAATAAATTTCCATATTTCCAATTTATCGCATTTCGCTGCGTCTTGTCTTTAATTAAAGTTCCCTTAACAATATTTATTTTAAAAATTAAAATCTTCAGTCATGGATATCGATGCAATCGAGTTAAAGGTGGAATAAATCTCTAGAAAAAATCGGCTTTAATTTATTTTCATTTACTTCTCACGAAATATCTCATACGGATCTACATAAATAAATTTATTATTATTAATATCTACCCATCCATTCATAAATATTTTTAGTATTCGTTTATTTCCTTCTTCCCAATAGGTTCATTTAAAAAATTCATATTTTAATTTAAATTTAAAAAATATTATTCATATAGATGCACAACATACATTGCCATTTACTTGTTCACCTCTCACATAATTCATAAAATTGTTAATTAAACTTCAATTTAAAATGTCAATTTTGTAAATTAAATGAGCCGAAGACAAGCGAGAACATGGGTGGATGAGTGAGATGGAGATAGAGACTCAAAGCGACATGTAGTTTGAATTAAGAGCTTTTTGAAATCATTTGTACCACGCCCGTCTGTATTTGTTTATATATTTCATTTCATTTCCATTTCATTAAATTGTGAACATTAAAAAAAGAGGAAAGTTTTTTTAAAGCAACAGAAACTGTTGTGAGCACGATAGAGAAAGAAATCTCTTTAGTCACAATATTTATGTATGTTAATTGCTTCGAAAAAAAAAACTTTTAATTGAATTTTTTCTTCTTCTTCTTTTCATCCCATCTCCCTACCAATCTCTTCCATTTTAATTTCATTTATAATGCACTGCAATATGATACTCATATATATTGTTTTCTCATTACCATATTGCTTTTTTTGTGTCCCTCTCTCACTCTACAATAACTTTATGTCTGTCTCTTGCTTGCTCAATTTTCTTCGCAATTTTTTTTTGGTTCGTTCAAAAGAAGAAATTAAATTTATTTATTATGCGATTATTATAAAGCCAATTATGAAAGCAATTTCATCTGTTGTTTCTGTATGACTGTATATGTATGATGATAAAACGTTAAAAAAATTAGGGTGGAGCTTAAAACAACTTGATTCCATTGAAAACATACAGTACTGACCCACACACATTTAGTTATACTTTATTATACTGACACCACATTTGTGAATGTTTTCGTTTCTCGAATGTTTTTCAGTCGAATTTCAACATTCGCTTCGTACAGTCAGAAGAATATTAGTCTCCAGTTTGGTTGCGTGAATTTTATTTTTTATTTTTTTCTTTAACAGCAATAAAAAAAATTGCACCTTTGAGCTCATTAACAGTTTGTAAGTCAAAGGCAAAGAAAGAGAAAACAGATAAATAAAAAAAAATAGAAAATCAGTAATTAGTTGAACTAAAATCATTAATTACTGTCGAAACCAGCAAATGTGCATTTATGTGTAAATTCTATAAAAGAAGACAATAACACGTCTAGTGGAACTAAAATAAAAGGAAAAAAAAATTCCAATGTTAATAAAAAATAAACAATTTCTATTATCAAGAAAAAGTGTGAAATAGTTTGAATTTAGAACAGGCATTCCATGAAGTGTTACTTTCAAGCATAAACTAATTATCATTTACAGGCGATAAATATTTATTGCATCAGTGCATTAGCAGTTGTGCAAAAATTCTCTCTCCATAATAGTTTTTCAACTATTTTACATTTCGCATTACGAAAAAAAAGCTCGGATTAATAGTGTGATATACATTTGATCGAGTACGAGAGAGACGGAGATATTTTATTAGCAAAGACACGTGATAGTTAAAGATTGTGAAAAAATTATTAGTTAATAATCAGTTTTAATTGATTAACCTGACGATAAATTAATTAATTCACAATTTATTCAACGTGCAACATTGAGGTAAGTCTCTTTTTATTAATTAAATCAATTAAATATTGCAAATCAAATTTGAATATGCTAAATAAGTAATCAAGTGGGTCATTAAGTCTCCAAGTCAACAGAAAAAAATTCTATTCAATATCTACAAAATCAATCTTAATTAAGTCACACAAAATTTTACAAATCAATATTATTAAATTTAATGTTCTTTATATCAAAATGTTATCAAATCATGAAGACATAACATCATTTTTTAATTGCTTTTTCGGATAGTTAATTGCAGTATCATCATGTGATTGAATCAATTAATGTCACTTGGTCTTATCAAATATTTTATGTTATTTCTCTTTGTACACACATTAAAAAATTACAACAAATTATTAAATTGGAATGAATTATTACTCTAGCTGCTGAGAATGACTCTCCTAGCATACGAGCATATGCTCAATGAGCATCTTATGGTACCAATTAGCATGTTCACCAGGTAGCATACGAGCATGTGTTCAATTAGTATCTTATGGTAACTAGTGAGCAGTCTAATTGGTACCATAAGATGCTCATTCAGCATATGGTCGTGTTTAAGGGCTGATACTCGGCCTTTTATGATTAAGACCAGAGTGGACAACTTGGCAAAATGTCCAGTGAATAACTAAACCTACTGTCGACTACTATTATCCATAAAATAAATCATTACTCAACTGTAGGCTAGTTGTTAACTGGACATTTTGTCAAGTTGGCCATTCGGGTGAGTTCCTTAGTAGACTTCATGGATTTATTTAGTGTTTTAAAAGCATTAAATATATTTTGCAATACAAATTTGTATAAATAACTTTGTTCATTGCAATAGAGCTTCCATGGAAACCATTGTCAATTTTCCATTATATCGATTAAGTGCAAAATAAACTAAAAAGGCATAAAAAATTCATTGAGTAAGTTTTTTAATAATTTTCCAATTTGTAATGAATTTGATTTTCCATTTTTTTGCAACTAAAATAATATAATTTTTCCAATTGCTCACGATAAACTTTTTTTTTATTTTTTATTTTTTTATTAATCATGAAAAAAACATAAAAAATTTAATTCGATTTGAAAACTTTTCTTCCATATTGATCCACATAATTTGAGAAATTAGTTAAGCTCAATTATGAAATATTTTTATTCTCGTGTAGTTCTTATCGCGATTAAAAGTTTTTTTTTCTTCCTGGTTCTACTGTGTTCGTGCAACTGAACGAAAAAAACAACATATTTATGCAACATAAAGTTCCAGGGCTAATTTGTACAACCACTGAAATTAGCCGACGGATTTTATACACATACGTTTAACAATTATTAATGCCTATTTATGAGCAATATTTTATTTATTTTAAAAATTCTTGTTGAAATCTTTGTTTAAAATTATTTTTTCGTAATCAACTTGATGTATAAGGGGGTCTCTTGGGTCTCTTAGCAAATAAAGTCGCGTGGCTCTCTTGGCCAACGCAGACCATTAAACCATGTGGCTTGGATTATTGAGCTTTTACTACAAGAAGGTGACGTTGGTACGTAGTGGTGTTAGGCTAAGTGCAGCTCTAGATTACATTCATCACCTTTAAGAAGCCAAAAGATTAAAATACAAATTCATAATGTACAGCATGACGAAATATAGTACTATATTTTTGATATAGTTATGAAATTACAAGAGGTAATGCAAAAACATTTAAATATGTAACTAACTAATAATGCAATAATAATTAGCTTAACGAATATAAAGCAGAATAACAAGTTCCGTGTAATTTAATAAAACTCACTGAGTCATGCGATGAATGAAGTTAATTATTAGCGCAAAAAAAGGGTAAAAAAATTATTAAAGTAACTCCAAAAAAAAGAGCAAGAAATAAAATTCTTATAACTAGTGAGCCGTTTCAATTAAAACAGAGAAAAAAATAATAACTTGATAAGAAATTCGTCAGGCATTAAATTTAATTTAAATCAATTTTTTCATTTCTTATCGATTATTGCAGCTTTTCTGATTACTCGATTACTTCAAATGACGCAAAACGTTTTTTTTTTCTTATCTGCGTATCTATACCTTTTTATATAAGGTGCGAATTAATTCATAAATAACAAACTGCATTCTGTTTTTTTACTCATCGCCACTTATAACTTTTTTTTATAGGAAATAAGTCGTGATAAGGAATCACGAGTTGTGTTATTTAGTGTGACAGTCACCTATTGTTTAAAAAATGCAAATAGTTTTTTAATGGCTAATAATAAAGGCGTTAAAGGACGTTCTTATCAAGTCAGGAAGACAAAAAAGTCAGTTTAGGACAATTAAAGCTGCTAATTACCCACACAAATTATATTATGAATAATTTTTTGACTCTTTTCATCACATAAATTACAATTGGATGTCGTTAAGTATAATTCGAGGGCGCCAGAATGTATAGAAGGTTAAATCCAACCCGCATTCCTTTATTATCACCGAAAAAAATACTTACAACATTTCTTTCATGACTCATAAAGACATTTAAAGAATTTGAAGATGATTATAAATTTCTTTCCTTTTTCCGACTTCTTTACTGCATGTTTTTGTTTCAAATATGCCGAAAAACAAATAATATTGTTGAGGATAGAATGTATACACAAAGGAAAAGAAAGATATCAAAAGCAACATTTGTCCGCCAGATAAAAAAGTTGTTGTTTAAATTCCTGATCACATTTTTATAGAATAGGCTCTAGCATGCTTAAGATTGTCCATGAATGACGTTATTCAAATAATATGCTACCCAATATTCAATCAAAAAGGTCATTTTTGAATGATTTTCTTTGTTCTTTGGTGCTACTAATTAACCGAGTGACACAAATGAAGAAGGTTTCAATACGGAACTTTAAAGGGTCCACTCAACCTCTTTTATTAATGTCAAATGGATGCCGCCTCGATTTGGCAGCTAAATCGATGTCTTCATTTATGCTTCTCTGACTATGTATTACATCACATCATCATCATCAAGCTACTTACAATTCAAGTCAGCAATACTACTGTAGCAAATTTGTTTCCACATTTCTTTGCTTTTAAATTTACTCGCGTTGGCTGAAAAAGAAATTAATTTTAAGAACACAATTCGGCAGAAAAAGTCTAATAAATCAGAAAAGCATTTGCTACTCTTCTTATTCCTTCTCTCTTTTATTTTTTTGATATAAAAAATGTGCCGCAATATAAGAAAGATATTCTTTCTCAATAAAAAAGCAACTAATGTCCATGTCACACCAAACAAACACGACACCGCGCGTAAACGATACAAAATAAATCGGGGGTACAAAAAGAACAAAATTGATGCTGTTTCAGAGCGCGCGCGAAGAGTCAGGAGGTATATGTGTATAAAAAAATAAAGGTACATAAAAAGAGACAAAAGACAGGAGAAAGAAAAAATTGAAGAAGGAATTTAAGATAAGTTCCATTAGTGACTTAATGGTTTATTTGATAGAGTGAGGAAAGAAGAAAAAAAAGTAACAGAAAATGAATTGTGGATGAATATCACTAAACATCCAGAAAAAAGAGGAAAAATAAGCAAAACGACAAATCCAGTACAATAAAGATTTTTTGTAGTCTGTAAATTGATTTTTTTGCTCTTTCTTTTTTTCGCTTCTTTTAGATTTTCTTTTCTGATTGACTGAAATATTGAATAAATAAATAAAAAAATTGTTTTATTCATTAGCAGCACGCGCTATTTATTGTCAATCAATTTGTTGAGACTTTTTTCTTTTGAATAATTTTTTACTCCTTGAATTATTGATGAACCTTTTTTTTTGTGGAATTTATAATAAAATTTGCATATGTAGCAATATGCTTTAGATGTGACCAACCATTAATTTTTTGGGAATTTCAAAGCTCTTTGTCATATCTAATCAGAAGAATTATTTATTGCATCTTAGAAATGTTGAGTTTTATGATTCACGACGTCTAAATAGCTTGCAAAATCTGTAAATTGAATTTTGTTATCACTAAGTGGATACACTCTAAAACATACTTGATTGAACTTGATTCATCAAATTTAGACTATGATGTCAACGAGTTTAAAATGAATTCATATGATGGTATGCAGTCGATTAAGTAAAATTTATGCAAATATTTTAATTCCGGAATGCATTCTGTCTAAAGATTTAAAATTAAATAATTACTTTTTGACATAATTTTACTAATCTATCTGAAACCAGAGGATGATCTACACGGCTATGATCTTTGGGAATGTTCGATAATTACGTATCGCTAAACATAGCGTTTTAAGACCCTTTCTCTCCTCTCTCGTAACGCTTTGTGACAAAATCATGAAATTTTAAGTACTTTTGCCCTTTTAGGGGTCGTTCATTAATTACTTAACGTTCTTTAAAGAGGTTGGGTCGAGATTTTGTTACGCCTCAATCAATCAAAAGAAAGGTAGCCAATTTTTCGCGTTACGTAATACCTAAATTCCGAATGCAGTCTTATTTGATAATCTTTCGATTTAAAAATTAATCAATTAATACAAAAATTTAGGTCTATAAAATCACACAAAAAAGATAAAAATTTCAACTCAATCACATTTCAAACTTTAGATGCTATAAAAAATCACAGTAAAATTTACACTTATATAATTAAAATATTTCGTTAAATGCAGACTTTGGATAAAATCTTCAAAGCACCCTAGGACACAACTCTGAAATGACTTAACTGTTTGAATATTTACATCTAATTTTTAAAACAGAAATCTTTCAATATATAATTTGATTTTGTTTATCTTGATTAATTAATTAATTAATTCTTAAGCTTTAAAAGTGTTTTGCATATTTTATTGCTTGTTTAACAGCCACAAAAAACATCTTAAACAAGAACCGTCCATTGTTCAGAAAATCTAAAATCACATTTTAGTCAATTTATATACATGCATGTACAATACTCAGTGTAAGCAATACCATCACCACAGACTTGCCTTTTTTCTACCCTTTCTCCACTTTAATTATAAATGAACGATAAAAGAAGCTTCAACTTTACTTTAGTCTACTGAATTATCAATAGCGTTGAAAGGAAAATTGGGTAGCGTGCATGTGAGTGTGTAACTTTGATTATTCTTTAATTAAAGTGTAATTTATTACAATCGACATGAAGGTAAAGAAAAAAAAATTATTTCATCGCTTCACACTTTAATCTTTTCTGTATATATTTTTTGCGCGCAAGTGGCATCCAACTATAAATTGCCTCTTTTAACATTCTTAATTTATTCTCTACTTTTGTTTATTAAGGAAAAATAAAAAGCTGGTAAATAATTAATGCTGGTTAATGAATTTTTATCAGTGACTAATAAGTCGTCTAGTTTTCCTTCCTTAATCATTCTTTATATTTGTTACTTCTACGCTTTGGCGATTAAACTTAATTCATTTTCATTAAGTGGATCTACAAAATGTATATTAAGTGGTAGGCAACACACAAAGTGAATGTGCCGACCATGTGTGTGTTGCGATAAGACACTGACTTACGTGTTACTTTATGTCATTTTCAGAGTATAAAAAATGCATGGCCGTTGGGTAAAATAATAGTAAAGAATGAAAGGTGATAGAAATTTTGTTATGACTGTCAATTCTCAAATCAAGTCGGGTGATTCATGCTAGAATAATTTAAATCGTAATAAGGTGGTCTCAAACATTTCCTTGTATACATTTATATCCATGTTATTAAGAATGTATAAGACACATCAACGCTATCTAAATGTAATTTATTTTACTTTCAAATTTTTCTAAAGAATTACGGAATTATAATGTCGATGCTCTTAACTGTGATGACGCATAAAATTTCAATTTTGTTTCAACGAACGGAGAAAAGGAACAATTTTTTTTTGGTGAAACAAAAAAGTTCTAGTTTAGTCAGTAAGCTAATAAGCATTCTTTTAAATTAGCTAACAAGACTAAACGCTAATGTCCGAGATAATCCATTATTGAATTTTTTCTACTTCATTCTACATTTTAATTGGCTCTCTGTTTTCAATTCTCTTTAGGTACCTATTTAAAAATCAAGAAAAAAATATCTCAAAAATTACTATGCAGATCACCTATTTTTTATGCTTTACTTGATTTTGTCTCTCAGCATGAGCTAGTAACATTCATTTTATTACTGTAATTTCTGTACTTTTATGAAGTTCCAATTTAACAACTGCATAATTGTATTTAATTATCGATCAGAATTTGCTAGTGAGTAACATAATAAGAAGGTGATTAATGCCATACCGTTTGGCACATATTGAAATGTTGCCACTATGGCGACGAATCGACAGTATAAAGAATCAAGTGCAGCCTCTAGGCAAACACAACCTCATTTGCAGCAACTTGGCAAAAAAACCGAATTTGACAATTGGTTGTCACTAGGTTCTAAGTATTTTGAGTCTTTAAAGTTATTGCTTTTAAATTTAAATGCCCTAAATTCATGCCTTTATTGTCTTATTCATAACGTATATTACATTCAATTTATCCCACCCCTAAAATGTCCATATTTGTTTAATAGAAATTTATGAGAACTTAACAGTAATTTTATTTATTTTCATTTTGTGGCTCAATATGTCTAATTGATGAAAATCAAAACTTATTAAAAAATCTCACGGAGTTGTTAACTCAAACGTAACGAATTACTTCAACTCCTAGTCTGATAAATTGGTTTCGATGAATGCCGCTTATATATTATTTGTGAATGTTGAAAAGAAAGGTGGAACCATTCACAAAAAAAGCAGCAATAAACAGATAAAAAATACTTAAACTAATAATTCGAATCAATTATTCATAGCTCTAGAAAGATGATGATTAATTACTTAATTACAAAGTTTAATTTCGTAGAGAAGAAGAAGGGATAAACAAAATTTTTAGACATCAACAAAATGAATGTTTTCAACCTATTGGCGCCTGTAGTCGGTAAAATTCTTAATTATATTTAGACATTTTTTAATTAAAAGTACGTAATTTTTCATTAAGTCAGATAAAGTCAAATAAAGTTAAAACTTAATTAATTAAGCACAGCAGGTTAGAAGACAGCTTAACTAGCTTTTGTGTTTTTACATGTTTTTATATTCTTTATCATGCGGTATTTTAAGTATGTAGTTGAGCAATTATAGCGAAAAATAGATAAAAAATTAATCTCAATTTGTTAACAAACATGCGCCATTTAATAAATTATGGCCAACATCAGGAAAATAAATGTCTCTGATATTGTATGCGAATCATCGCCAGAGTTTCGTCGTTCAATCCATCATTGAAATTTTGAGTCTTTCTTTAAACTCTTACTCAAGCGCATGCGCAGATGTTTCATATTTCATCCCAGTTTACACGTCCTGTTTTTTCGGCATCCGTCCAATATCATGTAGTGTAGACGTATGGAAAGAAAATATTAGACAAGATACGCGGCACACTACAAAATCGTAATCGGATTAGCCTTTTCTATATTTATTTATTTATAGGGTAAGAGCTCTTGATGTGAAGTATCAATAAATTATTAGCAGGCACCATAGTGCTCGATAATCCTTCTCAATTAACTATTGGAATAGATATTCTACTTTTCTATTCATCGTTAAGAAAAATTGATGATTGTGATATTTTCATGTAAAAAAAACAAGTAGATACAAATTAACATTAATTGAATAATCCGTCTACATTCACTTGCTAACTTACATACTTAATACTATACCTGATTCTAATACTTACATCTTTTAATCTACATTCATACTCATTACCTCATTCCAGTGTTGTCCAAACTGTGTGCCGCGACACACCAGTATCTTGCCATAAATGCCATGAACCGCATGCTGTGCGCAGTGACCAAAGTGTGCCGTTGTACAAAAAAGTTTGAACAACACTGCCTCATTCATTGAGAAATGATGAAAAAAAAAGTTCATCGATGAGTTTTCAATTGAAACTAAGTATCTACAAAATTATCTGAATAAGTAAGTAAGCACACGTTGATCCATGATCATAATAGATTATTGTATATTATAGAAGATGCTTGTTGCCTTTCAGGTAAACAAAACAAAGTTGAAATGAAATAACAAACAGACAATAATTCAATGATATGGATCGTACACTGTCGGGTAGGAAGAGAAAGAAAAAGAGAGAGGTTAGAGATGAATTGTAAAGAAAGAAGTATTCTGTATTATAAATTGATTGATTAATGATACGCAAACTCATAAAATTGATATGATTTCCTTCTACAATAATGATTAAATCGATCTCGGTAATGATGCGATGGCAGATGAAGAAGCAGCAAGTAAAAAGTAGTTGATTGGTTGGCCATAAATCATACACTATTTTAGAAGCAGAATAAGTTTTTTTCAATAACGTGCGTAATAATTTCATGAGGTGAAGTTAACTGTTGTTGTTTTCTTCATTATTCAATGTTCATCTTGACTGGACTTTAAGACTTATTTTTATAATGTTTAAAAAAGAACGTGCTCTGTATTCTTCTGCAATTAATACTGTCTTAGCTCTTTTCATACTCAAAAAAAAATCTCATCATCTTATGATGTATTGATCATAATTATAAGTCATTATCTTTATTTAATAAAAAATTGGTCTCCTATCAGGATCGCTAATGAGGTTTTGGGGATGAGATTTATGTTGAACTAAATTAATCTTCATTATATGGAATTAGCTTTGGATTATTATTTTTTTCTTCTTCTTCATATTTTCTGTCTTGTTCTTGACTCTTGCTATTGAATTGCTGATCAAAACTAATGCTTCTTTGTTAGCTTTAAATTAGAATTTAATGTGGAGATAATTTAATATTTAGACACTCAAAATTCATTTCACTGGCTTTTTATTTAAAATAATTAAAAACTATTTTGAAATTGAGATTAATGCAGAGTCAAGTTCATTTTTAGCCAGAAGTCGAAGTTGATTTGAGGAAGGTTCCTTATTCTGAAACGTAATATATAAACGATTCCCGCACATTTGATCAATTTAACCTTAATTCTCCTCAATTCTCAATCAATGTCATTTTATCGCAAAACAATATTTGGTTTATCTTGAACAAATATTTGTGTGTGGTAAGGTTAGATAAGAATTAAGAGCATGTCCCAATAGCTTATGTTCATAAACAAAGATTTACTTCGTTTAGCTCTTTAATATATTTAAAGGAATTACGAGGCTCGTGACGGGCATCAAAAATTCATAAGTAAATACAGAAATGAAACGATGGTGATGATATTAGACAAAAAACTGAAAGGAGTTACTTCAACTTTAGTGATGATCACTCTTGTGTAAAATTAAAACATTTTAGAAGTTTTTTCCCATCTTTCATGAGTTTCTTTATTTTAAACGCCATGTTGAGTGAGTTAAATTGGGCCTGTACATGTAGTGGCGGAAAGAGAAGTAAAAAAAAAATTCGTTAAGCACTAAAGAGCAGTAACTTAATAAATGACACTAAATTATGTTAATTCTATTAACGTCTCTTTTCTTCTACGCAATCAAAGAGGTAAATTTATATGCGGGCTTTACGCATATTTACGTTGAATTAATAACGCAAACTGTATTTGCGGAGATACGTTATGTGAGAAAGGTTAACATTTTGTTGCTGCTTTTCAAATTAAAATTAAATTAAGTTTACATTTCCGTTGCACTTTATATAGTGTTTTACTACACATATACGACATAACTCTATCAAACCTTACATATTATATTTGCACATAGACTTAATTGCGAGCAAGCGATGTTGAATAGCGAGCGAGAGAGAGAGAGAAGAGATGAAAAAACTTTAATTTAATTTTATAATGTGAATAGATAATGTTTTTTAATTAAGAAGTCGATTAGTTATGTAAATTACAGTCGACAATAAGCATTAAGTAATTTGTATTCGTGAAGGATTTTTTCCACCTCAGAATTAATCATTTATTGCTTGCTGTTGATTGATCAATTATTTTAAATACATTTTTGCGGTGATTAATTAGCTTTTCAATGTGGAAAATTCTAGCTAGATATTTATGCAAATTTTCTCATCTACTTACTTATGATGTTTAATTAATTAATTTTGTACAATTTTTTATATAACCATTAACAGATGTTACTTGCTAGTTTACAGCGACTTACTTTAATTGATCTGTTAAAACTAATGATACTAACAATTTCAATTTGTTTATTCATTTCCTGAAGCAATTAATGATGATAAATGCAAACATCCTTTTTATAATTCCTTAAGGATTCATTATATATACTCAATTGACGGTGCCATTTGAAATATATACGAAAACTTTAATTGTATTTCCGGGAGGCAAAAAACAAAAGAAACTCACAAAATTTAATTAAGTGCATAATCGTTAATTTGCACAGTAAAATAAGAAAAGAAAGAAGAAAACGAGATCACCTTAAAAAGCAGAAAAGGAAACGGTCATAATATGATTAATGCTTACTGCGCCAACTGATAATTGTCTCGAGGGATTTTGGTCTTCTTTGGACTTCATTTCAACTTCTTGCCTTTTAGTGAAAAAAAAAATCGTTCTGTGTGTTAATGGCATAAAGATGATACTAACGATACATGCATAGCAGATGAAAAGACTGCGATGAGGAAAGGAATTATATAAAAAATTTACAAAATGATCAAAGGATTATGAAATTGTATCATGAACTCTGAACATGTGATTAATTTTACTTAATTTTAAATTGTTCCCAAGTGGACAAAAATATACCAGAACTAGATATTAACCTTAGTGGAACTTAGGTTACAATAAAATGCTTTCCATCTGATTTTGTTACTGACTCTGTCACCTAATTTGTACAAATTCTCTGTCCGTCCGTTAAGTTGACAAACTTTCATCTCTGTTCCACACCATGTGTAGCTCTAGGACGTTTTTTCTCTTGCGGATGTGTAACAATATTTCTGTCCAGGCATTGACAATTTGATTGCCCCTTATAGAACTAACATTTATTCGAGTTTAATTCCAAAAATTCAAATGTTTAAAATTAAAGATTTTCAAATGTTAGTCCATAAAAATGAGCTTTGGGTCTGCAATAATTTTGATTACCATTTCATGTTGAATCAAATTATCGGAAACAAAAAAAAATGTTTTTTTATTGCAAACCGATGAAAGGCATAAAACTGGCATAAGCATATCAACGAAATTCATTGTATGAAAAGCATTTCTTAAACGAAGATTTAATTTAAATTAAAAATGATAAAGGTATTTTGGACGTAAACATAAAATTTAAATCAATTTTCGCAAAAAAACCTCATTTAAAGTAAACTACACGAAATCGAGTGCCGTCAGCGTTAATATGAATATTTAAACTCATTTTTCATGATATTTTAAATGTTTAAAAATTGCGACACAGATGATAATTAATTGGTATTATTTACGATAACCGATACCTTCCAACTATGCTTTCTTTTTAAATCATATAATGGAAAATTATTGATGAAATGTGAAAATGACAGCAATTTGTGAATCTTGTTGGTTTTTGAATTATTGCACTAAATGAAAACGGAATGTAATTGAGAAATCCATAACGAGGAGGCTGATCATTTTTAAAAGCTGATCAGTTCATTTTCAAAATTAATCGATGAATCGTGCATTCTTCCGAACAGACAAAGACCATGCTAATGAGTATGATCACAATATTGAGCATGTTCAATTATATTGATTAAATATACACATGAGCACGATCATCTTCAAACACGTTGTGTATGCTCACTATCTGCTAAGATCACAAAAGTTCACCTTTGTCTTTCCATTTTGTTGCTATTTCCTGAATTAACTTCATGAAAATATGATCCAATTTAATACAAAATGGATTGTCAACTTCAATTAAAACAGACATGAAAATACCTGCAACAGTGTCTCGCAACAATAAAGATGTTTATGATATAGACATCATTTTTTTATGGTTTTCTTCTCACAAAACCAAAATGCAATAAAGATAATAGTTATAATCATCATATTCATAAGATCTTTACAAAGTTGATAATTAGGCAGATAAAGAAATACAGATAGACATACATTACAGAAGCAACAGCATGTGGCAATTATAATTTCACTTTACAATGTATATTCACACTCATGAATAATATGTGAGTGAGAAAAAATCAATCTTACAACTGCTGTTGCTACTGTTGCTTCTCTTTGCTCTGAATCACGGAAGCATGGAACACACTAAAGAGAATAAACAAAATAAAAGCAGAAAAAAAAATCATATTAAAAGGATGCTCTCCACATATTATTATGTATATGAAAAATAAAATAAAATGTAATTAAGTAAAGTCATTCAGCACGCTATCGCCTTTTACGTCAAGGATGACCATTTTCAAAGATTGAGTATGCACTTATACATTTCTTTAATTTCATGTTGGAATGCTTAAAATTTCTTCATATCTGCTATATTTTGCAATACCTAGCAGAATTTAAATTCCATTATGCGAGATGTGAGCGCACATCCAAATTTAAAGCACAGCCAATTTATATACGCTAAAGTCTATTTAAGGCGATACATCGTCAATAATTAAATAAAGCAACATGAAAAATCGAAGAAAAGTTTGATATTTGTACCCAGTGGGGTTTTGGTCATGAACATTTATTCCGAACGGCACGATGCGTTGTCGTTTAGGTTCCTTCATGTCTCGTCGTTGACACAGAGAAGTAAAGGTAGCCGAGCTGCACAACGTAGTCTGTCATGAGTTCTGATTGATGCTCATGCAACTCAATTGTAGCAGGAAGGGTCCAAAACTGATTTTAGGGTCTTATTCATAGCTTACCTGCAACTATTAATGCAGCTGAAAATGTCGCATCCTCACTGGAAATATATTTATTTTCCAACTCTTCTTTCATTTCAAAAATACTCGCTCATACTGCGAGAGGAATTCAATCCTCTCTTATTATTACTGTTTTTGTACAGAAGCGCATTGCCTTTAATTGTATGACATCTTCATTATAACTTATATTGAATAATATCAGCGATACATTCCAATGTGCGAATGTGGAATAATTTCAAAAAAGGAGAATTATTATCGTAAAGAGAGCGTATAAATAAAATAAATATAGTAAGTGCAAGTCATTGTTGGTCATAAACAGATAATTAAGTAATTATCTCCTTCAAACTGATGCTTTTCATTTTCATCAATAAATAGTAATTTATTTTATAGATGAAAAGTGTGATAAATCGATAGTCAGAGGAAATGAATAAATGAGATCTATTAAGCAGCTCTCTTTGAGAGGTCAGACTATGAGTAATCGAAACAAGATCAAATGTTTTAAGAACAAGGTAAAAAAAGAGCTTGCATGTCATCATATTCCATCGCTTGGGGTAATTAACAGTGCTAAACTAATTACCTGCCGTGCAAATGTGCACAAATACACTAATATAGTAAAGATTTCTGCATGAGATGCATAATAAAATAAAATATTGTATGAATCAAGTTATTAAGGCTATCGAATCATGCACTGAACAACCGACAAAGATCTTAATTAAGTTTTTTGGTTGTATGTCACTTTATGGGCTCATTGCATGTGATTTTTTCTTTTAAAATAACACATTCCTAATGGCTTTTTTGTCGCCGAAATGAAATGGGAAAAAAGATTTCATGATTTAATTTAGATTGCATGCATTTCTCATCTTACTCTCTTTTTTTTTATTGTTGCTGTTGATTTTTGCAATTTAAAAACTTTTTCTCTTGTCTTGTTTCGTCTTGCGCATACATAAACATATTCTTCTGACGCTAATGGACAAATAATTAAAATCCAAGTAATTAAATAAAAATTATCGTTAATTGAAATCACAATTTACAATGCGAAATGTAAAACGAGCGAATAACAGTGAGAGAAAAAGACATAAATGTATAATACAACAAACAATGCACACACAGCTGCAAACGGAAAAAAAGTGCAAGAGCACAACGCAGGTACATTAAATAACAACAGGCAATTGAGAGAATAACGAAACGAAAAATGAATCTAAATGAGAGATCTGCTATGCCAATGAACATAAAAGTTAATAAAGCAAATCAATTTAGATGAACAACAGATCAGAATAATCACAGATACAACTATTAATTGTATCATAACATACAATTCGAAATGATTGAATAATATTCATTGATATTGGTACTGCTTGTAGCTCTTAAATGGTTTTATAAATTATGAAGGGCTTTTGTGTATTTTTTATTCAATGAATATGCATATAAAATACATAAACATTACCCATGATAAGACTTCAATAGTTATGATGCTGTACATGTTGCACGTAGCTGCTAATTCATTAGCACTTTACAAGTTTTTTAATTTCTCTGTATGTTGAAATGCCATTGAGGGATTTGTTGCAAAGTTATGGAACTATACGCTATAAATTGATGAATTTTGATTTTGTTACCCTAGCTTAGTGATAGGCAAGCTTTACGCCCCGAAACACGTGTGTATCATGCCCTAGCTTCAATAGTATTTGCTTTATGAGGCTTTAATAGGAAGTTTGCATTCTAAATTGTTAGACTAAGCCCTTAACAGACAAAGAGCTTGTTCAAACAAAGAGTAGAGCAAGATGAGAGGTTTGCTCGCAAGCATGCTCTAGCTCTTTTCCAGTTAGGGAGCTATTTGTGGAATTGATCCCAACTTGTTGAATAAAGCAAATTCAATAAACGGTTAAGTTGAGTAAATCGTAAATCATTCATTGTACATTATATATTTTAAAAATACCTCAAAACCTTCATCAATTTAATTCAAAAAAAATTATTTCAATCGATTTTAAATCCACCATTAATTGGTACATGACTAACAAACAATTCCTTCTCTCACGTTTATTCGATTTTCATTACAGTTTAAATGAAATTGTTTAAGTAAGTAGCTAAGTAAATTAATCTGCAAGTACATTTCAATTCACTCTACAAAGATTAATGCTTACAATGATAATTTCTGATGTAAATTATGCGATAAAATTTTTTGTTGTAGTTTTTTTTATTTCCATCGTACGAAAAAAAGAAGAAAAAAATAATTTTTTTTATTTGTATATGTTTTATATGCAGAGCAGATTTCACATTTTCAGGTCGACGATAAGATCACACAGACAGGAATGCTCTCTTAATTGAATTGTTATTACAATTTAATTGTAGACTGACAACATGTAGTTGCCGAGTTTGGCGACACTTTATTGGCATATATAAATAAAATATATATATCTATCCAATGTATAATAAAGAGAGATTTAAGTCAAAAAGCATAGCGCGGAGGGAAATTAAATAAAAAAAGTTGCTTCAATATTGCAATTAAATCATTTTAATTAAAAATATATAAATAATTCAAGTATTCTCGCTTTCCGATCGATGACTTTCAATTAATGTCGATGTTTTTTATTTTTATTCTTCTTATTCTCGCTTTTTGTGCTACCTGACATACATGAATGAATATATTCATCTCCATATTTACCCAGTCTGAATAATTTTTTTGAGCTTCATCTGAAGCTTGCCTGCAAAAATAAAATTATTAATAGCATGTTATGAGGGCTTAATTTACGCAAAATTTTATGATAATAATACATATTTAGTGATATCATAAAACTATCGTATGTACGATCACTAAATTTTAATTTTGATGGACATTGTAATTTATATAATTGAACTGATTGGACATTTTGTGGTTTTTATATAATTAAGATTGCCAATATTTATTATTTCATATGAAATCACATTGTAATAAAAACGTGGAATATAAAAATGAAGCATTAAAAATAATTGCCTGATACAATGTTGTATAAGTGATATAAAAATACTTTTGTATAATTTACTAAAAAGTTTTCACCCCTTGCAGATCGTGCAGGTGAATAGTTTAATTAAAAAGTTCTGCTGTTCATATTCCTGGTGAATAAAAAAAATATTGATCGTGTTAATAAATTAATCAAAATTACGGCATTATAATTGGAAGGTACAGATTATTGTTGTATATCCGAAAACTGAAAATTGGATTTTTTTTCGGTAGAAGGAAGATGAAAATTTGTTGTTATTATCCAGTGCATCTCTGCACATTATTATTTATTATTTTCGTCTGTATTTCTGTAATTTAATAAAAAAAACATCAAACAGGAGGAGAAGGGAAGGGAAGGAAGAAGAAATATTATTATTATTTTGTATGTTATGCAGGCAGACCAGATGATATTTTAGCAGTAACTTTAAGGTTCTCATTTATTTTCCGAATATTTGCATGATGTTCACCCAAATAGCAGAAATTGGATAATTGATTCGACCTTAGGTCAGTGTGGCACTGTGTGAATCTGACACCATACCAGAGTCACACCGATTTGGTGCCGGACTTTGGGTCGATTAATTGACTTGTGCAATTAGGGCCAGCTGATATGGCTGCAATTAAAATTGATAATAAATTTTTATAAGGACACACAAAAAAATGCCAAACTGATGGTCATGCTAATTGAATGACGAACTCATCGTACATATACGATCAACAGCAGCACTTTATTGCGTTAGGCTATGATACGAATATGTATAAAAAAATTGATGCAATTAATTATGTTTTTGAGCACTTTTCTCTGTCATTACTAATATTTGTGTCGTTGTTCGGCTACCAAGCTGTCTGTAAGATCGTATATATTAAATAATTATGTAAATGACGGGTAACATAATCAATTACGCATAATCAAGAATGAAACAACATTTTTCATTGAAAATGATTACCTACTCAAAACTAATTTTTCTTATCAGTTCCATCAATAATAATAAGAATTTTCCTTAATGGCGCTACTGATTACATTGATAATTTTGACACAATTTCAAAAGCAATTTTAATTAACTTTAATTTTTTATCCTTTCATTTCAGAATTAAAAGCAATAATTAGGAGAGAGAGGAACGCTTTAAAAAGCCATCATTAAAATATAAAAAAAAATTAAAAATATATAAAGTGTGTAAAATTAAATCTCAAAATTCTCAACATCGATCGATTGCATTCATTTCATCAGCCCAGCATGGGCATATCAGAAGATACAAAACTGGAGGACATACCGAGAGAAGGGCGCTCTCCACAAGACAGATCAAGTGCGACAACAAGTCTTGGTGGTCATAGTCCGATGTCCGATCATAGTGATGTTGATTTAGATAATGAATATCCACAAAAACGGAAACAACGTCGTTATAGGACGACATTTACAAGTTTTCAATTGGAAGAGCTTGAAAAGGCATTCTCACGAACTCATTATCCCGATGTTTTCACGAGGTAAATTGCCACATAACTTCAATTTAATTAAGAAATTTTTATTTTTATACTGTCCATAAATGACATTATGAAATTCCATAATTGTGAGCATCTCTTTTAAAGAGAAAATTGTACATTTACGAATATACGTACATAAATGATACAATATAAAGATATTGAGAGAAACACAACGAAAAAATTCCACAGACAAGCATGACAATAATATTTAATGATAATTTCTTACTTTAAACCAACTTCTTTTTACAAATCGAGTGATGAAGTCAATGGCTCTAAATTACTTCTCAATTTACACAGATCTCCATTTTTAGATGTCGATGAAAGAAATCTTGTCTTTTTTTCATTCTCCTTTTTTTATTTTTTTGGTCTTTCTTTTACTTTACCGCTTTTTATTACTGAAACAATATAAACAAATAATTTTAGCCTTATGACCGTTAACTGCTTTAAATCTATCTTATGAAATAATTCCTGCAATTACAATTTCATACTTTTTTATTTTAATTTGATTGACATTCATTTACTGGATAGATTGATTAATAGTAAAAATGCTATTTCATAACTACATTGTTGCTACGTGATTTGCCTATAAATTCACATTAAACTGCTACATATATAATTTATAACGACAGCTTATAACGCAATGGGAAATTAAATAAAAGTATCATTAAATGGCTATTTTATCGCTAATGAATGAATGTATGGAAATTTATTTACTGTATGGCAAATCAACTTCGCTTTTTAATAACACTTTGAATTAGATCTCAATCACTTAATAAAATGTTTCCATAAATTTATGTGCAAATACAAGTAGCAGACAGTAATCATTCTTCTTTCATTGACAACATTGACATTGTAACATCTTCAACAGTTCTAATGTTTTGCACAGTTACATATTTACCCGATTGACGCATATTGAAATGTTGTCACAACGGCAATAAGGTGACAATATAGTTAGAAATAAATGACAACCATCTGTCAAAAACAATCAAATTTGTAATGTAATCGTTGAGAATATATCAACGGTTATCTTATATTTGAAATGTGTGCAATTACAATTAGATTATTTTCCTCTTTTATAGTTGTTATTCCCCTTGTTATAAATATTTAGTTTGTTTTTTTTATCACTAAATACCTAATAAACATCGTTGTTATTAAATTAAATCCGTGATCTATAATCAATCTTGTTAATTAATTAGCATTGTTGATTTACACTCTAACAGTGATTTATTAGAGTTCAATCAATTTGTAAAATATTCAGTTTTTTGAGATTTCTCTTTCAAATTACTCGTCCTTTCCTCCCAAAAGACAATCGTAAGAAGTAATAGATCTGTTATTGATACTTCAATTAAGTCAATTTAATCAACTTGGACTGACTAACTTCAAAAAGACTTTAAATTCAAATTGAATCTCTTTAAGCATATTTTTAACATTCTCCTTAAGGGTGCACTAGAGTTTCCCAAAGTCTTGGTCTCGACAAGTCTCGAGTCTTAAATTCGATCATGAGAACCCATAGGATGCATCTTTCTGCTTGCTCCACTGGTTTTACTTTCATTTTATACATCAAATAATGAGTGTTGAATACCATGATTAATGATCAAAACGTTTCTAACACTTCCTTTAATTTTAATTTTCTGGTGATCCACGAGAAAATTTCGTTATATTGTTTCATGTTTGTTTTATCTTCCAACCAACAACAAAAAGAAATGAGCTTGCTTACTTACAAAAAATAAATTATGTTTAGATATTTATTTAAAGATTCTTGCCGAATCATGATTTTAATTAAAAAAAATTATAACTAGAGGAGTAAAAACCATAAAATATAATTTATTTTAAAACGAGAGCAAAACGGCAGACACAGTAACTTATAAATTGATGTAACTTAATTAAGTTTTTTTTTATACTTGTAATTTAAATTTTCTCTCATTCTTCTCTTAGTCTTTTTTTGATTTGTTTTAAACCGTGGCCAGAGAATGGACTTCAAAGCTAATTTTAACTTCTTTCCTTTAACATTATTCTTTATCAATTGATTGCCGATACACATGATCAAGTTGTTGAATGATTTATGTGTGTTGTCATGACGAAGAAGCTTCTTGTCTTATTCCTTCTGGCATGAAATTTTTAGTGGATGCTCATAATGTGATGGAAAATAAAAATCATGAGCACGTTGACTCAACAATACATTAATAATGTTCATGGCTGTTTTTCGCTTTTTTTTCTGTCGCTCACAAAATTACATTAATTTTTTTTAATTCAATTTCTGTGCGTGATCATCGTCTAACTCATTCTTTTTTTTATTTTTCTTTTAACATGATGTTATCGCGCCTTCTGTGGATCTGTTATTTTTAATAACATTTGTCCATTATTAACAGAGAGGAACTAGCGATGAAGATTGGATTGACTGAAGCACGAATTCAGGTAGGTGAACATGTGCATATATACAACATTTATCACATCATTCTTAATTGCATTTTAATTATGGCATCATGCAAAAAACTTGTCGTCATATGAGTTATAATTTTGCATGTGCATGCTCTATATGAGACACACAAAATGTTGTTTATTTACAGTGTAATTTCATGATATGAATTTATGAATATATAAAATTTTGGGGGGATGTATTCGTGTATCATATCTTATTAATATCCGTTAAAAGAAGGAATTAATTACTTCTTAGACACAGTCTTTATCTTTTCAATTGTAATCAAAAGCTTAACATACTTACATACATGCTTTCACTTCTGTGAAAACTTAATTCACATTTTTTTCTCTTTAACAACATTTTGTCGCCTGTGTATGATATGTATACTTCATTATACTGTTTAGTAATTACTGTAAGTAATTATAATGTGTACATTAATTTGCAAAATTAATCATTAAGATACAGAAGCGATTGATAAATAAACTGATTCAAAAACAGTGACGCTGAGCTCGTTATTGATCACTCTGCAGTGGAGTTTACTAACATTTTTATCAATATTAGAATCTCCCATGTGGTCGTTCAGTTGTTATGTAACGCGAAAAATCGAGTTTTTAAACAATTTCTCCTCAACCTTTTCATTTTGCATTGATTGATGCAGAACTCTACTTCAACTCTTTTCCCTTAAGAGTCCGTTTATCTTAAGATTCATTCTTTACAAGTTTGATTTCGGAAATGTTCATTTGTAAGCCTTACCATCCCTAATTCGACTGTGGGGCTGCAACCCTTCAGACAAGGTGCTTTGGATAGGGTTTAACTCTATCCTTTAATTTACTTATCTCAGAGCATAGCTCGGTCACCAGCGTTATATTAAGAGATATCAGAGAATTTCACGAGAAGGTAAAAGCTTGATATTTGGTCAGCTTCGGATTCAGACTTCGGCTTCCGTTATAATCAGATTCTCATAAAAGATTAATATTAATTTTTTGCAAGATTTTGGCAAGATTAATAAAATTCCCCAAAGAAACAATATAAATAGAATCCAATGGCTCATTAAAAGAATTCCCAAATTATCATAGATTATCGGATATTATTCGGTTGCAACATTTTCCTAAATATGCTCACAATGTTGCAGACATATTGAAAATTAATAAAAAATAAATGTAAACTGCTTTAGGCAACTTTTAACAGAATTAAGCTCTTTACAAAAAAGTAAGCGATTTAAGCATTCACTCACAACAATGTTTGAACAAATTAATATCATTATGGAATATTATAATAATATTTTGCCTTGTGGCTTATACGCGAGAAATTTCATCGCTCTTTCTCACTCTGCCTTGACTAAAAAACTTCTAGGCATAAGCAATTTCGAAGTAAAAAAACTAAAAAATTAACTCTGATGTCTCAGAATGGTCACGCGATAAATTCAAGTGAAACTTTGTTTCACAGTGGTCCACAGACTATAATTCTTTTGTGTTGTTCAACTTATAGCTATGCAACAAAATGAGAATGGCAAAACAAGGAGTTTTTCAATAAAACATGCAGAAGCGATATTTTTTCAGTGAAAACAATAAGACATAAAACACATGTACACGTCTTTATTAATATTCTTCTTAAATGTACAAACATATTTTATTGTGTGACTTAACATACACAAGAAAAAAGCATCAAGATGAATGTGCAGCTCTTAAGAGAACCAAAAAAAATTGTTTTCTTTCTGAAAATCTTATAATGACTTCACGGGAATCGTTTATCCAAATTAATTTTTAGACACTGAACAACGGCAAAAAAAGATTGCTTTCTGTTGCAACTCCTGCACAAGCCTCAATTTATTTTCTTCTGATGACTTTAATGAGTATATCAAATTAAATAAATTAGAGGCCTCCGAGGCCTGTTTTGCCTTTCCTTTATCGTGATGCTACGGCTTCTCATCATTATGAATGATGATTAAGTTATGTGATTGCCACTGAATTTAGCAGAAATTATATTGTTGCAGTTTAATTTCATTTCCAGTTCTTTATCTGATAATTTACACATTTTGTATCTTTATCACAGGTTTGGTATCAAAATCGACGAGCTAAATGGCGTAAGCAAGAAAAAGTTGGTCCTGCTGCTCATCCATATAATCCTTACTTGGCATCAGGAGGAACACCTGTTCCATCAGCCGCTGTTGTTGCAAGTTCATTACCTCCAAATCCATTCACACATTTAGGATTTAACTTTAGAAAACAATTTGATGCTGCAAGTTTAGCTGCATTTCGTTACCCTCAATTGAGTGGAAATCCAATGGTTCCATCAGCATATTTTAATCAATTTCATCGTGCACCACCACCGCCACTTCTGCATCCAGGCATTGGTGGTCTTTATTCACCTGCAAGTGCATCATTCCAAACTCTACTAGCAAATATTTCAGCAGCTCAACGTCCACCAACACTTCAACAAATGTCATCAAAATCTCCATCTGAATATTTATCATCGATTCCTGTAAGTTCAGCACTTTCGGTTTCTCCACCAATTTCACCAACCGATTCAAATAAATCATCAACTTCAGCACCATTGACTCCAATTAATGTCTCATCACCAACATCACAAACATCACCAAATTCCTCAGTTGCTGTTACACCAACAGCTCATAACTCATCACCACCACCAGAAGATCGTCGCAGTTCATCGATTGCAGCATTACGTCTTAAAGCACGCGAGCATGAGATGCGACTTGAAATGATGCGTCAAAATGGACACGACGTATTAAGCAATTAATCTCATTTGACAGTTGATTATCAAAAAGTGAGCTTACTTTTCTGTTAAAATATCCGTACAAATTAGACATTTATTAACAACGCGAAAAGCCTATTAGATTTGTATCCGCTCACTTTTAAAAGACTGCTTGTTGAGTTTACATTCATTTGTCAAAAAATAATAACTTTGAATTTAAAAGAATTATAATACAATGCATATTATTACTGTATAAATCTATTTAAGTGTATGTATACGATTATGATGATGCTATTAAAATGGTATGAAATGTTCAAAGATGATTTTAAAATTGATATCGAATTACTATTGCCTTAATAGTAAGCATATAAGTGCACTTTTGTGAAAACTCACAGAACCGTCCTATAGTTAAATAAAATAAAAAATCGTAGATTTATAAATAATTACTAGAGCATATAATTATAGTTATTTTAATATTTAATCTTTTGCGTACTTTTCAACATTATCGAATAATGAAGTTGCAATTTTTCCTGTGTCTTATTATTTACTTCTCTATGTATGATTATTTATTTAGAATAATAAAAAGGTGAAGAATTTTTTAATTAATTAAATACCTAGAAGCTCAAATTTTTTTTATAAATTAACTTTTTAAAATAATAGTTCAGAAGTTAAATTAAATTTCTATAAAATAGCTTCCAATTAAAAGCCAAAAATTCTAATTCAAAACCTTTTCACAAATATTAGTTTATATATATTTTTTGCTTATTTGTAAAATTTAGCTTGAAAGTTCAACAATAAAAAATTATTATGAAAAAAAAAAAAATTAAAATTTTTAAACCTCTTTTGTCTTATTTATGCTTTATTCCCGAGTGAAACAAATGAAGAAGGCTCCGCTAAAGCTCTTTTAGTAACACCAAAAGGAACCGGAATAGTACAACTCGGTTAATCGATACAACATCAGGGATTAGGTCGGTGTGACTATAGCATACTTAATTTTTTATTTCGCTGGTCGTACAGTTCAATTGTGATCTGTAAATTTCCATAGGTATTGCCTGAAGCTCTATCGCTGGCTTTCACTTGCCAGTTTCCTATACCAAGTGCAACATTATCTCTATCGACTGTTTTCTTGACAAATGAATGGGACTAAATTTAAACCAAATTTGATACCAAGTCAATTAACCGACATGTAAGTCATCTCTATTTGGCAGCCATATAGAACCCGAACAACACTAGTTAATTAATCGATCCGTCACTAGGACTGAGTCACTATAGCATGCTTGAATGGAGAAAAAAAACTTAGAACTAATCATTAACTGGACATTAACTTACTATTAACTAGTCATACAATATTTTAGTCCACTCTACAAGGTCACGCCAGCCTGGTCTCGGACTTTTGATTGATTAACCGACTTGTACTATTTGGGGAAGTTGTCTCTACATGATCGTCGCTACATGATGTGGCATCCGCTTTATGGAACTTTAAATGAGCTATTACAGAACATTCCTCACTTGTGTCGCTCGGACTCACGACATAATATTCTGTTCATTTTCATTAAAATAATTTTTTTATATGTTTTCAGCCCAAACAATGGATGTAAATCATTTCAGTTTCTCTTTACAATTTCATTGTCACATAAAGGGTAACCACAGATATGAATAAATATGAAAGAATTTTCATTATATTGAAAATAATAAAAAGAGGAAATTAAAATGAAAAGAAAAAGAATCTTGACTTGAGTTAGCGTAAATTTATTTATTTTTCATCTCCCGTGGACATTCAACTTGTAAAAAGCATCAGGGAGCGACACTTTTTAATATGAAAATACAAAATTCTTTCTTGTTTATTTCACTTGCACTTTATTAAAATTTATCGAAAAAAATGCAGAATAATATACGAGGTAAAAATTGACTTCTTTAATGGGTCGAAATTTTTCATTACTGCACCTTTTGTATGATGGGCTTTTATGTACATGATACCCAATAAACTTCTCCTGCCATGTTCATTTGCTTTTGATTTGAAAAAATAAATAAATTATTTTTTACTTCTTTTTCATCAATGAAATGTTAATTCCAAGTTAATTCATCGAAATTCCTCGTGGGTGGTAAACAGAAATTATTTTTTCACTTTCTGTGGACCTAAGCATATTTAAGATGTAATTTTAAATACTTAGTATTCTTGGTTTCTTATAAACCCGAACAGACAAGTAGCATGGTTATTAGTAAGCTCACAAAATTGAGCAAGCTCAATTGTATTATTCATCCTTCCTCATAAATCGAGCGACAACGTTACTATATTCATAAATCTGTATGAGGAGGCCCACCTAGATGAATTTACGGCTCTCGTTTCTATTCTCATTCTAACTACATCACTTAAGATTCGTTCCAATATTTTAATGTTGACTAATTCTTAGTTTCCTTTATTAAACTTCTATCCTTCAAAAAATGATGTATCTAAACTTCCGAAAAATCACTAGGTTGGTGATGGGATTGGCTCCAGAGAGTTCAAATTCAACACAAATTTCGAGACCCGCACCTTGCTAAATGAGCTATCAACGCACTTTTGCTAATTGTTTGAGTATTGTCATCATCAATAATTAGGTGAATATGCTTAAATATTTTTATTTTCCAGAGATCAGTGTAGAGTCCTTGATATAATGAGTCACCTCCTAATTTGAGTATCATTGCTTAGAACTATTTTAAGGCAATACTTGTATGGAAACGTACTCACAATAAAGTTATTAAATAATTTATATTGTCTTTTTTTATATTTTTCAAAATGTCCGCGTTCCAAGTTGAAATGGAGACTTAAATTTATTAAATTGTTTTCTTTCATCATCACTTTAATTACGATGTGTTAAATATTCATAAAATAAAAATATAAAATCTGGTATTTGCAATAAAATATTTAATTTTACAGCATATTCTAAATTTAATTAACTAAATTAATTAATCATTTATTGATCAATCAAATGCTGCCTACTTAATGGAAAATTGATTTTTTCATCCTCGATTATCAAGTTGTCCTGCTGGCAATATTCATTTAAATCATATTATACTTTAAGAATTGCAATATATCATCATTTATAAAAAATTGTTGTTTATTAACGTGGATCATAATAAAATGTGGATAAAGTTTAAATTCCTATTAATATTCATTATTTTAATTTTGGGGTTTTTCAGACTTTATGTAACACCAAAAATGACAATATCAGACCCCATCTTAATAAAATGATGAAATGAATGACACGAAAGATTCGAAGCTATTAAAGTTTTGTAATAGAGCTTTGATTTGCGCCTTATTAAGAATGACATAATATCTACGTTTCTTCACAGTTTTAACTTATTTTTAAAATATTTGTGAAGAAGCAAGTTATAAATTTTCGAGGCTGCATTTGCTAGAATATTAAGTTTCAACTTATACGGATCTTCAATCTGAGCGGTCCAATAAAACGAACCGCATCTTCTGACATAAAAATAGAAGGTGCCGTCATGGCAACTTCTACTAATACAGTGACTTAGCAATGAATATATTATGTTGTTAGGCATGAATTTTTGTGAAGGGTGTTTACTGTAATTCTTATAAAAAACCAAAATCAGTTTACTTACCTTCTTAAAAAAGGGTTTCAATGTGGTTTCTAGTTGCTCACTTTTTAAAGCCTTCTCAAGGTAAGATTTCTCATCCTATTGCCTTAAGCAATGAGATCAACCCTATTTAGTCCAAATCTTTCTCGTCCGAAACTTTCTCGTCTTAAAATTTTCAAAATTCTTTTAGAATCCCGACATATAGAACTGAAGGATAAGATGAAATTGAGTCTTAGTCTAAGGATATGCTGAGAATTTAAAGAAATATCTTGCAATTCCACATTCAATTAACAGATTTGCAGTTGAAGTTTTCATTGAATATATCTGACAGGCATTCAAATGATTCGAAGTATTAAGAATAATGAATGACATTAATGATCAAACATTAAATCATAACTTGCATGAATACATCATACTTGAAACTTGTTTCTTTGATTTCTAATAACATTTTCATGACATAAAGCTCATTTAATATTATTTAATAAACAATCAAGAGAATTTATGACCCCACAAAGTTGCAGTTAGTCTCTCTCTATATATCTCGCATTTACAGGTCATTTCAATGGTATTTTTTACATCATCCGTTTCGTTTCAATTCATTTAATGTTACAAAGTTCGAGTTCATTTTACCTATCAATCATTATTAATTAACTGCATAGCATGCAATATGATGCTAAAATAAACTGCAATAATAACAGCAACAACAACATTAACAGCAAAAATGAAGCATGGTAAGAAATTGAAGGATGAAAATTGAAATATTTGATTTTAAAGAGATGCCTTTTTTTCCAAAGCTTCACAATTCATTTTTTAACACCACTCATTAATCTACATGTAGGAACAAAAAAAAATTTAAAGTTATAATATGAGTGAATAAATAAGCGAGTAATTTATTACATTGTTTGGATCATAAGTCATTGAAGC
Source organism: Chironomus tepperi (assembly GCF_022539635.2). Lineage (NCBI taxonomy): Eukaryota > Metazoa > Arthropoda > Insecta > Diptera > Chironomidae > Chironomus > Chironomus tepperi. The sequence continues at coordinate 103,798 of NW_027226441.1, forward strand.
ACTTATGGACATAGTCATATATGAATATGAAAAAGGGATGCACGTAGCAGTTATTGATGTTGAAGTAGCTGTATAATGAGAAGTTATTGACTAAAAAATGCATGAAGAATGAGGAGCGATGAGAAAAAAATGTAAAGCAGACGATAAAAAATTGTACGCAATTAATAATTGAAAAGCTAATTGAAAATTACTGCCACAATGGAATTTCCAATGGAAAAAAGAAATGGTAAACTTTTTGGGTGGGAAGCAGCTGTCTGAGTGGATATTATATCCAGGGTAATTCGTTGTCATTACATACTTTTTAAGTTAAAAAGACAGTTTTTTATAGTGCATTAAATCAATTTTTATTTATTGACTTTAAAAATATGAAATAAAATCTACAAAATCTTTTTTTATAAATAACAACGCGTCATATTTTAAAAAATAAATTGCATTTTTGTTATTACTTAAGTTATATCCTAACTTCATCTTTATTAATAAATTAACCTAAAATTAAACTATCTTTAAACATTTTTACCATCATCATGTCCATTTTGACGAATCATTTCAAGTCGCATCTCATGCTCGCGTGCTTTAAGGCGTAATGCTGCAATCGATGAACTGCGACGATCTTCTGGTGGTGGTGATGAGTTATGTGCTGTTGGAGTAACAGTAACTGAGGAATTTGGTGATGTTTGTGATGTTGGTGATGAGACATTAATTGGAGTCAATGGTGCTGAAGTTGATGATTTATTTGAATCGGTTGGTGAAATTGGTGGAGAAACCGAAAGTGCTGAACTTACAGGAATCGATGATAAATATTCAGATGGAGATTTTGATGACATTTGTTGAAGTGTTGGTGGACGTTGAGCTGCTGAAATATTTGCTAGCAGTGTTTGGAATGATGCACTTGCAGGTGAATAAAGGCCACTCATGCCTGGATGTAAAAGTGGTGGTGGTGGTCCACGATGAAATTGATTATAATATGCTGATGGAACCATTTGATTTGCACTAAATTGAGGGTAACGAAATGCAGCTAAACTTGCAGCATCAAATTGTTTTCTAAAGTTAAATCCTAAATGCGTGAATGGATTTGATTGTAGCGAGCTTGATGATGCTGAAGGTGCTGTTGGCATGTAGGAATTATAAGGATGACCTGATGGACCAACTTTTTCATGTTTACGAAACTTTGCACGACGATTTTGGAACCAGACCTGAGAAAATAAAAATTAATATTTAAGTAATTGAATTTTGTAAGTAAAAAATATAATAAAGCTTCAGAAGCTATGTGCAGTAAGTAAAAATGATTTAACATTCCCATTCATTCATAATTTTCATCAACTGTTGTTGCCATTTTTCTTCAGACCTTTGCGGTTTTGTCGACTATCTTCCCTCTTTTTTCAATATAAATCTAATTATATTCTGTCGTCGTCTTAGCAGTAAAAGAATCATTTATTTGATACAATGTCGTTGGTTGTGCAAATATTTGAAGGAAACCACAATACAATCTTGACCAACGTAAGCAAAAAGACATAAAAATATGAGAAAAGATCCAAAAAAATGAGCAAATTGTGTTTTCGTCCTTCAAAAATTTATTGTTTATATAGATTTATTCTCGTTTACTTTAAAGACCATAAAAAAAATTTTTAAATGCAAATTGAGTCTCATAAATTTCAACAATTTCTTTCTCTCTCTCGCACATACCTATAAGCAGTTTCATAAATATATTGATCAATAAATTATGAGTCCAATTTAAAGTTGACTGCAAAAACACAGATTAACATAACATAGAACATGTGAAGTTGTTAAGTGTGTTTCAAATGACAAACAGCCTAAGCAGAGATTGGGAAAATGAAGTAAACAACAGCGGCGCCTACACCAAAAATAAAATTATATGACATCCATTCGATCGATTGCTTGGCATGAATAAGCTTTATATAAAATGTATTTAAATGTGCCGCACTCTATGTGCTGCATTAGGCACCTAATAGAATCAACATTTTTAACTTCATTTACATAATAAAAATGGAATTTTAAACGATGAAGATTTTCTTTTATTCATAAATAATAAAAATTTTATTAATATTTGTATGCGGCGTGTTGATTGAAAGAAGAAACAAAAAAACAGCATTAATGACCGATTTGTCTGTCTATTTATAAATTTTCTGACATAATAAAGTCTAAATATTTCTTTATTCTAATCTATTTTAGGTTACAGTAAAGGAAATAAGTATTAATGTGATTTTACCACCCATTGATATTATTTTTCACGGCCAATTATATTATTATTGTTATATAACCTTCATGTGTACATAAAGATAGTGTTATTAGATCTCATTGTATCATTAAAGTAACATAAAAGAGAAATAAAATAAATGAAAGAGGAATGAAAAGATACGGATGAAAACGAGGATGCCGAAAGGAATATAATGAAATGTTATGAAATAATAAAAATGCAAATTTTACAAATCAAAAAATTAGTAAGAAGATGAAATTTAAGAAAAAAAAATTAAATTATGCGGTTAAAGTTGGAAAATTAATAAATGTGAAATTATTTTGCACATTGGCATCGACTGAAAATTTTGCAGCTCCTAATACTATAATTCAATTAAAAAATTCAATGTCTTGTTTTCAATCGATTTTCGAAATTCAGATCAATAAATTCCTTGAAACATACTGGAAAATAACCAAAATTATCGACGACCCCCAAATGACAGCCACTAAGTTCTAAGTATGCTGTCGTCTCGGCGCTTTGGTGGCAACATTTATATATGTGCTGATCAGGATACTGTTAAGTGATTGATTTCATACATATTCCAACCTGTTTCTGATTAAAATTTAGCCCATCGGCAATGTCTATGTTTTCAAAATGTCCATACGTTAAAAAACAAAAGCAGCAAGTGAACGAGTATCTCGAAGTAGACCCAAGGAAAGTAAGTATTAAGTAAACGACACCAATTGTCCAACAGCCTTAAAAACCGCCGCAAATTTGCGCCTTAAATTTCTTTAAATTGTGTGTCTGCAAATTACTACTTTGTGGTGCCGAATATCTTCTCGAAATGAAATCAATTTAGGTTCAGCAAAATCTGACCAAAAAGCAGCAAAATCAACTCACGTTAAAGTCTAATTATCACTAACAGAAAAAAAAATCTTTTTCGTTCCTTTCGTTATTTTCGTTATTTTGTCTTTAAAAAAAAGATGAATATGAAAGGATGAATAAAAAGGAAATCAGAAAATTGGCATTAAAATACAGCAATGAGATAATTGGATTTAGTTCATTTTGTAACAGCAACAACAAAATTGCACGGTTATCAAAAAATTTATTGTGCATTAATTTAATTTTGATTTTTTTTTTTATGTTTTCATCATTTTTATTTTTTTATGATATGCATAAAGAGTATTTCATGTCAGTATGAGTAGAATCAAAAGTATCTTTATTATTAAAGTGAATAATCTGCATAAAATGAAATTGCACGGTCAATCTAAAATCATACTAATTCCGATCCCGAGCAACATATGGTCGAAAATTACGTTTTATTCTGATGTTCATCAGTTTTTCCGGATTTTCGGAAAATGAAAAATTACAGAAAAATTAGATATTCTGTAGATCCTATAAATGATCCCCAATGTAAGCAAATAATCAAATAATCAAGAGCTTGTTCCTGTCTGTTCGGATATTCAAGTATACATTTTGAATATTTCTATGGTACTAAAGTTCCCTCACAATGGTCATTACCTTAGCTTCACCACAATGAATATGCTCCTCAAATGGTTCATTAAAACTTAAGCCAAATTTTCACTTTGTGATTATCTTGATGATTATTTACTGCTCGGGAAAGGATGTGTAATAAATAGTCATTACAGTATGATCAATTCTTCAATTTTCTTGTTTTTACTTTACGTATTTGTTTCCGTCAGTTAAACATAGGATGACCAGACTCTATTGAATAGAGAGTTTATGGAAAAATTCATAAAAACAGAAGGTGACTTGAAACTTTCAGATGATTAAAGATATACATAAGACAAATGTCCACAGCTCGAAGTTGACTCAAATCTACTCGACTCAATATAAAATTCGAGTCGAGTTCGAGCTCTGAGAATGTCAAAATTAAGGATAGCCTTTTAAAAACTCAATCAGATGGTCAGCCTCATTACATACGCATCGGAATGCTTTATTATTCAAACTATAATTTCCATCAAAATATGAATTATAACAAATGCAAATTATGTCTGGAACAGTAATTTTTTTATCTTCTATATTAGAGTATCCATATGTGTATTTTACAAAAAGAAATATTTATGACAATCAATCGTAAAAAAATGGAATTGTTATGTTTTCACATCCACTCACTATTTAGCTTTTAATTCCTATCCCATTAAAGATGTTTATGTGATTTAACACTATTTTGAGAGAAAAGGGTGTGTATGTATATAGAAGAGCCTTGCTTAACTGTACCAACAATGGTGTGTTATCGAAATTGATTGCAAATATAAAGTCACAACTGACATATTAATACCATTAATTTTTTTTTCATACAACTTTAGTACCAATAAATGTTTAGTGGCATGAGTAATAAATTAAAAAGCTTTAATAGATGAACGACCATATTTCTTCATATCAATTAATATTTTTATATCCTCTTCCACGTTCAAACTTATTTAAAAGCATCAAAAGTGTATATTTCATCTTTATATATATTTACCTCTAATCAAAAAATAGTCCAATAAAAATTAAAATGAAAACATTGTAATAAATTTACGATTTCGATAAATAGCTTGATTAGACAGAAGATTAGAGAGGCAAGCAGTCAGGGAGAGAAGCAAAAAGAATACAAGCAATAAAAATAGTTATTAATAAATTCAAATTAGTGAGTTAGATCATCAAGACCAATTACAATAAAACTAGATTCAAATCAATAAATTGGATTAATTTATTAAACTTTATGAGGGGAAAGACAAAAGGAAACAGCGCCTAACATCATGCCATCCAGGTGTGATGAACCTTTTCAAACTGACTTTTAAGTATTATTCGGTAGAATATAAGCAGCTATGAAACTCTGCCTTTAAAAATCATTAATCGATGTCTGTTTTGATCCTCAAAACTAATCTACCGTTAGGGGGTCAAAAACTGTGTTTATATTGACTCAAAATTAATTTGATGGCTGCTTTAGAATATAAGAAATGAAACATTTCAAACTCATTTAGTTTTGAGTCATCATAAAAAGTTATAAATTATGCCTTAATATTTCTTTTGTGTTAAGGTTTTAATATAAGTTGAAAATCATCGATAGCAACATTTTATTGATAATAATTGTATCAATATCAATTTGTTGCAGTAGAATTTTAAACTTTGTAAAGCTTGTTTGAAGCAAAAGGTGCTTAATTATAGACTGTTCGGCTGGCTGGGTAAAGGATCTCATCAACCAGACATCGTAGAAAGCTATAGTTGGAAGGATTAGCTTCGTGCCGTCGAGTTATTCCGGTATCAATTAATTTGGAGACGTGAATTCATCTCTATGTTCGTTAATTAATGATTTTACTTTTTTAAAGAGCCACTTTCATCAAATTTAAATTTTTAACATCCGTAAATAAATATAAATTCTAAAGAACCGTTGAATGATTGATACAGTGACTTATAAAGATGCTACTGAATTTTGTTTTGTAAGTCAGATATTTTTCAAAATTTGGAAATTGATTCCTGTTTACTTACTGATTAACCAATTACTGATCATTGTTACAAAAATGCGCTTCCGTCGGACACGAGTGATCACATTTATACTAGCTTTAGTTTTTACTCAATTTCCTCATTTCATGTTTTGGTCGCCGTTTAACACACACAAAAAAAAAGTCTCAATTTTGAAATATATTCTGTTCGGAGAGAAGAAATGAATCGTCACGGGACGTCGTTTGAATGTTTAATTTTATCACAGAGGGATGTCTTTCAAATTCATCCGCATGCGCAAAGTTTCTTTCTTTTCTCATTTTGATTTTTTTTCAGCCTCTTCACAAAAGATTGTTTTGAATCTAATGAAATGGACATTATAGTGTCGCCGATTTCTCCCATTTATTAATATATAAATTATCAAATCGATTGAGACACTTCAACTGTTCGTACACGGCACTTTTGAAATTTTAATTTTAACTGTTCCTCTTTTTCTATATACCCAATATGTGGCTCACTTATTGCTTAACGGATTTAATGATAATGATCATCACAGCACAGCACTGACGATATTATAGGAAAAAATATTAATTAAATTACTGAATATATTAAACATGATCAATTACAAATACGATTAGTATGCAACAACAAGTAAGCAACAGCACTATGCAGCAGCTTATAACTTTTTTCTTTATTCTTTCATGACGATCATTCATCGCCATTTATTCACTTCTATATGTATATTTATTTATTTTCTTTACTTAATGGAATAAATTATCAATTGTCACATGATCATAAATTTTTCCTTGTTTGTCCCGCTAACGTGATGTCGTTCACGGGCATGAAACGGCTTTTCTTATTTTCTCTTACTAATTTGTTGCTGCTGCTGCTGCTGTAAATTTAGCTCAATTTTGTAATGGGTATATAAATTTATTAGAATAGGCAACGTGATTGAAGGAACAAGCCATATGAAATTAATAGTCAAGGAGAGCACTCTAAGGATTCTCGATACCGAGACCGAGGTATCTTCCCAGGTAGTCAAGTAAATCATCCAGGTGCTAAAGTACCCTCGTCGATAAACCTTGCAATGGAGACACATTATGTGCTAATACCTCAAAATTGTTTCCAAAATACGAGCCGAGTTTCCTAATCAGAACGTTGAAGTGGAAAAAGAGCTTCGAAAATCAGACATGACATCAGATTGAACCCAGCTCCTTAGGAACTCTACCATTTAGGGCACAGTTGACATTTTTTTCGATTCTTTGATTTAAAAAGCTTTATTTTTCAGGGTATCCTGTGAAATTTGTAATGTGCCGAGTTTCGCGGTACACAATTTGTCCACCACTGTTCTAAAGTCCTGCTCAATCCGAACAGGCAAAGATCATACTCATTAAAATGCTCATCTAGCTGAGTATGGTCAGTGTCTGCTAGAGTAAGAGCTTTAAAATCCCAAAATCCTCATCAACGAACAATTTTTCAAAAGGATTCCTGAGAAAAAAATGCGTTCTGAATTGTGCAAATTTCAGCAGTCATTTGACTTGTGTCTTGAGAATTACAGAAAAAAAGAAATGAAAATGATTTTTTTTAATTTGAGGCAAAGAGCGAGGAAAGAAACATGTTGAAATTAGTATGAGAGAGATGAAAATATATAAAATGAATTATTACGCTTTCTACAGCTTACGTTAACAATTCCATGGGGAGGAATTCGAAAATTAATTCATTATCAATTAAATCGACGCCTACACACAACCAAACAACAGACACATTCTTACATGTCTACCCATCCAATGGTCAAAGAATTTTTTAAGAAAGAAGTGTAAAATGAATTAAGTTGCGTGATGACTAAGCAAAGGTAACAGCGTTTTTCAGTTCAATCCACAACTGCACAACTCATTTATTTATTGAAATTACAAATTTTATTGCATAAATCATAAAATGTGCAATAAATTATACTGAATGTAAGTGAGAGTGAACGATTAATTAGTTAGTTACCTGAATTCTTGCTTCTGTTAACCCAATTTTCATTGCGAGCTCTTCTCTGTAATTAAATATACAAGAAAAAAAATTGAATTAATGTAAAAAATTATTGAAACAAACGTTGATTTTAATTTCAAATTTACGTTTTCTTTTCTACATTTCTCATAGATTATAAAATAATAAAATATCTACTTAATAAATGCATTACAATGTATTGTTTCATGAAATATAGCGTGATGTAAATAATAAAAAAATTATATTAACATTGATTGAAATTGATTGAAAATTTGTTTTATTAATTGCTAGGAAATGAAATATGATGGAAATAATTGGCATAAATACTCAGTTTTGTAATGAATAGAAGTTGAGAAAAATTAGCTTTTATCATTATTTACTTAAATTATTAGCGAATCTATTGAACAGCACAACGTGATCACTAGGGCACCGATTCGTTGCCGTATTAACGTTAAGACGCGAAGTTGGGACTGTGACATCTGATTTTGACCAATTTTAGCGACTAAATTTTGTCACTCGGGATATGGAGTCATTCACAACTGATGCCTATCATAAAATGGGATCTACGCATGCTTAATGTGATGAGCAAGGACAACTGACTGAAAATCTGGTTACATCATTAATTCTCAATGATGTAACCAGCCCTAGCGACATGAAGGATCCATATGGAAGGTGCTTTCAAACCTCAATGGTGGAGCGTTCTTAATTCGTGTCACTCGGCTTTTTTAGTGATTTTTTATCCCAAATATTCCAGACCGAATTCGGGTTTTCACCTAAATATAAAATATCGTCAATGTCATTTGATTTGTACAACTAAGAAACAAGTCACAAAAAGTATAATTTTTGTAAAAAACGGAGAACTCTTGCCTTAAGCTACTGAGTGTTACTGTTAATCATATAGCCTAGCAGGCAATGAGCATGCTCTTAAGTGCAGAGTAAGCTGAAAGCACGCTGGTGTATTTAAACTAGTATATTTAACTATATCAAACTCTTGAAAGCATGCTCTTTGCTCGCCAGAATTGTCTGAGGGTGGAATAGTTACTAAACGTCATATGTGAATGATCCCTATATAATCCTTATAATATATGCATACTCTATTGAAAACAGATGCGAATAAATTTTATGTAACAAATTAAATAAAAAACTGAATATAAATTTTCTACTGCATTCCATCACATTACAAACGTTGTTGTTGGAAATTGTAATTGAGATGTAATTAATGTATATTTTTATTATAATTGCAACAGATACATACCTAGTGAAAACATCGGGATAATGAGTTCGAGAGAATGCTTTCTCAAGTTCCTCAAGTTGAACACTTGTAAATGTTGTTCGATAACGCCTCTGTTTTCGCTTTACGTGTGGATCATGTTCCAATTCTGTATCGCTATGGTCAGACATGAGGTTTTCACTTAAATTTGTTAATGTTAATGAACGATTATCAAAGTGCTGATGAGAAATTTCATCTAATTTAGATGAATTATCCGACATTCCCATACTTGATTGTTCTTGTTGTAATTGTAACTGATGTTGCACTTTAAGCCGCTCAATCGTCAACTCATTTAAAATGTGTGGATCTGAAATCAAAAACAATCATGAAAAACATTTAAATTAAAAGTTTCTGTTTTTTTTTGGCGATGACTGACAAGGTAACAAGGCACATAACATGAAAAAACATTTCAATACATGAATATATTAAATTGATTCAATCAATAAAAGCAAAACGAAGTAAAAATGAATTTATTTATGCAACTACATGCTGCTACAACCGCCACCAAATTAAGTTGATGGAAATGAAATATACATTTATGCAGCTTTAGCAGCAGTTACGGGTAGAACATGTATCTTTCTTGATTTCAAAGAAAATGTTTAATGTCCTCGTGTTGCTGAGGGACTTGAGCGCATTTATGCCTAGCGATCAGTAATTGATGTAACAGTTTTTTGCAAATTAAACTCCTAACGGCATTGAAAAATTCAAATTCAGGAGAAAAATCATTAATAAAAGCATTTAGAGATAGTTTTAAGCTACAAGACCAAGATGTGCACCAATAACTCAATAAGAAGGAGCAAAGGCTTCAAATCGGAGCTCTCAAAAATGTCTAGTTGCTGAGACCCAGCCAATTAAAGTGAAATCACAATCGTCATTTATTCCAAAAAATTCGCTAAAAATGAAAAGGCAAGCAGTAAAAAGAAAGAAATCAATGTTAAACTTTAATTAAATGAATAATCGAAATGATCGGAAATATTGTTTTCTTCATTTCGCATTAGCATTTTGATATTTATTCCTTACATCTTATATCTCTCTATCTCGTTCACTCATTTCATTCCACAGTGTACAAAATATTGCATTTATCTACCAACTTGCATTTTTTTCTTGCTGCCACACAATCAGCATAGCTAAAGAAAAATGTTTCTTCTCACAGACAGATTGTTGTTATAAGTACAGAGCATGAAAATTATACTTATGAATTTTTAATTTGATTTTCTAAAGAGGTATGTTGTTATTGTTATTTGTGCCTTTAACAAATCAAATGATATATTGATTTATTGTTTGTAATTTCAATTGAGATAAATAATATCGTACATATTGAATCGTTTTTGTACTTCATGCATCAAAGGCATATTTATTTCATTTGATGCAAGGTTCTACATGTACTGTAAATGATATTCAACTTAAGTTAAAATTTAAAAATCGTGTATGTGCTTGTAGCGCAATGTAGTTTACTTTACATATGCCAATCTTATTCTCCTTTTTGCTACTTTAGATTGCAATCAAAAACAATTTAATTTTACGATCAGATAATGTAAAACTATTTACTCAGTCTGCTTTTTATGTGTGGTGGAAACCTTTTTTATTCTTATTACTGTGAAGATATTGTGTACACACAATGAATTGAGCATGATAATTCCGTTGAAAATCATAATAATAGTCGGGTTATAAGTAATGGGGAATGAAACATTGTAATTCAATTATAATTATTACATTCCTTTTGACATGCAGAACCAACAATGTATTGATTGCTTTTCCTTATCAATTATGAATTAAATCGATGTTTTCATTTGAATCAGAGCCTGAAGTCGACTCGGATTTTGTATAGAATTGAAATGATTTGAGTCAACTTTTCCAAACAAAAAGGCGAACCAACTTTGAGCAGTGATTTGAACTGGCAAATGACGGATAGGACAAAAATACTTTATAACAAGTTGAACTCAAGCTAATGCCCAGTTAATGATAAATTCGTATACATACAAACATAATATATAGCAATGGATGACCAAAGTGTTTACAAACCCGAGCGTAACACAGAGCTATGCTAAATCTCTATTATTAACACCAAACGGAAGCTGCACTTGAGAAAACCAACAGAATTAGTCGTTTTAGCTCAGGAACTGAAACTTGTTCAACCGCTTAATTAACGCCCTACGATTCACAGTTGATCAATAGGAACTAATCATCATCATCAAATGGAAGCTGCCTAGGGTGTACTCAGAATAGTGGTTTGGAGGTCACAAATCCCCATCCCTTTTGTGATCCATACAAAAATATCCAATCCGCACCCTTAAACCATTTCTAGATATCCCCATGTGAAAAACAAATGGCAGCCGTGACGGAGGCTTCTTAATTTATGTCACTCGGGAAAGAGTTTAAGCATTTTTGCTTACTGAGAATTCTTGAAATCTAATGAAGGAACTTTAAAAAAAAAAGAAACTCATCGCGATTAAAAAGTACAAAGAAGCAATAAAGAAAGAAACTTTTCCATTTTGATATCAGCAAAAAGTTAATTAAGATCTCCCCCTTTTTGTAAAATGTACATACAGTAGAATATATTTCAGATTTGTAAACACTTCTTGAGTCATCATTGTATAATTAATCTAAATGTGATACAATTTACAGTGTTTATAATTGTTTGATGAACTTTTTCAATTGAGTCTGATATTCAGGTGTAAACGCGCCTTCAATTGACCTTGAGTCAAATAGGATATATATAATTTAAAACCTCTCAATTAGTTTGAGACCTCTGATTGCAATCGAAACGAGGAGAACAAAAATCGTGACATAAAATTAAATGCAATTAATTTTTAATGAAATTCATCATAATCGCTACTTTAATACAGTGAAATAAAATGATTTCAAATTGCTCGCATTTCGTGTTGTGTCAATCTCAGCAATATGAAATTTCCCTTTTTGAGTTGATTGAATAATAATTGACTTTTTATAAAACAAAAATGAAATGTAATTAAATATTTTAAAATGCTCTAATACTAATTGTCATAATACTTTTTGTTTAGAGCTGTTGGTGGTTTGCATAAATTTAGACTATTTTTGAAATAAATGACAATTTTAACAAATCAATCATTATATGGAATCGGAAGCACATTCAGAAGGGAGTTGGATGGCTCAACCTCTGCCTCTTTTTGGAAAGAAAATTCTTCAATTTTTCCCAAAACCCTTAAATCTTTGCGCAGGGCCTCCAAAGATAACTTTTCAGACGAATCCAGTTGTTGGTTACCTGCGTGCCGACAATTTTTGTAATGTCCTGTAATGTGAAAAATTCCTTCAATTTTTTCCAAAATCCTTTAAATTTTTGTGATCCATAACCCCTTAAATAACTGTTTAATCTAAGCCAGTGATGAGGAATATTTTATTTTTTGCGGCTTCCCTTGCTTCTGAGCTTGGACCAAAACTACACACGATTCATGGCATACCCAAAAATTTAGCCACACATTGGTGTGCCGACGCACACAGATTGTCCACTCCTGTACTAGGTTTCGCAACAACGGAAATTTGACGTTCCGTTCCATTTGGCATTTCCGCCAAAATATGCGGGATGGAAAAAACCCATCCCAGTCGCTGATTCCCGTCTTATGTCCCATAAACCATACTTGACAGAGAAATCCAAAGCTTGAATGGCAAGTTTAGATACCCTTGATTATCATTAACTTGTGCAAAGCATTCGGAAGCCAGCAATAGAGCCAACTTTACTAGACGTCTAAGAGAGGTCATGGATCACAAATGATCTGTATAATCAGCAATTTGCTGTGCAAATAATTAAGTAAGCATTCAGAAAGGAGAAATACAAGCCTAAAACAGTCAATAATTTCATTTTTTTATACCTCATCAGCCAATAATTTTATTAAAATAAATTAACAATTACCAAAATGACAAAACATTGAAGACGATATGCTTGAATAATCTGCAAATAAAAATAAAAAAAAAATGTTGAAATTTTATAAAAATGACACAAGTAATTAGTCAAGGTATAATTGTTATTGCATATAATCTGAGGAACGGAACAGAGTGCATATTATGTGCTAGATAAAGTGAATAAATTCAATTAATCAAAAATTTCCTGAGTCAAACTGTCAAAGTCATTGCGATTAATTTGATTTATTGCACAATCAAAATTGTTGTGTTCTTATTTTTAAATTACGCACTGATTGACATTGGACCTTAAGATTTAATTAGCTATTGAGTAATGCATGATAGAGTCATGCGAATATAAACTAAACTAGATGAATATTAATGGTTGATCGATCAAAAAGCTTAAATAAGTAACAAAATAAATTCAAAAAAAAAAAGTGATATAAAGAATTGGAATTAATTGCACGAAATCTACATCAAATGAACGATAAATGAAATATATTTGCAAGAAATAATGGCACGAAAGAAGAAAAGCAGTGAAACAAAATTAAGTGTATTTAATGAAGGCTATAAAAGTCACCTAAGTGGTGTGCGAAGAAAATATTAAGCATGTAGTTCTCTCTTCAAAACGAAAAGCGAGCAAGCAGCAAGCACATAAACTAATAATCATCCAAGGAAGGAAGGTCTGACGAGTTTCTTTTTTGTGTCTTCTATAATTTTTTTTTTTTTTTTTTTGGAATTGCAGTTGCCAATTCACCAGGTGCTTTGTATAGATACACATATGAATTTGTTTCATACAATTTAAATGAATTAATTCGTTAATGTCGAATTGTTCATTTCTTCATTATCTGCCCAACCCTACAATGCATTTAAACTTTAATGTCCCTGATGACTTTCGATTCGCTTCCATTTCTCTCTTTCTTCTAATTGTAACTTTTTTTAGCGCTTCTAATGATCATTGAATTGTAAATTAAAATTTTGACGTCTTTATCATTACGATGGAAATTTTACACGCTTTCAGCTGTTAATAATTTGTTTTATGAGCATGCTCAACTCTTATATTTTTGATAATGTGGGCCTTTTGTTCTTCTGTACATGAAATTTAATAATTAACTTCTCTCAATTCTAATTACAATTACATGCAATGTATTTAATTTATTTCCTTGCTAATTTTTTCACAATTTAAATTCACATTTTCTTCGATATGCTTCCCTTCAGACACATGTCCCGAGTGACACAAATGAAGAAGGCTCTGTATAGGAGCTCATAGCTGGAGCAGTCATATGGCAGCACGCCAAAAAAGGCGGCTTAAATTTGATGTTAATAAAGAAGGTCCCGATCGGTACATGTTTTTCAATGCAGCCAGGTTGCAGCCACATGGCATCATGTTAACTGCCATTAAAATTGCCACTTGGCTGCCATGAACAATTTGTGCTGATCAGGGGTTAAGCGGAGCCTTTAGAGTTCTGTGACGAAGCCTTCTTAATTTGTGTCACTCGGGCATGTATGTACACACATCCATGAATTTAATGAAAGGAACAAAACAAGAAACTTCATTAATTCAATTGTTTATTATATAAATTTAATGCACACACACGAATCTTGAATAATAATCATAATAATACAGTCGACGATGATGATGATGATGATGATGACAATAATGCCATAGCTATAAGAGCATATAGTCATTTTTTCCATAACTATACGACAAACTGCTGAAATTGCTCATTACAATATTTTTTCATTAATGTGAGTGGAATTATGAATTAATAAATAATGACAATTATTACATTTAAGTAGTTGCTGAATATTCTCCTACATATTAATGTAATAAACTGTATGCTCCATCCACATACATATCAAAAACTTTAATGATTTTGTTGATTTCAATTAGACTCGATAAATTCAAACTGTAGCGTAGTTATGAGAGGAAAGTGATGAAGATACAATCAATCTTCTTTGGCGGTAACTTAAAGTGCGCTTATTATAATGCACTCACATTTACGATGGTTAATTAAGTCTCTTCTCTACCATTTCATTCATTTGCTGAATAAAAATAATATTAAATTGGTGCATAAAATTGCGCTTAATTTGATGGCCCAGAAAATTTTCATCATAAAGTATATAAAGAATAATATAAAATTGATATAAAATTGAATTTAATTTGATGGAAAATAAACTTTCGGCAGAAGCGATGACGACGATGATGATGATGGCGAAAATAATTCTGCATTTCATATAATTTTATGTTTCCGCTCTTTCGTTTCATTTTTATTACCTATGCTAAGTCTACCAAACTGCCTACTGGTGATACGTAAAGATATATATTTTAAAAGGAATCTTCGGGTCTTGTTCTTGTTATTAAAGTGATCTTAATATTTTTGTAAGTATTTAATCCGATTAGGAGCGCATCATAGGCTGTTTCAATTGCAAATTATTTAATGATCATGAGAGATCAAATGGAAATAAAAGAAATTCTCAAACCTTCCATCCTTTTACATCATACAACTTCATCTAAACGGATTTGTGTAAGTTAATAACATAATACTATAACAATGAATGTTTAGTGAAGTGATAGCAATAAGAATATTATGTCTAAACATTTATGATTCAATTCTTCATTCTTTTGATTGCTTTCATAATACTTCAGGTAGTTTATTTGGGGTCTGAAGTGCTTAAGCCTCTTGAATTACCGGTCATGTCAAATTCTTGGTTCCGGTTTTCTTTTTGAGTCAGATATTTTTTTAATAATTTGTTTTGTCTTCCTTTAAGGTAGTACATAGTTCATTCTCAGGTCACGGAAGGCATGCATCGTAGAAATGGCTGAAAATTCAGTTCCAGATTCGATGAAATTTGGTATCAACTCAAATTCAAATTGGCCTGAGTCAGGCTTTTGGCCTATTAAATGATTTTCAGATTTCTGGGGATTATTCATCCAGAATGACATCATTATTTGATGAACCAAAGTTTGCTCTCAAGCCACAACAGCAAACCTTATCATAATGATTCTTAATGCGCCGTCACACTGCCGTCAGAGCAATTTCGCATCTTTCTGTTGATACGGAACAGTACTGGACATTGTAGTGTTTCACCCTTGGTGGTTTTCTAAGGAACACGTTGTGCTGTTCGGGAATAATTTTGTTTAAAACTACCAACGAAGCAACAAGACAAAATGCCATAAATAATAGGTCAATAGCAATTCAAAATTGTTATGGAGTTTATCGACAGAAGATTAAAATTATAACTAGTAGTATTAGTAAGAGGTAGTATAAGTACACAAACAATATAATAATAAGGGCATTTAATATAAAGTTCAATACTGAAATTTAATAGTTTCTGCACGCCACATTGATTTTATTCCTTGCTTATTTTTCACTTCCAAACTATAAACTTACGAGGGTATGCATGCTTTGTGGGACACAATTGCTTATTTTTTTGGGTGGTGTTTTTATATACACATTAATGTGCAACATCGGCAGAACAAACAATTACAAAAGGAACAGTTTTTTTGAATGAACAAGTAAGAAGGTGGAAAGGTGTGAGAGAAAGCAATAATAAATTTAATTTTAAAGTTTTTTTTTTCGTGATATGTACATCGCACGAGTTGAAGTTGAAATATAAACTTCTCGCTTTTATATGAAATTGCTTGTGAATGTTGAAAAAATGAGGAATCATTAAAATAATCTAATTTAAGTGCTTGAAAAGTTTTCTTTCTGCTTTTTATGTTTATTTTTTTATTTTAGACTATCTCGTGCTATGGGGTTGCAAGTCACTAGAAAATTTCTTGCTTCAAATTATTCATAGAGTATAATAAAAAAAAACTAATTTCAATCAATTTCTATTCTAATTGACATCCCGAATAAATAACCTTTTCCTATTCAACCATGTTTAGGCACATAGCACGTATTAACAAATTTGATGTGAAATCAACGAATCTCCTCGTTCAAAAAACTTGTTTAAAGTTAGACATAATTGGAGTTGCTTACAATGAATGCACACATTTTATTATTGAAATTTATCATTCGTGGGAAAGATTGGATATCCAAAATGTTGCAAAAAATTAACTTCATTAAATTTTTTTGAAATTTTTATTTTTCGTAAATTTTAAATTTTTATGCTTTAAGGATTGACATGCTAAAATCTACTCAAATTCAGACACGCATCTGTTAATTGTAAAAATTGTTAAATTTTCAGTAGTTGCAGGCTTTTTTTAAATTTTTGGCAAAGGTTGAGGTTATGTATAGTTTAGGCTAGTCCAAAACTGCAATACCTGCCATTATAAAAACTTCAATAAACTAAAATATTTAAGAAATGCCGAAAACTGCACTGGCATTTTGCAACTAAAATGCAGATAATGTCTGCTAAAAATCCATGTTTTTTTTAGAAATTGTACAATTTTACGATGAGTCCCAGACCACTGACCCAAACTACTTTGATGAATTTTAAACTCATCTTTTTGTCTTGTCTCTCATAAAGGTCAATTTAAATAAAAGACTAAATTTTTAAAGCTGCAAAAAGTTCGTTTTAATTTTGTATGCATTTACTTTACTATGCTTGTTGGGACACTATTATAGTTCATTATTTTACAGCCAAAGAGAAATATTTTCTACACATATATTACTAGAAAGATCGTTTTTTGGCCATAAGTCGGAACCTAAAAGCGGTCTCATTTTGGCTGTTAGGGAAGTAAAATTTTACGTTGAGTCCCAGACTGCACGTGATGAGCTCATTTTATCCCATTTTTAAAGTGAAAAATGCAAATCGCCATATTGTGCTAGTGAGCTCGAGTTATGAATATTTTTTTGAAATCATTTAATGGAAAAAAAAGATAAAATTTCATTCAAATTTATTGAAAAATGCCTTTGGGCTATCTTCACAATAATACACCTGACACTTTATTCGCTTCACTTACAATAAGCAAAAAAAAGAGTATTTTCATGTTTCAAATATAATTCAATTTTTTCAATTAAATATTGATTTTGCATTTCGTTACGCATTCGACAGAGTGTTAGAATGAAATGAAAATACATAATAAAAAGTTCTTTCTTTCAACTTTTCTGTTTGTTTCATTTCACAAGGAAAAAAAATTGAAGCAGGTGTTGATTGTTCGATTTTATTTCTGTTTTCGCGTTCATCGTCAATCGCCTCTATAACGAATTTTAACAAATTCTCTCTCTCTCTCTCTCTCCCTCTCTGGTAAGTTTCATTTAATTTTTTTATTCAGCATTCTCTGTCTAATGAAGCGTTTTTTGAATGAACAAAATGATTTGAAAGAAGAGTGAAATGGAGAGAAATAAAGAATGTTAACATACAAAACAAGCATTAAAAAATTTGAATTTTTATTTGAAATGAAACAAGCAATTACGGTGCATATTCATTTTCCTCTTAATTTCTGTTCTTTATTCATTATTTTTTGGCTGTTAAATAAGTGAATATCCTCATTTGAGCCCAGTTGGAAATTGCTTCATTTTAGAGCAAATCAAATTTCTTCATTTTAAAGTATTTATGACATAAATGTGAGTTATTGTATATTAGAATAGCATAAATTGGTTGAACGATCCGGCTCTAGACGAGCGTAACTCTGACATGGTACATGATTCTCTTTAAATTCGGTCTGGTTCGGTTTGAATTTAATTTGATTCGGTGTAAATCCGGCACCACGTCTGAGTCATTTCTATCTGATGCCAGATTTTAGATCGATAAGCCAACTTATAGTGATCTTAAAAGGATATTTAAAAGCTAGATCGTACTCAAAAGCAAAGAACCCGAGTGATGCAAATGAAAGATTCCACTAAACCTCTTTTCTTTACCCCAATTGGAAACCTCCTCAATATCGATGCCATATGTATCCCATTTGGATTCAACATAGAGGTTGTTTGGCATGGCCTAGTGTCGCTCGGGAAGTCAACATTTTTGACTCAATCGTGATAAAACTTTGCCATGTCCGTTATATTTTCTACCAATTTTATTGCAAAAATACTAAAAAATTCCACTAGTTTTTCAAAACATGGATAATGAACACATAAAAATTATTGAATTTGCTTCCTGTTTAATGTTACGATCGTTCTTTACTGTAAAAAATCCGTAAATATGTTTCATTAAGTTTATAAAAACGTTGTTCAATTACGATTCACTTGAATGGTTCAAACGTTCTGTCACTTACTAAACGTTTATTGAATAAAGAAATAATTAGTTCACCTGGAGTGCTATATGGTATAATAGAAGAAGAGGTAGCAATGCAAAAAAAAATTATAAAGCATTGAGTAAATTGAAAACTATCTGATTCAGTGCACAGAACTCTGATAATTTTCATTTTATGGATGTTAATGAAAATGATGAAAAAAGACCATAATAAAGTAGTAAAAAATTGTCACAACATCTTTAATTGACTTGAAGAATATATAAAATCCTTAGCTTTATTTGCTATCATATAATCGTTTTCATTAGCCATTATGAGACCGCAAATCCAATAAATGAAATTACAGTGCCTATAGCGAGAAAAGATATCATGAAAAAACACAAGCGAATCCAATTAAATGTGCTGAGCATTCAATTTAATTTGAATCTTGTTGATGTGACATTATTGGATTCTCATTTTAATATTTTGACATTCATGACATTTAATTATAAACCGTATCACTATGTCTCTCACTCTCTTTGATCTTCTCATTTCTACTTTATATTTTTATATTTTAGTGTATTTCCAATATCACGAGCGATCAATAAAAAATGAGCTCTACAAAAACCACAGATGGAATGAGGAATATAAAAAAGAGAAGCGATGAACGAAAAAAATTCTTTTTTTGATAGTTATTCAAATATTTTTATGTATATCCATCGATTGAAATGTATCTAGAAACAGTTTTGATTGTGAAATATGATAACTCAGAAGTTTAGCGCGTGCTAAAATGTATTTGTGTTTTTGCCAGAATCCAAGAATCATAATCATCTCATAATGTGAGTTCTATAATGAAAATACCTGATATCAACATCTTTTTTGTCTGCTAATATTTATTCCATCTCCTCTTCTTGCCTGTCGATCAGATTTAACCAAATAATTTAAACACCAATTTTATGGCATCAAAAAGTTTTTTTTTTCTTCCTTTATTCTGTTTTATTTCATGTTGTGCTCACAACAACAATAAAATTGTTTTCTATCGAGTCAGAAAACCATTAAGGAACACTAATGGAAGTTATCGCAGAAATTTCATTAAATAATATTAAGTTTATTTATTTGTCGTGCGATTTCTCATTCTTCTGTCTTGTTCTGGTTTTCGATCATTTTATTTAGAAGCTTTTTTTATACATTGTATAAAATGAGTTCATTCAAAGAAGGAACAGTTACGATAAGGACAGAACTAACAGATACCTGAGTGGACAAAAATACGTTATGACTGGTTAAACGCAAGTTAATGTTCACTTATTGACTAGTTCTGGTAATTTAAGGATTGCTGAATTCAGTAATTTGATCAAAATGTGTCATGAATCCATCTCAAAAGTACACCTCTATCCACATTGGCTCACATTCCAAAACTAAACCTTTAGCTATTCAAATCATTGTAAACTGTACTAGGACATTTCGCGGTTAATAAAGAGTGAAGATGCACCATACCTCTGAATTTAGTAGAGGCATACAGTCGTTGTGTAATGATTAAGTCCCGAAGAGCGAAATCACTACGTTACCGAATCAATCCGACTTAATTTAAAAAGTGGACAGAAATACGTTATAGCTAGTTAAAGGCAAGTTAATGACTAGTTCTTACGATTTTTGGTTCACCCTGGAATTCTATTCTTGGCTTTAAATATATTACCATTTCGGTACCTTAGTTGCAACATTTGAATATGTATTGATCGGGTCTAGATCATATTAAAGTTCAAATCGTGGTAGTAAATATTAATAGACTATGTAATAAAAAATTAAGTGACGTTTTCGTCCACATTTAAGTAGTTTTATTTAAAAATAATACATTTTGAGTGAAATTAAAATGAAATGGCCGTCAGATTCATAATTGCATTCTAAGATTTTCTTGCCTTGTTTATTCACCATGTCATTTTCCATACATACATACAGAAAGAATAAAGTAACAATTTTACAAAGGTTTAATATAATACTATAAGCCACTTCATAACAGCAAGCACGCAATCACTTATGAGGAATGGAAGGATCAATGTTATTTGTAAACACGATAATTCGAATTTGTGTGTATATATATTCTCATAAAAGGAAAAGAATCGTTAAAATTATATTTTATTTATGTAGAAAAAACGAGTTTAAAGTTATTCAACTTCATTTGTTGTATTATTGGCTTCTGTTTGAAAAAATAATGGGTAATGGTAAGGAAGACCATGCAAGTGCAATTTTCTTCTGAGAACTAATTTAATAAACGAATCCATTCCTTTACCAATGTATTAAAAGGTGGTGCCACGGGGTAATACAGTGAAAATGTTGCGCATACACGTAGAATAGCTTCATGTATGGAACAATAATGACTCAAATATTTTAATTTTTTGGAATTAAGTGCAAGATGCAAGTGGATTTATTTACTCCAATGGAGAGCTTGAAGTCGACTCGTAATTTGTATCAGATAGTCGAGTTGAGTCGAGTCGACTCCATACAAAATTCAGGTCGACTTCGAGCTCTGATCTAATACAGAAGACATGATCTCATTCGCATAAGTCAGGAATTAAACAATCGATTTGAGTTCTTGATGTCCCATCATATGATTGCTTTAATCGCTACTAATCAGGTGGATATTCAGGGGTTAGGCCTGAACATCCTTTTATAATTGGCAATAAATATTATATCTGATTAGTAGACATACTTAATTTTTTATATCGATGCATGTTATGTAAATAAATAAATAAATTCTCAATTCCCATTCATGCGCTGCCGGTGAAAAAAGGAAATTAAACTGCCTTTTATCACGCTAATAAATCTAATGAATTAATTACAGAACTGCACTATACTCATTGCCTGAAGATATCACTCAATTATCATGTGCTTAGTAAATTTGTAGCGATGGTATGTTCTGTGTGCTAATAAAATGAGACATAAATCAACAAACTCCTTCTTTCGTGTGATAGCATGCATTCTCATTATTTGTAAAAAAAATACATGGAAATTTACAATTATTGATTAAAATTGAATGAGTAAAGCCTTGATTTCCTATTCAATGCAACAGAATCAGCAGCAGCGATACAATCCGTGCAAAAAAATGTCAGTGGAAATTTACGAATTCGATGAAGCTTTATTTTATTATTATTTTTATATTGAATTTTTGTAATAAATTTAGTGATGTCACGCATGATATAATAACGTCAATAGCAGCATAGCCTTTGTATATTTTTACAGTGGCTGGTAGCACTTGATTACTTTATTAAACAATTTTAAAAACTGAATTTAGACTTAAAAATATTTAGGTTTTTGTCAAAATTATTTTGTGGCTTATTTGTCAGTAGTAGCGATATCGTGGTGAGTATGAAGGAAGTATTGTAAATGCACAAATAGCCCGAATAGCACAATGCGATTAATCGATCAAAAATATTTCTCTAGGTCAACGTGACTCTGACTTGGAGCTAGATTCAGTATCAGAATCACGTCAGTCTTGTTCCGGATTTTAGACAGATTCAAAGCTGAATGGTGCCGGTTTTCAAATCGATTAGCCATCTTGTACTATTCGTGATTGTTAAGCAATATTGTAAAATTAATTTGGACTTTCTTTGTAAATTAAAAATTCTTTCTAAGCTTCATCCAAAATTCCAGGCCTGAAGGCAAAAATGCAGGACTGCAGTCTTGGACTAACTTTTAGATACAGTCGAAATCTGCAGATCTATGCATCTAAAATGCAAGAAATGCAAGCCTGTGGATCTTGGCCTCATCCTATTTCTTTCTAATCATATAAGGACTAAACGCTGAAGTACCACATCCTTGGATTTTTCTGTCATGGAGTGAAACAATTGTGCACAGAAAAAAGAACGAAATAAACATTGTCATTGATATACATAATATTCATTTCTGGGGTGGCATACAAAACATGACAGAAAAAAGTTTTTATGTTGACATGAAATCGGTGGGCAATGTTTTTTTTTCTGATCTTTTACGCTCGCGCGATGAACTGCATTGCATGAGAGAGAATAACAACATTAAAAAATGCCAAAAAAGCAGAAAGAATTCTCGGAAACAAAAAAAAAAGAATATGCGGGGAGGAAATGGAAATAAATTGCTAATTTATTTTTATGGTTCTCTCATGTCGCGCATTTTATTATTTTTTATTTTATTATATTTTATTGGGATTTTCAAGGTTGTCCAAAAATTTTGTTTGAGAGAACTATGTGTGACCTGAATTTTATGTGTATTAATTTTCTATTGCAATGTCTCTTTATTTTTGCGGAAAAGGCATTGTCGCATGGCTAAGCAAACTAATCAAATGTTTCTTCCTGTCTTCCACACAACAAAATTTAATGTTCGTTTTTGATGACAAATTAATTATTTTTCAATTTTATTTTTCCATTTTTCAACATGAATACACTTTGTACCCATTGACGTAAAGTAAATTGTGATTGCAGTTAGTTAGCAAGTTAGGAAACAATATTCTTGGTGCATCGATAATAAACAGATTTTACCTTTATTTTTCTTATCATAATTAGATTACTCGCCTCGAAAAAATCACAAAAAACACTGATTTTTTTGATGTTACACTGTGTAACAGTAATAAATGAAACGATAAAACATTAATTCACCAAATTTGCAGTAATGTAATTAAGGTAAGTTTGATCATACTTAATTCTTATATCATTTAATTGTTTGCAAATTTATCAATGACAGACATTTCTTTGTGATTGATTTATTTTATCAGTAGATATTAGCACATATTTTATGTATGCAAAATTTCAACTCATAATAGTGAAACCACTGACCACCAGAGTCAATTGAATGCTTTTGTTCGATTCTCCTATTGGTGCACATATAATGAAATTTTTTCTGCATAGGTAATCTTCTATAGCCTATAAAAATCCAACTGCAAAATTTTTAAGGTCTAACTCACTTTATCATATTCACACCAAATTTTCATTTGGGTGAATATATTGTTTTTGGTCTATCACTGAAACCACTTTTTTTGATTTGCTGAATTACCCTAGGGGAATTGCCCCATTAGTTGCTAGCCAAAAGTCTGTGCCTGGAAATTTCCAACAGTGAAAACCGCATCTTTTGCTTGTACGCTTTCTGTCATTAAGTTAGCAAGTTAGCAAGTTATTACTCGTTTCAAACTTATTAAGACTTCGGGTTTTTTGCATCTTAAATCGGTTTGGCAAGAGCTGTATTGTTTTTGGAGCCATAAGATGCTTCCACTGAGGCACACGATGCAAAAATCTGTCATTTTTTTGCAAAATTATAGCCTCAACGTTTTTATTACTCGCTTTCGGCCGACACTATTAAAGTTTTTTATTCTTATCTTGATTTTAATTAAGTAAAAAATTTATAAATGTGTTTTATCCACAATATTTTTATAGTATTTAAAACGATTTGGCGTAATGCAATCGTAGCAATGTAATATTTTATCTTTATCATTCGTGTGTTCAAGCTACTATTTTTTTTTATTTTTTAATTTTTTGAGTTGTTTTTTTTTGGAACCCTTATACTTTACCATAAATTAAAAATAAAAGATTAATTTTCATAAATATTGCAAAACAGACACCTTGACAGGCAAAAACCATACAACTTAAAATTTGTATGGATTTGTAAGAAATTCTATAATTGGTTTTTGTCTGTCACAGGTGCCTGTTTTGTAACTCTATATTAAATGTATTAATTAGAGATATCTTTCGATCTATGCCTATTTTTTAGAAAACAAAAACATGTGATAAAATAGAAGCTCCTATAGTGATCTATATTAACTGTAATCTACCCAAGTCGGGCGAGCGAAGCTCAGCCCGGCTCCTATTTAATCTATATTAGTACTGTAATCTACCCAAGTCAGGCGAGCGAAGCTCAGCCCGGCTCCTATAGTGATCTATATTAGTACTGTTATCTACCCAAGTCGGGCGAGCCAAGCTCAGCCCGGCTCCTATAGTGATCTATATTAGTACTGTAATCTACCCAAGTCGGGCGAGCGAAGCTCAGCCCGGCTCCTATAGTGATCTATATTCATAGAGCCAAGCTCAGCCCGGCTGATCTATATTAGTACTGTAATGACAGTCGGGCGAGCGAAGCTCAGCCCGGCTCCAATAGTGATTAATATTAGTACTGTAATCTACATTGAGTAGAAAAATAGTTCGAGCGAAGCTCGAACATCAACAGTTCGAACGAGTCCGGACTTGGTTGAGCAAGCTCACAAATTTTTGCGCCCTGAAGAGGAGCGAAGCGAGTGAAGGCGTGAAAATTTTCCCAAACAGTACAAACTGCATTTTTCAAAAAATGTTGCCGTGTGGAAAAAAATAGTTCGAGCGAAGCTCGAACATTAACAGTTCGAACGCAGTTGAGCGAAGCTCACAAATTTTTGCGCCCTGAACGGAGCGAAGCGAGTGAAGGCGTGAAAATTTTCCCAAATAGTACAAACTGCATTTATATCAAAAAATGTTGCCGTGTGGAAAAAAATAGTTCGAGCGAAGCTCGAACATCAACAGTTCGAACGCACGGACTTGGTTGAGCGAAGCTCACAAATTTTTGCGCCCTGAACGGAGCGAAGCGAGTGAAGGCGTGAAAATTTTCCCAAACAGTACAAACTGCATTTATATCAAAAAATGTTGCCGTGTGGAAAAAAATAGTTCGAGCGAAGCTCGAACATTCTAGTTCGAACGCAGTTCGGACTTGGTTGAGCGAAGCTCACAAATTTTTGCCCTGAACGGAGCGTGAAGGCGTGAAAATTTTCCCAAACAGTACAAACTGCATTTATATCAAAAAAATACTTTTGAACTCAACAGTTCGAACGCAGTTCGGACTTGCGAAGCTCACAAATTTTTGCGCCCTGAACGGAGCGAAGCGAGTGAAGGCGTGAAAATTTTCCCAAACAGTACAAACTGCATTTATATCAAAAAATGTTGCCGTGTGGAAAAAAATAGTTCGAGCGAAGCTCGAACATCAACAGTTGAGCGAAGCTCACAAATTTTTGCGCCCTGAACGGAGCGAAGCGAGTGAAGGCGTGAAAATTTTCCCAAATAATGCATTTATATCAAGCCGGCGTGATTCTGGTAATCATTATTTATCACATTTATGGAATCTTTTATTTTGTTGGTGCTAGATGGTGTGAATATTCCATGAAGCGTGATCCGCTTCATTACTAGTTATTTTTCATTTTTCAACATGAATACACTTTGTACCCATTGACGTAAAGTAAATTGTGATTGCAGTATAGGAAACTCTTGGTATCGAAATAAACAGATTTTACCTTTATTTTTCTTATCATAATTAGATTATCGCCTTAATAAATGAAACGATAAAAATTAATTCTGCAGTAATGTAATTAAGGTAAGCTTGATCATACTTAATTCTTATATCATTTAATTGTTTTCAATGACAGACATGTGATTGATTTATTTTATCAGTAGATTGTGATGTCTCCTATTCATTTATTTTTGTATTTATATTTATTTTTTATTTTTTTTTTGTGTAAAATCTCAAGTATTACTCTTGTAAGAATTAAATTTCGCCTATAGAATTAACTTTGCTCAATTTTTATCAGATTGACGCACTAAATTTGGTTTTTAATTTTTTTAGTGATAGCATATCTAAAGCCTTTTAATGCTGAACATTACAGAAATAAAACTTTTATTTTTCGGTCAACAAATATTGAATGATTCATAGACTAAGTTTGTGTTGAAATAGAAGCAAAAGCATGTGTTTAAGTATATGGAGAAGTCTTATAAAAACTGAGAGCTGCTGCACACTGGTGTGTCATAGAGCAAGCTCAAGTGTGACACAAAATATATACATTTCTCGGACAGGCAAAGAGATCGATTTAAGGTACCGTATTGGTATTTCTGTATCAAGAAAGAATGCTCTTTGCAGGGCTCTTTGTCTGTTAGGTTTTAATTTAATAATGTGCCGTAACTCAAAAAAGTTTGAACATCACTGGTCTAGAGACAAATCAAATGTTTGTGCCTTTATACACAAAACTTTTGCTTTGACCCAAACGGCTTGCAATGGAGAAAAGACGAAAAATAATTTTTCTAGCTCGGCGTAATTCTGGAATGGAGATGGTGCTAGAATTTACCACATTTCGAATCGATTCTTTCTCAGAACACGAGACGCACTATTATGACCTTTTCTACATTCTGCAAAGGATTTGTAGTATTTCTTTTTAAGATGCCCAAATTCATTGGTTTTAAAACTCAAAAGCTACTCAAGATTCACAATATTTTGGCTACATTTGATATAAGTGTACTTAAATAAACCAATTAGCTAGACAAAGACGTTATGACATACATTCTGCATTTCAATTCAAATGAATCATGTTCACGACAAAAAAAATTATGACTAACCAAATTGATTTGGATTCACAAAAATTTGATTGATGGCTTGGACTTTGAAATTCTAAAAAATCACGTTTTTTTATGCAAGTGAAAACTTCGACCCCCAATGCGTCGGAATATCCCCCTAAATTACAATTCTTCCTTATCGGGAAGTTTTTCAATTCTGATTATGAATCAGCAGAAATAAAAATGTGTTAATTAGAGAAGGCTTGCATTTCTATGATTGATAAATAAATTAGTATTGATGTGTGTCTTGTGTCGAAGTGTAGACATTGAGTATCTATTATAATATAAGCAAATAAAGAAATAAACATAAATATAATAATAGAATGAATCAATGAATAAACGAGTTGGATGTATTGATGAATGAGTTATTATTGTCTAGCTTATATCATTTATCGATTCTGATGTGAATTTGGTGAATGAAATGTGAAAGAGTGAGAAATAATTTGCATATCAATTGAGAATCTGTAGACGACGATATGTGCGATTGTTGAATGAGATTCAACAGGAATAATAATAATAAGGCAGAGAGGATTAAGCATATAAATCATTAGAGCTTTGTGTGATTTAAATACAATTATAAATTGACAGAGTTGATGTAATATAGAGTCAATTAGTGAGGAAAATCCTCAAAAATGCTGATTTATTATAATGTGTTATTTACCTGCTTATTAAGTTCCACTTTATGATGAAAAAATTATTTATGTGAGTTTGATAAGTTATGAGCTCAAAAATAATAATTTGTTCTTGCTAATTGAAGGACTTATATTCCTGAGGTAATTCGATTCCGAGAATTTCGTTGTTCTTAACTTCCCCAAAAGTAATTTGCGGATATAAGTTACACTAATTAATCTAATGATTCCTTGAAAACTTTAATTCTTTCACATAAATTACGTAAATACACACACACACACACATGCATCAATACACTTAATTAATACAACTAATGAATTCTTAGTATTTTCCACAGCAATAATTCGATCGGACTCAATTTTTGCTCTTCTCTTATTCACCTCGTTTTAATAATTTTTTTTTTGCAATTCCACAAAGTAGTTTATACATGCAACAATAATCCGTATGTTAAACATTGACATGGAACATGCAATAAACATTCAACACCACGACGACAACGACAATGAAGAGAATTTTTTCTTTTTTCTTTTTTTTTGCTGTTCAACTTCTTTTTCACAAAACAAAACGACGACTATACAACTGCATTTTTAAGTATGGAGTAAACAGAATGTGAATAACGAACATAAAAATAATAAAAAATAAAATAAATTCCGCGAAATATTAACAGAGATAAATTAAACTCATGCAACTTCACGACATGAATATTAACATGAT
Organism: Chironomus tepperi; assembly: GCF_022539635.2. Taxonomy (NCBI): domain Eukaryota; kingdom Metazoa; phylum Arthropoda; class Insecta; order Diptera; family Chironomidae; genus Chironomus; species Chironomus tepperi. Next base: position 132,393 of record NW_027226441.1, read on the forward strand.
ACTGAAATGCGATATAAATCTGCCTTACATGCTTCAAAATAAAAATTAATATTTTTTTTTGTATTTATAAAAGAAATGAAAGAAGTAAAAAAAATAATTTTCGAATTTTTTTCTACTCTTTAAGCTCCGCCTACAGTTATTTAAGAGGTTCACATCCAATAGCACGTAGTTCACCTATACACATTTATTTTTTTCGAACAGTAAGCTCTTTATGAAAAATAAATGGATTTTAAGTTTCGGATATTGTCCGGAAATAAATTTCAATTATTGAATTTTTCATGGAAAATAAATCAAATGTAAAGATTGAATACCTATGAAAAATAATTTATTTTAAAACAAAAAAATGTGCTGTTAATTAAAGCATGGATTTTCTTTTTACGGAAATTAATAATGAATTTTAAAATTGGAAGATTCAATGAACTTTATTGAGTAAAATCTTTTAATAAATTTCAATCTCATCGATTTGATCCGGCCGGGAAGGAATTTTAATTCAAATTATGAATTAAGAAAGAAATGAGATGAACGCGAAATTCGATTATTTTTATGAGAACAATAAGAAAAACTTTAATTTAAAAAAGAATCAATATTTATGTTAGAAATTTAAATTACTATCAAGTTTCAATGTAAACTAATATGAATCATCCAATAAAATTAATTTAAATTGAAATAACTTTTATTGACAGTATCATCTTAATTTTCAATAGTTCATCAATTAGCAATAATTAATGAAATTTCTTAATAAATCCTGATAAAATCTGGAATGCGTCATTTATGACAAAATTTAATTTTTTTTATTCCAGAGCTTGAGATCGGCTCAGATTTTGTATGGAAATGTCGATTCAATTCTTGTAGAATTCGTGAGTCGACTTTGACCTCTGTTTTATTCTTTAACCGTCGTACAGATGAACTTATTGAGTTGGCAAATTTATCAAGGAAGCAATTTCTGATATGCAACAGAAAAAAGTACAAACCTCAAAAAAATGGCAAAGTTTGGTCGACCGCATTTTAAGCAGTAATAATTTCGAGTCTCCAAATCGGTGACCGAAATCGGTTTGCTCACGATGCCGTAAGGGCAGCTTTGGGTCATATCGTTTATTCATCGAAGAAGCAGTATCCTAGCGAATACCTTGTGCTGTTCATCTGATTTAAACATGCTTCTAATGCTTTAGATCCTAAAAACACAATTTCATCTCAGACTTTCAAATCATAAGGAATCTACAAAAGAGTTAAACGGAATAAGCTGTGAAAAGGAAACAAAAAGTGTTCCAGCGTAATGGCAGAATTTATTGACTTTAAAATTCACTTTTTTGAAAAACCAACTGAATTTTGAAATTTGATAATTTTCTCCAATTTTTAAATATCTACGCAAAATTAAACAACAGATTCTTAGAAGCAAAATTTAAAGAGAATTGAATAAAATTTCCGAATGAAAAAATCAACGAATTTCGAAAAGTCAAGTTCGTTTGCACAAAAAATCAGAAGAAAGCAGCTAAAATATATTGAGTAACAGGTCTATAGTTTTTTTATGTATCCTAAAAATTTCTTTTTTTATAAAACTTTAGTTTTTTGAAAATAATTTCAAAATTGTGTATTATTTTAAATACAAAACAATTCCAAAAAACAGTAAAACTACATTGTAGTGTCTCTAAAATATTTTAGTATATGAAATAATTGTGATGACAATTATACAAATTGTGAGCATGTTGATTGTAATAATTGTAGTAATAAAACAGAGGGACAATGCTATTCAACACCTGAAAGCAACTTGATCTAAAAAGCTATAATTAAGTTTATTTCTGAACCTTAACATTTTTTTGTTGGTTCCTACCTGTTCTTATTGTTACTTCAAATGTGTGAAGATTTCGTTTTTTAAAATTTTGAGAATTGAAATTTGTATTTTATTAAATATTAAAAACTGGTATTTGAATCCTTTGATTCCAAAAATCAATTTGAAAATATTAATCAGGTTTGGGTATATTTCCAATAAAATTTTTATTTAGGTATTTTTATGAAAAAAATTTCAATTAAAATTTAAATTTGAATTTTCAATCAAAACTCCAAACCGGAAATGAATATTCACAAATTAATCGAACAGCATCAACAATGTAATTTCCATTAATTAAGTAACAGAATTAATTGTCTGTGCATGCGATTTTCATAATATTTATTTTATTGCATGTTTGTTTATTTTATGCACAATTTTTTTTGTACACTTTGAGTATCACTGGTGAGAATTGCCAACAGCAATTCTCTTATTTCATTTTGTACGTGAATTTCCATTGATATCACATAAATCATTTTGGCATCATAAATATGGCACATAATTTTCATGAATCTGCAAAAGACGAAAGAGAGCTCGTTACTTACCCAATTGGCAAATCGTAAATAAATATTTCACATACTTTAATCTGCATAACAAACAGCAACAATAAACGATCGAAGGTTGATAAATCAATTTTCGGTATCGTATTTGGCCACAGCAAATTTTTATTTCATTTTTCGTAAATTGGATTTTGAGCGATAATTTAGCATCAGTTGTAAATTTTAAGATTTAACTCTTCTTTTTTATTGTTGCATCTTCAAGCATCTTTTTATGTATGCATAACCATGATGAGTAAGAAATTTTTTTTAAATTTTCGATTAAGGGCAGAAAAGCGAGAATAAAAAATTTATTGAATAAATAGTGAATGTAAAAAGGTAAAAAATGATAAATGGATTTTTAAGGCGCCATATACGAGTTAAGAAATTTGAATATTGCTCATCACTGCTCATGATCATGATAAAGAGTATAAAAAAAATATGAAATACGAAAGGTAAACAAGAAGAGAAAAATTGTTGTCTTTAAGGCAAAATAAAAGGAACAAGAAGGAGTGTGAGATTGTATCATAACAAAAGAATAACATACCCCAAACTCTTAATGACGTGGAAATTTGTCTCATTTATGTTTCACCATTTAATTTGATCTTATCTGCATGAGAATCTTAAGATGAACATTTTCGTTTATTATTTAATGTGACATTTTGAAAATATTTTATAATCACACGATACACCATGCACATGCTCAAAATTTCCCTTAAAAAAATTAATTGAAAAATTTCTTTATAGTATATGCTAAGTTCATATTGTCGTTTCACTTTATCACGCACCATGTGTCTTTTATATTCAATTGTGGTTCAGTTTATATGATGCACATTTTTATAAGTGCTGCATAATTTTTTTAGCAATTTTTTTAATACATCCATTCTTATTTAAATTTTGTCTTTAAAACATTTTGCAGTACACGAAATTTAAGGTAATAAAGTTTAATTCAAAGCTTGTGAGCTAATAAAACTTAAAAAGTATATGCTTAATTAATGAGAAAATCGTGTAGAATACATTACACTAAATATTTGTCGTGTACCGTTAACTAGGTTGTATCTAGGAATTATTATTTGAAATATAAAAAAATACAATGCAAAGTTTTAAATTGTCGTGAGCTATTCGCAAACTTTAAAATAAATCCACTATCATTAAATTTAAGTAAAACCTGTTAGGTTCATTTGTGGTGCCATTTTCAAGGTTACCCAAACTGTACACTGCGTTCGCTAGGACACCACTATGTCACCGTTCAAACCAGTAGAGCACAACCGGTGTACCGCGACACAGTAAATTTTTGAAAATTCCATGAACCACTTGCGTTTGGTCGAGGCTTACTACCAAAGTTTGCAGCGTAGAATAAAAGTTTGTCCATCACTGGTTTAAACGGAAAGATGCGATGTAGTCATTGGCGGCAAACCGAATTGTGTCGCTCGGGTTGACTAAAATTCAATATTATGTCTTCGGTTTAAGTATTGCTATACTTAATTTACTATACCAAGACAAAATAAAAACCCTGAAACAAAGTTGTATTAATTTGGTATTAATAAACATTATAGGAACATTACCTGTAACTTGAGCAACATGATCGATACTTTTGGAATTGTTTAATTGTAGTTCAATTAGCTGTCTTCCATACGAATCTTATTTATTCACAATAATGTTTATTCTTTGGAGTTCAAATACAGAATGAACTTTTTATCAACAACTTATGAAAAAGGGGTTTTCAACTATGAACAATAAATATTATTCAAATTTCAAATGAACGTTATAACAGATATTTTTTGTTAAATGACACAGATGTATTGCACTAACAGAGAGCTGTATTGGCAATTCGCAAAGGGCAGCCAGTGATAGAGCCAGTTTTAGACATCAACTGAGCGAGGCCATGGATCTCAGCTGATCTATACAATCAGCGAAATAAGTAAGTACCGCATTAGTACGACAAGCGCTCGATAAGATATAAAGCAACGAACTAAAATATAGACATATAAGAAGACCTGTGAAGACCACAATTAAGCGTTTTAATCCAATAAGTTCATAAAATACTACAACTTATTAATATTAATACCAATAAGGGAACAAAAACAAACTCAATTGCATTCTGTAATGCAATATTTATGAACCCAAGAGCTTTTAACCAATGAAAAAATAAAAAGACACGTAAAAAAATTCATGAAAAATTGATTTTTATTCATCCCATCTCACCTCTTTTACTCATTTCTATATGTACATGACTGTATTATAATTATGTGTTGCCTTTACTCTGAACTTCCACAATACTGTAAAGATATGATGTGCATATATGCATTGGCCATTCAAATAATGCTCATGTGGATTTTTCTCGTAATTGGCTTTTTGTGAATATATTGCATACTATACGTTTAATAAATAACACTATAATTTACATTAAAATGAATATCATTTATCATTTTTTTAGCTAGTCAATACTGCCACCCAGGCAGTAAATTTTCTACTGTATAGCTTCTTTTTTCATAGTGATGGTTGACATGAAATGAAGTTTTTGGTTATAAATTTATGAACAATGAACTTTGATCTTTACTGATGGTAAATTATTCAACAGAGAGCAAAAGCTACCGATGTGCAGCTTAGCACTGTTGTAAATCCCTATAATATCCAAAAAAAGTAGATGTTCATTTATCATCCCATAATGCCCTTAATCGTTTTCTTTTCCTTTTGTATTCCATCACAAAAAAAACCGTATTTGAAGCTTAACTTTCATTAATTCCTTTCTCATTAATATTGGCATCCAAAGTAGTGAGAAAGATGGAAAGAAAATTAAATATCGAGAAGATCCCAGCATGACATCCACAAACATCATTTTAATTTAATAAAAGTCATAAGATGAACTAAAAAAAGCGAGATGAAAGATTTCTTCTTTCCGATAAACTTAGCGCTAATCATCTGCCGCGCGTGATTAAAAATAAATATCAATATTTTATCATTTTTTCCTCTCTCTCTCTCCTTTTTTGGGAGAAATATAAATTTTGTTATTCTAAATAAAATTTAATTAATTTGGATATTTTTGTTTTCAACACTAATGATTTAAAAATATTCAAATTGTAATAAATAAAAAATAAATAACACTTAAGATTTAACTTCATAAGCGCAACATTGTGTAAAATTATTTATCACGTTGTCATATTTTTGGATAGTCACAATCAGTGTCGTAGCCAAAAAAGGTCTTTTTCCAACCTCTTTCAGCTTATTTGAACAGATTTCGATTTTACTGGTTATCTTTCTAGTTGTGAAGAGGAAACGAATAAAGTCATCTAGATGCGATTCTTTGAGCCACATGTCCTCCTTAGAACTAAACAAACTACGAATCTTACTTACTTACTTCCTTGACAAAGGCACGGGGCCCATTGCCGCATTTAGAATTTGTCGAAAGCTTGATTTTTTTTTAGAACTTCTGCCAATTTCCAATTCATAGCACTTTTGCATCGTTGCTCACACAGCAATCCCATGAGCTCTTTGGCCTACCTCGAGATCTCTTTCCATCCAGAAAGTTACCAGTTGTAAGTACTTTAAGTATTGAGGTAATAAACTATTGTACTTATCAAATACCCTAAGAATCACACGGCGTATAAATAGACTTTAACTCAGCTCCTGGCCAGTGTGACTCTTAATTCGGGCTAGATTCGATAAAATACGGCCTCAGTTCAGAGTAACGTCGGTCTGTTTGCTGATTTTCAACCATTTCTACTTCCGAGAACAAGCTTGTCCATTCGGGCTGGCTTTAGTAATTTTCGAAGTTTAGGTTGAAACAGATAAAAGCCATTTAAACCTTATTTGATAGGATATTTAAATTTCTGCTCGTCATGCTTGACGGGATTATACTCTAGTTTTGGATAATTTTCGAGTGTTCCAACAAAAGCCCGGGTTACCGTTCAATTAAAATCTTCACATCGTGCTTGGAGAGGTTTTACTCTAGTATTCAAATAAACGAGTTATCACAAGTCCTGATTTTCTATAAAAAGCCTCTCTACATCTTCTAAGCTAGAAAACATTTCCAACCAGAATCATAAAAAAAGTTAATAAACTGTTATAAAATCACAAAAAAAATTAATTTATTTGATTTATACTTTTTTTAATATAATTATTTTTTATCAGAACCATCTTCATTGATATTCCAGAGCCAAAAAAATACAAACATTGGTATTTTCTGTGTTGAACAGACTTACTGGCCAACAAAAGAATTTTTGATTTAATTTATTTTATTTTTTATTTTGTTCTGTCCTTTTCGATAAAATAAGATATGTGCAAATCATGATTGCTGCTGAAATAAAAAGTATGAAAAAAACAAATTGAAGGAATTCTCTTAAAAAATTTAAACTTTAGGTCAGGGGTGTGCAACCTTTTATTTTTTACGGCACAGCTTGGTTATGAGCTTTGGTCGAAATCGCACGGTTCATGGCATTTTCTAAAAGTTTTTGGAAAAGTTTTGGTGTGCCGCAGCACACAGGTTGTCCACGACTGCTTTAGAAAGATAACACAAAAAAAGAATGAAAATAATTTTCGTGTGCAATATTTATGAGGAATCTCATGAGTGGCTCTGTGAGACATTTCTTGTCTCTTTGTATTTCAATTAAGATAAAAATTCAGACAGACATGCTGACAACTATTTTTCGACGAATATAATCGGGAATTTCGTTGAAAGAACCTTTTTGTTTTTCAAAATAAAATCAAATTCACTTTTTCATCATCTTCCAACTTTATTTTTTATTGCCTTTTTAATGTGATCGTTTATGGTCAAATTAATTGATCAATTTAAGTTGAACACAAATAAATATAAATGTGCAATAAATGATGACGATGATGATGATATAGAGATTAAATGAATGCGATAATGAAGATGTCAATGAAAAAGGTGCGATGTGACTGTCATTTTAATGAATTTAATACAATCATGAAGTTTAATTGGTACTTCATTTTATTTTGCTTATTATTCAGCCAACGTATATGTGACGATTTTTTTGATTTATTCTATTTTCATAAAAATATTTCAGAATGAATGCATTAATTTCATTTTTCCATGGAAGTCATCAATGGTATTTTGCAGTATTTTGATTTGTGTATATCATTTATTAAGTAGTCGTTTGTATAGTACGTAACATTTAAGTTTATTGTTCATAATCAGGCATGAACACGATAATTTCTTTTGTCCGATGCAATAAAATTTCATCTGAAACAAAAACATCTTCATTTTGTTTCCTCGGAACAGGGATTATTGATTCGTTCATACCAATGTAACTAAATCTAAGTAGGATTTCTCAAATTTTCGGCTTCGACAAATTTTTAGGATCGAGTTCGAGACTTCATTAAAATTCTTCGAATTCTCGATTTCAACGAATCACTAACATCTCCGTCTCGAGAAAATTCATCAAATTCCTGCTATAAAGTGTGATGAAAACAGCTTGACGATACACTTAGCATACAAAATTGCATACCAGAAAATGACATCATTACTAAAGCAAGCATTTGAATTAGTCGAGAATTTTTAAAATTGTTATTATGAAATAATTTGATAACAACTCTTATGTATAAACAAATGTTTTGTTTACTTCATCAAAATTTGTCATGTCTATTTCTTCATTTTCACTTTATGATATCTAACTAAAACTTCTCTTTTTGTTACTTTACTTTCAAATTTTAGTTATTTTATGTAACGTATTTTTTCTTTTTAAATTCAAAGTTTTATAATGCTTTATTCAAAGCACTCAAAAGCTTTATTTAAATTTTTGGAAAGCACAATTTTCAACTATTTCACAAAACTTTTTTGTTTAAGCTGTTATCCACGTGCTTTGAGTAATTTATAAAATATTGTAAATATTTTAAAACTTTTATATTTCATTAAAAATTTGATACACAACATAAAGCTCAGATTTTTATTTGATAGGTATTTCATTTCATGGTTTTACCACAGACACATTTTTAATTTATTAGATCTCGATAAAAAAATATGTTTGGAAAATTCCTTGCGCAATATATGATGAAGATCATATAAACATTTCTTTTACATCAGCATGTTATCTAGATTGAATTATATTTTATACAATCATTAGCCGGCATGTTTGATTGTTTAAGTGAATTTTAAGCTATGTATTAAATAAGACGCAATCACAGGGAAGTTGCAAATAAAAATGAAGTGTTGTTAGAACATACAAAATTTTGAAATTGTCTCTACATTCTCGATTGCTAGACTTTTGATCTGTGTTAAGAATGCGCGAGCTGACAACAAGTTCAAGCATAACTGATCAATATTTGTCGTCAAAATAGGTTTATTCAATTTAATTGCCATGAGCATTGTGTGCATATCCTTGACATATCGATTACAGCCAGCATACAAAAATTGAGAAATATTGGTTTCTGATAGGTATTGAACCCACGTACTCACAAAAGAGTGATACAGTTATAAGGTCACTTGACTAACCTCTCGATACCAAAGGGCTTGCTCTAGCACTGGCAGATTTACCTATACAGCCTAGGCTTGATACTTTTGATTCCACTATCATCATACACCACATTCAAGCAATGGATTATGCTTAGAATTATTTTGTCCTTATTTCAAAGATTTCATTAAGCGCCATTCACTTGCTTCGCTGATTGAGGGAACGAAGGGCAATAAATCTGATTAATTGCTGGTCCATTATTCTGGAAGAAATATAATAGGGTTGATGATAAAAATTCAAGAATTATTAAAAATAAGTGGATTCGTTTATGGACGGATCTTTAAATCCGTTAAAAGTTCTAATGATGGTGTACGTTTGATTCACCAGATGTTGAAAATTAACAATATATTGATATGTTTTTATCATCATGATTTATCGTCACTCGTTAATTATTACCCAAAAATCCAAATGAATAAAAATTAAATTGCCGTGACTGTATTTTGATAGATTTGATTTTTCGTATATATTTCCAATTATTGACCACTCAATTAACATTATCTTGACAATAATTTCCCTTTCTGACTTTTCCATCATTCGCAATATGTTTTTCAAAATACTCTGCAAATCTTGGAATTCGATTTTGATCACATGATTGTTTTAACACTAATCACGATTTTTGATGAGTGAGAGAAATTTTTTATTATTCCTCATTTTTCATACAAATGAAGGAAAACTCTTCAAATGAATTTGTAAATGCTTAAAAATGTGTCAAATTTATCACTTTCATTTTTATTCAACTCAACATGTGTCAAGTGCCTAGAATAAATTCTAATAAGTATAAGTTAAGTCACTATTAAGTTGTTGTTTGTGAGAGAATCTAACATCATATTATGAGTAAGCTATTAGCACACCACTTAGCATTTATTACACATGTATGTATCTTTAATTTAACGAGCAAGCATGCAAATAATCGATATTGTACCAACGTGTTGTGTGTTTTAACTTCTCAACACATTCACATCTATAAAAATGTTTATATACACAGCACAAATGTGAAGAAGAAGCGCGGCAACTTTCTCCGCATAATAAAAACATTTGGTAGCTTATTTCCTACAACCAGTCGATCGTTGGATTTATTTTGCTTCGAGACTTAGTGTGATATAGACGTCTCTCGATACGGAGCTGTTGCTTGTGGTTAGTTCTTCTTTTTTCTATATTTTGTGTGATTTTTTTCAAAAAAAATGACAAATTTTTTAAATGGTGAAAATACAATTTTAGAGTAAATACCTAAAGAAAAATTGAGAAAAGTTTTTTTGGTCAAATTGGATAGTAAAATAGTAAATTTAAGTGTGTGCGCGCGAATATACTTTTTTTTTGAAAAGGCGAGAAAGAAGATATTTAATTTGTTTAAGTGAAATCTCAACATTAAGGTTTTTTTTTGTTGACGGTAGTTTTAAAAGTGCACTAATTTCTTACTTTATTTCCTTCTCTTCAATAGCATCCGTTTTGTTGAGTGCGTGTTAATAAAGTTATGTCAAAAGTAAACTAAAGTTTGACATTTCAAAAACAATTAAAACATTTAAAAAAAAGTGAAATAAAAATTATTTTTGCATATAAAACGAGGAATCACGGAATTTCAAGGATGAATTCCCATCTGGTAAAATCGTCCGTAGTATTATTAATAAGGTGAGTCAATCAAATAATATATCCTTGAAATACCAAAACAAACAAATATAACGACAAATCAGACTGATGTCACAATTAAAGACAGAATTACATAATGCTGCTGCTTGCTTGCTTTTTTGTAATCCACGATAATTTTATGCATAAAAACAAGAAACTTGCGTAATTTTAAAATTCTTGGGATTTGTTCTTTGTTTTACAATTTTGAGTCATGGTCCAGTCTACATTCTTATCTAATGACATGAATCTGCAGATTTCCCATGTCCACTATCCATGACTTGTGCGTCAGATGTTGAATTTGTCATCAAATTTCCTAACGAACTTATGTGACAATTGATATAACTTGCCAGTATCAATTAACATCCATCCATTAACTAATTTTATAATTCTTCGATCCATACCCGGAAAGAAAAGCCAACTCTCTGTAACTCTATTATATCAGTATCTTTTGTTATCCAATTCACATCTTTTTCGCATTCTTCTTTTTTTATTTCGCGTTTACAATTGCAACACTTGTGCATTTAATTTAAACTCGGGTTTAAACTTAACTAAATAATGGAAAGGTGCTGCCTTTTGGGGAGACTTTGAGCGTGTCATCAAAAAAAAAGCTTTTTTTTATACATCTGTACGCCTTATCTGATGAGACTTATTGGAAGGAAAAGTGAATGAAAGAGAAGCGTAAAGACTAATTGAAAGAGAAGAAAAAAATTTACTGGAAATTTTTATTCAAAAAAAAAAAAAATGAAAGAAATGTAATGTCTGGCAATGACTATAAAACACGTTTCTCTCCTTCATGAACGTTACACCAACGATACTTTATTATTATTATTATTTTTGCTTTTTCGAATTTAAAGAAAGTTCCTTTTGAAACAAGAAATTTTTTTCGTAATTCAATCACTGAACTTGCACATTTCTCTAACTATTCTGGCCATTTAACCTTCGTCTATACTTAAAGATGGGAAAATGATTCCACTTTGGTCTAAGAATTCAAAATTACCTAGAATTAATGATTAGAATTTTGCTAAACATGCGTTAATCGACACAAAATATTCATGACAGCCAATTGGCTGTCATATGGCATCCAAGCTACTTGTGTCGATCAGGTGCAGATTAATAGCACTCAATAGTTTACGTTTTGATTCTTTCACAAAAATGCCAAATAATGAGTCTTAAATGGTATAGACACTAAAACTAAGTCACCTTAATGAAGAAGACTCAATCTCTGAGCTTTTAAGGTTCCTCCAAAGCACACCAAATAGAAGCCGCCTCTGTATAGCCTTCCTTGTTTGTGTCGCTCGAATAATGACACATGTTTGCATGCTGTTGTCTAAAAAATCATAAAAAATAATAAATTTCGTTTGCAGTCAATTTAAATATACAATATTATCCTGTTTATGTGTATAAATTGCTTATTTAGATGCAAGCATTTCAACAATAAAATTAACATATTCAAGAGGCACGTTCTAACTGAAAATGAGCTTTTTATCCTAATAAAATCTCCCCAGAATGTTTGTTGTGAAAAAGATTCAAAATAATAAATTTAAGGTTTTAAGAAGCACGTACCAAGAAACAATGAATTTTGAAATGCATAAACATACTAATCATATTTGCATTTTCCTGATTATTACTAAATTATTTTAATGACAAAAATATGAAAAAGAGCAGCAACGAAATTATATTCAGTCACAAATTCCACCCGGATCTTTTGAGAGTCCAAATTTATCTCATACACCTGAATGTATGTGTTCGCCTTTTTGCACATTTAGTATTTCTTTATTTTTCGAAAGAAAACAGTCATGCCAGGGACATACCCAGGGGGGTCAACCTACTTCCTACCATTCTGGACAAAATTCTTCAATTTTCTTGGATTTTTGTTGTAAAAATCCGAAAAATTCTCTTAATTTCTGGGTTTCATACGAAATATTCAAGGCCCCCTCAGGCAACTGACTACGTCCATGAGTCATGTGATGATGATTAACATTTTTTTATTTTCCTTTTCATAAAAAAGATCGTGACTTTGAAGAAAACAACCAAAGATTAAAAATGTTAACAATGAAGTTTTAAGAAAATTTAAAGAATTTTATTATTAAATTAGAATTCAAGTGTGTTGTTTACTTTTTATCGTATGTCTATCTAGCTTTCGTCCGGACAAACTTTTAATGGCTCTTAAAGCGGATCTTTCTTCAAGATTACAATTCTCAGAACAATTTAAAGTGCTGAAATATTTCACAATTAAGAATATATGCAACATCAGCTAAAGGCACCCACCTAAAATTTAAACATTCTTTATGAATGTCAAAATTGAGTTCATAAAACTTGATTTCATTTCACCAATACTTTTGTCTCAAAATATTATACACTTCTTCTTTCTCGACAGTTTCTCGTGTTTCATTATTATTCCGAAATCCGCAATTTAATTGAATAAAAAGAATTTTGTTGACTGACGGCTTACCGGTATTCTGTAAGCATATACGTGACAAAGACAATAGAATGTTATGTCAAAAAACAAGTTTCGAAAAAAATATTTCATTAAAGGTCATTTTACAAACAGCAATTGACAACGAAATTTCTTTTAATATCAAATTTACAATCGACAAAATGGTTTATTGCTGCTTTTAAACTTCCCTATTAATTAGATATGCTTAATTTATTTTCAATTCATTCCAATCAATTCTTCAAAGTTTAAAGCCACCATAAAAAGAAGGATTTTTAAAAAACAGGACAACTTGAATTATTAATGAAGGAATGCAAAGTTGTTGTTGCTTAAAATGCACACGTGCAGATTATTTTCATCGAATTTGTGGAACAAGAAATGTTTATCTTGTATTTTTTATCGAAAATGTTTAAAAATAGAAAGAAAAATTTGCCGTTCAGGCAATGAATATAGTATCGTTGCATGCTAATGACTAGGGGAACGGTCGATAATTTCGTAACGCTAAAAATAAAGTTTTCAGATCTCTCCTACTATAACGTTTTGTAATAAAATTTGAATTTTTTTTGTAATTTTCGAGTGTTCCCTAAAGTTCAAATGGAAGTTCAATAAGAACAGATTTTCAGAAATCAGTAATTAAACTTAGACTCAAGGTTTATAGTAAAAAGTACTTCATAACAGACATAGAGCATAATTTTATAGTACAGTAATATCAATACGTTACCTAAAAGCATTCTCTTTGTCTGTTAGGGACTAAAGCCCTCAAAGGATGATTGAGAGATTTGTTTTCAATATCTTCATGATCAAACTATTTTTGATCATTTGAAATGGAAAACGAATAAAAGCACAGCGTAGAGATGTTCGAAAATCCGACCTAGGTCAATTTGGCTCTAGCCTGATAATTAGAGTCTGATTTTTCGGCCATTTTTACGCCTAGTGAGTCAGGATTTTGGTTTTCAAAAATATTCCCGAACAATCAAGGAGCATGCTCATGAGTTTGCTCACAAATTTGAATGCTCAAATATATTGATTGAATAAACTCATAAGCATGCTCATTTATTTGAGTATGCTCAGTGTCTGTTAGGGATTTGGTTGATTATCTTGGATTCAATCTTTTCTACAGCTAATAGAAAACCAGAATTATTTATCAACATTGCAGAAATATAAAAACGTAGAAAAATATTGAAACGTTCCGTTCCAAAAAATATTTAAATAGCAATTTTTATATAAACTTGAAATTCTGCATTTTAATGCAGACGTGACTGATTAAAGTTTTAAATGTTAAGCATGTCAGAACAAATCATAGAACCAAGACATTTAGAACATCAGTATAGCACATATCATAAATCTTCTTGCGAGGCTTGCCATCAAACCATTACAATTCTTGAAGAATCGAGGATATTTCCAGAAGTTTCATAAATCTTTCAAATTTTGCATCAGAAAACAAATCAAACACGTTTCTAATTCTCATTAGAGTCAATATTCCATTTCAAGGTTCTCTTGAGATAACAAATATAAGATTTAAAGCTTTTAATTTCATGAAAACAAATGTCTACCTTAAAATTAATTTCCATTTTATTACCAATTATGCAGACGTTGCCTTAGGTAAGCTATTCAACTCGATTTTTTTCGAACAAAAATCAAACATAACAAATAAAATCCGGATTATACGAGTCAATAAGGGAAATATGTATACTTCTTCATTTCATGGAAGTTCAAGTAGTTTTAAACCTTGACAACAGCTTATTCGTCATATGGAAAATATTGCCCAAGAGCTTTTTTTGTGTCATGATTTAAATTTTAAAGATATTATGTAATTATGAATTTTCTGATAAAGAATTCACGTAGCTACTGAGTTGTCGATGGATATTGTATGAATGGACACAAATATTTAATAAGGTACATGTCGGAGAAAGGGTTCACAATCCAGTCCTTTGCCGACATAACTCTGTACTTGGCATAACTCTATACTTGGGTCTCAAACCAGAGTCAGGTTAGGCTACCTAGCTGGCAAAAACATGCATTCTAAGCAGAGTAGACTAAAAGCAACGCTTACGAGCATGCTCATCTAGTATGTATATTTAAGGTGATATTTGCGTGTCAGGGCCTTGCACCAGATTGTCGAGCATTTTACCGCTGTGTGCTTTCCAGGAATGCATTAAGACCTTCTATAATTCTAATTACTTATCTACTTACTCACTGGACGTGCAGATCAATTGAGATCCATGACCTTCCTCAGATGTCGCCTGATTATGGTCCTATCGCTGGCTACGCTTGCTAATTTGCCCTTCTACCCTGATTATACCTCTGATGATGTACAAAGGCTAGCTTTAAAAATCAAACAAAAATCATCTCTCAATTTAAGTGGTATGAGAAGACGAAATCTTTTTTTTTTATTCATGCTAAGATTTATTGACAGTTAATTATACTGTCAATAAGATTATTTGTTATATCCACGTACAAGTAAAGTAAATATTTTGACAATAAATTTCATTTGACTTAAAATCCCAAAATGTCATGCAAAATTTTTTCTTAATTCTATTTGTTTTATTATTTTGCTAATTTTCAATGCTATTAACATTCATTCCTATAAAGCAACGAAAAAGTTAATTCAATTATAAAAGAAGTTTTGCATTTTTTTTATTGCTCTAACACCTTCAATACATTAAGCACGTGGGATTGTAAGACTCATTTCTATTATTGCACGACAAGGTGCCATAACTTACGAGATTCATTACAATAACAACTTATGTTTCAGTCTGACTGTAAAGTTAATGTCTAATTACAGTATTTTTAAATCATTTGAAATTAACACTATTTACTAGTCGCAAGTTTTGATTAGTTTTTCTAGATGTTACATGGAATTGATGGATTTGTGTTTAATATCACAATAATGTAATTTTTATGGAACTGATAAAATTCATTTTTCGATTCTATTTTTCTCAATATCAAATAAAATGAATACAATTTACAAATTGGCATCAAATACAAGTGGCACAAATGAAGAAGACTCTGTCAAGGAGCTTCTAAAATCTATTAAGAACAATAATTGAAGCGGCCTCTAATTGGCAGCCTTATGGAAGTCACAGGGAGGCAGCTTCTAGTTGAATCAATATAAGATATTTAGTACAGCCTCGAGTCTACTTAGAGCTCAGATCTAGACAAATTCGAGTTTACTTCAAACACCGAATCATGTAGAATCTCGATTTAATCTCCAATCAAATCCTTTTCAAATTGCAATTTTACTGCTTGTAAAATCCATTGACATAGTTTTGTTAATTGATGTGTGAGACTGAGACAATAAAAAAATGAAAAATTGAGGATTTCTCCAATTCCATTTCTCTGTAAAAAATTTCTCTGCATTGAAAAATCCGTAAATAAAAACTGTCATATGACTGGCCTGAATTCCTTTCAGCCTTACATGTTATGAAAAAAGCTATTGTTTGCAGTGAGCATACCAACTTTTATAGACTAAAAATTACATCAAAAAACTATTTTGCATTGCTCAAAGGATATTGGCACTTTAATTCAAACTCTAATGTCTCTATTGTTTAATAATCGAAGCTTATTGCAGTCTTATTAGTTCACGGTAGAATAAGCACATAACAATGTTATTGAAATATATATCTACTGTGTAATTTATAATCAATGAAGAGTATCTTTATTATCCAATTGATCTTTTTATTCCAACTTTCACCATTTTGGTCACACGATGTGCTGCTATAAAAATTTACGATTATTTAATAGAAACTCCACATACCAAACTATCGCAAAATTTTAAACTAGCGCTGTAACAATGAGCATATTAAGTTATTACCCAAGAGAGTTTAATTAAATTCTTTTTACTTTTATATGGGGTCGTTCATTAGGTACGGTACATAATAACGATCTTTTTTCAAAATTACACAGTGATAAACTCAGAAATTGGGGAATCCGAAGTCTGACTCCGAAACTGACCAGATGTCAAACCACCTATATATCCCCCACTTATCACCTCCCTGAACGTAATTAGCGAACGGCCCCTAACGTCATCGGAGGGAATCGTGTGTAGCATCAATGAGTATTTCATATAAAAAAAGACTTGAATATTAAAGAAAATCAACATAGTTAAACAAATAAGTTAGTAAATAATATTCTGTCACGTATTGGGTTAAGGTCAATACTAAATTTTGTTTTTACCTCCTATTCCGTCTGTAACCAATTGCAAATGTGTACAAAAAATAATAATTTTGGTTCACTTATTTTCGAAATATTTTTTGTTGACAATACTTCATGTAATTTTGAAAGTCTATTTTGATTCAGTTACAATAATTATTCCGGCTAAAGATGTAAACTCAAGCATTAGAGAATGGCAATGCTGTACAAAGAATGTGAATGAACTTGAACGACTTGATGAAAGGGAATTTCAAACCATTGAATTTAAATAATGGAATTAAAATGTGAAATGTTGAATTATTTACAATTGATTCAATTTATATTGAGATGTTTTGACTTCTTCTCATCATCTTATTTACTGTGAATCATTCAAATGTCTGTAAATCATGTATTTTATGAACTTGAAATTTTCAATATTAACATATGCAGTTTCAAATCAGAAATGATGTTTTGTTAAGTCGTGTCCAAAAGTTTTAAGCACAGAATATAGAGATTTGAGTTAAAGCTAGTCGTTTTTCCTTCAGAATACTTCTCATTTATTTCTAATGTAGTGGTAAATATCTTTAATTTAGTATTAAGTAGACAATTTTATTGATTCTATTAAACTTAACTTTGAAAAGTTTATTATATGCAACTGTATATTTTATATGTCTCTATGTATGTCTCTAGCAGCCTCTAGGGTGGTATTGACTTTAATAATTTCACTTGAGTACAATGAAAGTTTCCGAACAGACAAAGAGCATGATCATACGTTTACTCTCCAAATTGAGCATGCTTAACTATATTTGTTGAGTATACTAATGTACACGCTCATTTAGGTGACACTGCACATGTGTATTAGGAGTTTACTTACTTCGCTGACCCGACAGATCAGCTGTGATTCATGACCTCTCTCAGTAGATGTCTTAAACTGGTACTATCGCTAGTTGCCCCTTTGTCAAATACCAATTACCCAAATCATGTGCTACACTGTCTCTCTGATCAACAGCCTCCTTTCGAGAAGGAGTTTAGGAGTTTTGCATCCAAAATTCAAATAATTCAATTTTTAAAGTACTATTCTGAAGAATTTTAAGTACCCGAGTAGACAACTTGACATAAAAAACTTGTTAATAATT
The DNA here is from genome assembly GCF_022539635.2 of Chironomus tepperi. NCBI lineage: Eukaryota > Metazoa > Arthropoda > Insecta > Diptera > Chironomidae > Chironomus > Chironomus tepperi. The sequence continues at coordinate 150,545 of NW_027226441.1, forward strand.
AGGCCTAAGGGCTACTAATATCATTTTCTCCAGAACTTTTCGTAAAATATGTCATTAATCGATCGTTGTTCTTAGGAGACTATTAATAGACTTTGGTATTGGTAATTGGCTTAGGGCATCGATATAGACCGTTCTAGACGCCTTCTGAGTCATGAATCACAGCTGATCAATACGGCCAGTAAAAAAATAAGTTAGTCGACTGTAGGCTTAATTACTAACTAGACATTATGTCCACTCAGGAACCAAAAATTCAAACCGAAGACTCCCCTGCCACATTCAATTCAAAATGCAATATTTTTCTCTCCTTATTATTCTCAGTTTCTCTTTCTAAATGCATGCATTATGAATCATTCACTTCTTTAAAGAAATAACAATGAAACCATGTGCGATGGAATAAATGATTAAGATTCTGTTTTTAAGATATGGGGATTTTTTTGCATTTGACTAAGCGCTATAAATAGACTTCTACAAAACATCAATTAAAATAACTTAAATTTCTATTAACAATGACGTTATGCAATTAGATAATAGATTACGGAAGTTTACGGAACTTTACGTATAATTTAATTTCAGACATCCTCATAGTATTACAGACGTACTCAGCTTTATATTTGTTAATTAATGGTGAAAACATTTTAGTTTAGCAGTAATTAATATCTTAGACATTAGGAAAATCCACAACTGTGTCATTTATGAAGACGTTAATGCTTTAATTTAATGTGTTATAATTTTGTACCTTTTTGGAAATGATGTAAGTGTTTTATACAATAGTTAACCATTCTCACTTTGAAATTACGTGACTTTAATAAATTAACACTTATCACGAGCCATTCCTATAATTCATTGCAAATTAAGTATCGAAATGCTCATTTGCAATTTTATGACGAAAATTTCTTAACATTTTTTTCATTGTTATTGGCTCGCCTTTCTTTGGTGAATAACAAAATTATTGATCGTGTGCATATCAATGTCATTAACGAAAAAAGAAGTTCAGACGAATAACAAATATTCCATATTACATCATACGATTAATTCTAAGAAAATCTCAATGACTAAATCTTCTGATTTCTAAAAAACGATTAAAAATGAGGATGCAAAGTATTCCTGGTATGAATAAACATTCTTGGATTTAATAAACATTCTTGCCTCGTAAAGGTCATTCACTTATTGCGTATTAATTACATGCTTACTGTAACGATGTTCCTAAGTGGATACATCAAAAGGATTTCCACCTGACTCTGTTGGTGGCTCTCTCCAAGTAGCTTTGACAAGTAGCTCTGGCCAAGTAGCTTTTGTAGCTTCTTCAAATCAAGGGCGATGTAACAAATTTGTGATTCTGTCCCAGCTTTTTCCCAGCAATGACATGTTCTCTGGCCACTTGTCGCGTATTGGAAAATTTGAATTTAATGACATCCACACCCTTGTGAGACAAGCCTGAACATCCTATCCTTCAATTGTCAACATGTCAATTATTATTGGTAACCCAAATGATGCAATACCTACATATTAGGGTATTTGTATCAAATGAACTCTTTTCGTGTCAATGTAAAACAAAAACAAAAATTAACAAACTTACTGCTGGAATTCAGCCCATATCCACAATTCAATTTATTTGTTACACGTACAATATTACAAACAATGAACATGATGCACATTTTTTTACATAATCTAACGGAGTTTTTAATTCATGAAATTTTTGTTGCTTCACGGCTATCTATTTAATGACCAAACTAATATTGCTTCTGTTGAGTATTGCTATTGTTTTTGACGTGTGGCCCAAATTTTCTCTTTCTTTTTTTTCATGATGCATTTATTATTATTGTTACTTTCTGTTATTATACAGAATTATAATTAAATAATTAACACATCTTACACAATTAATGTTCATTTTTAATATTAGATAATATAGAGGGATTCATTCATTATTATGGTAATTATTTTTAATTTCTGTATGTATTACACATTTTCATTTTCTAAAAAAAAATGTGGACCGGAAAAATTGTTAATCTTTTCAACTTCCGAAACAATTTTTGGGTAAATTTGCAATATTTTAGTTTTATTTTCATAACCGAGTCGCTTCCAAAATTTATGAGAGAGATGTAACATCGGTCAAAATTTTCGGAAAAGTAACTGTAGTGTACAGATGTATTTTTAATCGATTCTTCCGAGCGACACGAATGAAGATGACTATTTTACTCTATTTTATTAAGATTCTATTCCATTGCTTGGAGTACAAACTTTTAAAATTTAAATGCTCTGCTAAACATCTTTCATCAACACCAAATGAATGAGCAGACCCTAAAAAAATCTGAATTTTCCTCGTTTGGCGTCTTAGAAATATGGTTTTCAAAGAATAATAATATAAAATAAGTAAAATGTTAACTTCTCTTGAGTCATATGATTAGGAAATTCCGACTTAAAATATTCTATGCAGAGAAGGTTTCAACAATTGTTATTGTAGTTTGAATGGACTTCAATGAAATAAACTGCACCTCTGACTTCTCAGTCCTGTTTTTAGTATCTTAATGTCGAATGGCATAAATGAAGTGGTTATTTGATCCATGTGTTAAAAAACTCAATGCTAAAAAATTCTAAAAAATACTAGATAAATTTTTAAAAAATATTGCAAAATTTTATAGAATCCAGCACCAGATCAGAGTGACTCTGACACTTCGTAACCGCGGTTTTACTTTCAGAAACCGCGGTTTTTAAAAATCCGCATTTTGGGCCAAAAGCCGGTTTTTGAATTCAGAAACCCTAATTCAAATCAGACCATTTCCATATGGTCAGTGTAGTCGGACTTTTGATCAAAATAGACAGCACCAGACAAAGTCTAACAGAAACCCGTCAGAATTTAGGATAAACCGAGCCCGTAGTGGTCTATCTGTACTAAGAAAGGATGATCTTTGCCTGTCACCGCAATTTGTGCTGTTCGGGCCAGAGAACCGATGCAAGTCAATTTGAATCTTCTTCCTTATTCCTTACAGTTAAAATCTTTATTCGTGATATGAATTTTTACAGTTAATAAACTAATAAATCATGTAAAAAGTAGCTTTTCCTCTACATTGCTTCATACGATTTATGAATTAACATACTTGAAGTAAGATAAATGCGGATGTAAATTCAATAATAAACTTACTTAAAATTCTCTTTACCTTTACATTTCTGAAATATTTTTACTTGCTCATTAAATCATATGTCACAGAATTCGACACATTTACATTAAGCACAATAACTTTTTTGTTTATTACTCTCAGTTAAGCAGTTTGACATATTCTTATATGTCATGACAATAAGTGACATTTTGTTGTTTGGATACATCTCACGAATTCCTCAACAAAAATACCTGAGCGAGTGATGAACATGTGTTAAGCATCAATTAACATTATCAAGATATAATCATTCCTTACTATGGAACTATTGCTTTAAAATTTACATATTTTGTATGTATATGTACAATATGAAAGTGAAATTTTCAACGAAAAAAAAAATATTAATGGGACATTTTCACAAAACATGTCTGCCGTTTAAATGCTCATCTCATAGAAAATCGCCAAATATCAACGGAACACTTACTTTCTCGATCTTCACCATTTATTCCAGTGATGGATAAACTTTTTTTCTTTACGAGACTATTTAACATTATTTATGACACATTACTGTCTAGTCTAGTGTAAAGCATACCTAAATGTTGCTACCAGCAGATCGTTCAACACTGATTTAATGTAATTAAGTTCCATATATGGAAAGTGGTATAGTTGCATTTTCACAAAAAAAAATAACACGGCGACAACAGTTCCAAAAGTATGAATATAAATTGGTTTCATTCTTCTTTTCCTTCCTCTCACTATTGCAGTGTTGTTGTTGTTATTTCTTACTTCATTTTTTTTTGCCATTCAATTCCTTAACATCACGCTTTTTTGAAAATCATTTTTGACAATGTTAAGGTGAATGAAGGTCAATGTTGATCTTAGCTACTCTTGAAATCTCTGTTTTATGTATGAACTCTCCAATATCATTATAGCTTTTTCTGATGATTTAAATCACAAGCTTGTTAACTAGGAATGTTTTGAAATGTCAATTTTTAATGCATCAATGCAAAAGTTCAATTTAAAGAAGTATCGATTCTGTACATAAAATTACTTAATTCAACAGACGCTATAATTAGCATTTAATATTAAATAATTTAATAAAATTCAAAAATTCTTGCTATATTAGTAATGAATAGCTTCAGATTAATCGTTAATTTCCTTATTGATATTTTTAAAACGGATCAAAATCTACATTCTAAATTGATTGATTGTGCATTAAAAGGCTCATTGCATGTAATTATTAAAAAATGTTAATCTATGATAATAATGACATTTTAACAAATATGCAGTATGAGTATCCCGTGCTGCATAATGCGGTAAATCGCATTTATCGCCATAAAAAAGGGTCGAGTCAGACGTCACGGTAAACCCAGTCTTAAAGTTACATCATAATCAGCCTTCACGGTGCCGGTAGAGCAACCTCGTTTCTTTCCGATAACACAGCGACGTCACGGTGTCTTAGCAAATCCGTTGCGCTGTTTGGGTCTATTGACAATTTTAAGAATAACTTTAACAATTTATTGTCTAGAAAATTCAGTTGATGAAATGATCAGGCATAACAATTTAATTACAACAGTTTTATTGATAGTAAACAGCAATGATTGTCAGCATCACTCAAATTCGACAATTTTAAGCATTATTTTATTTATTCACGCTATATATTTTTTGTAATAAGTTCATCGCACTGTCAATAGCATCATTATTTTAATTACAACTTCTACAAACTTCTGGACAACATTGAAATTTATATTGTCCATTGCTGATAATGCAATGCTTTATTACTCAAGCTTTGACCATCAAAAAAGTATCCAACATGTAGAAACATTTCAAAATCAAAACAAAAGCAAAAGTCGGATAGGTGCAAATGTGAAGTTCATTTGACGAACCATAAAAATATGTAAACAAGTCATTCGAAACATGCACAACATCACCTTTGGTGATAATACTGCATTACATAATGAAATTTAATAATCTCATCCAGAGATTAAAAATATGAAAGAAAATACACAAATTATGCAACGGAATTATGAGAAGAGAGAAAAGATTTCTTTTTTGTCATCTCGCCTTTAATTCAAACGTGATTGAGTCTATTTTTCCAATTTATATACCTAAAAAAGAATGAGTAGACATAAAAAAACATTTTTTGACGATGATGAAAACAACAATAAAGTATTATTAATCAGTCAGACGAAACCGCATGGTGCATACCATTGAAAAGAGAGAGAAAGCAATAGATTTATTGACGTTTTAGATAACATGAATGGATGTCAACTATGTATATGTTGACTGAAAGCATGTGACGATCTGAGACGAAATAGAAAGAGAGAAAAAGTGATACATATTTTTCATATGAAAGCTATTGCATAATTGCCTGATTTGATCATTAACTAGTGACACAAAAAGCTATAAATTGTTTACGTACGTGCGAAAATTAACATGAAAAATTGAAGTTTGACGAAAATGTGAGCATGCAAATGATTTAATTGATTTGGTGCTGATTTGCTTTTTGGACATAAACTTTTTGAAACATAAACTTACCTCGAACATCGCTACATCGTCATATAAATGATCTACAGTGCCGGCAGATGTCGGTCCTTTTTTAAGGGGTATTGTCCTGCTCGAATATCTTGTCCAATGCCAGCTTAGCATCAGTTAAGTTACCTGATCGACAAAAATGAAGAAGGGATCTGCCATGGAGCTTTTAAGGACCAACCAAACTTCTTTTATTAACACCAAATGGAAGTCGCTTAATTCTGGCATCCATCGAGGTCTATCGAAGCTTTTACAGTTCCGTGACGAAGCCTACTTCATTTGTGTCGCTCGGGTTATTCATTCCAGCCCTTCTCAGCATTCACTTTAAGCTATACCTTTCAGGAAATCATCTCTTCAAAGCCAACAATGTTGGTCATATTTAAACTCAACTTGAGCTTGTCTGCAAAAGAAATTGAAAGTTATTGAATTTTAAAATTACTCATACATTTAAAAATATCGTGTCTGAAATGCACTGAACTACTGAGTTATTTCTCGAAGCTGCCTCAAACAATTTACTATTTTCAAGTTCACTAACTTATTTTTAAAAACGAAGCATTTCTTTTGGATTTGTTATGAAATTCATTGATTACTGACAGCTAAAAACGAAAAACTTTAAAATCATTGGAAATAAAGGAAACAAGTGGATTTAGTTTAAAAATAGCCACAACAAAAAAGAAGTATACATACTTTCACTATCGTTTAAGATTTACACATGCATTTTCATGAAAAAATATACGAATTTTTAAGTAGAAACGGTCTGTGTTTAAGAATTGCAGACAATGTCTTCCTAAATACTTGCACTTTTATTTACTTTAACAATTACACCGTATGTATGTTGGCAAGAAACTCATGTACATCATAAATCTACTCTATCCTTTGTGAGACGTTAAAAAATTGCATTTATGATATTTAAAATACGCTGCACATTTTGTGGAAGTGCTGTTGAGCGAGAGAAATAAAAAAAAAGTAAAAGGGAAATTTTTTCACTGGATTAATGCAAATTTTTTTGCTTTATTGAATCTTTGAAACTGTTTAATGAGCCATGATGTTTTACAATTTGACTTAACATGCCACAATACAGTTGAAAGAATCTTATACAAGAATACTTTCGCATTGCAATGACGTACTCTGTACAGCAATAAGAATCCATGAATCAGACAATATAATCCCAATAAATTGCAATAAAGTCCATAAGATGGATATAAAAATATCGTAAAAATTCTTTCACAATGATTACAGTTTGACTTTCAAGTCACATCCTGAATTCAACATCGTAAAGTTTTTAATCAAATATCATCTTTCAATTTGCATAAATCATTTTGAATATTATCATTCAAAACACATGACAGCATCCTACATCCGTGATCTACTTCTGTCATTATGAGATAATGGAATATCGAATGAATGAAGCACTGTCTGCTTAGTTACATTTATGAAATATAATACTTGCTTAAGATTTAACTAGAACTGGAAGTTGAATTGGATTTAGTATGGAATAGCCTACTAGACTCAATACAAAATTCAAGTCAACTTCAAACTCTGGATTTAACAGCTTACTTATCAAATCCTTTTGACCTCCAGTCTGCAACTTCCAATTGACTTGAAATTTATGTCTTTAAAAAGTGAAAACAAAAGATTTAAATGCAGGCAGTAGCACAAAACTTGAATTCCTGTTTCTCATTGTCGATGTCTATTTGTATACTTATAAATTTAAATTCAATAACTGATCATAATTTTATGATTTATACTTACAGCATACATCTAGTCGTCACATCATTAGCATTAGAAGATACAATCTCATCAGATTTACGAGTACGAGCTCGTTCAGCATTACACCTAGAAAGAATAGGTTCCAAAACGAATGAATGTGATGTAGAAGAAACTGAGCAGCCTTGTCCTCCAAGTAAATTTCGTACCCCAACTGGTGAATGTAATAATGTTAATCATCATGATTGGGGCGCACGTGGTGATATTGTCATGCGAACGATAGAGCCAGATTATGCTGATGGCAAGAGTGAACCACGTACATCAATTGGAACACATGCCCTTCCATCACCCGATGTTATTATACAACACTTACAGAAATCTATCAACAAAGATTCACAACATCCGCATATTACAGCAATGTTGCCAGCTTGGGGTCAACTATTAGCTTATGATCTCTTCCAATTTATTTCACCACAATCGACGCAATGCTGCGATAGTAAATCAAACTTGAATGATGATTTAGCTCAATGCTATGTGCGTTCAGGCGAAGATTGTAAAGAGTATACTCGTTCCATTCCATCACGTGATTTACAGTCATGTAACTTTAAGTATCGTCAACAAATGAATGGTGTATCTGGCTTTATTGACGGTTCAGGTTTATATGGTGCTACAGAAGAAGAATTTGATGCTATTCGTACCTTCCTTGGCGGAAAAGTTGATATCAATGAATGTGCTAGATGTAATGAAGCTGGTGCTATTGGTGCTCTTCACGTCATCCTTCTTAAGGAACACAATCGTATTGCTGATGAATTAGCAGAATTGAATCCTGACTGGAGTGACTCAACATTATTCTTGGAAGCTCGTCGTGCATTGATTGCTCAAATTCAACATATTACATACAATGAATTCCTTCCAATTCTTCTTGGTCAACAAACCGTATCAAAAGATGAATTAAGGTGAGATAACACTTTCCATATGCTGATCATGACAGCATTAATTTATTAATCATATTGATGTATTTTACAGATTGGTATCTGGCAAGCATTATTCAGGTTATTCAAGTGCAAATCGTGCTGGAATATTTAATGAAGCTGCAGTCAGTGCTTTCCCAGCATTTTACAGTTTATTACCAGCTGACATGATGAATTCCTCAGCAACCGCAGACATTTTAATCAATAGACCTGCTTTACAACAAAATTTCATTCCTCTTCATGATACATCTGATGATGAATGGACACCACTTGCATTGGCCATTCAACGAGGACGTGATCATGGTATTCCTGCATATCATAAAGCAATCAACATTTGTGAATCTCGTTTGGGACTTAGTGATGATTTAAGCTTTGACGACATTGAATCTGTTTTAATTTCTGAGGAAAGACGAGAACTTTTGGAGAAAATTTATTCGTAAGTATTTCAGGCACTTTCCCATAATGAAATCTATACATAAAGCTTTAATTACAGAAATCCAAGCGATATCGATTTAATTGTTGGTGCCCTCTCAGAAGCTCCATCACTCGGTTCCGTATTTGGTCCAACACTTACATGCCTGTTTGCTATTCAATTCTCAAATTTGAGAGTAAGTGATCGTTTCTGGTATGAAAATGACTTGCCCCCATCATCATTAAACATCGATCAACTTCAAGCTGTCCGTCGTGTTTCTTTATCTGGCCTTTTGTGTGCCGCAGATGGAGTTAAAGCCTCACAACCAAAAGCATTCCTTCGTGAAGATCCATATTTGAATGCACAACTCTCATGTGATCATTTATCTGGATTGGATTTAAGTGCATGGAAATCAGAGGAAGTTGAAGTTGTTATTGAAACTTTTGATACAACCATTAGTACTCACATTCCTGAATTGGCTGATTTAAGTTCAGAGCTCATCAATGATGCTTTTGGAAAAGCCAAGATTGAAATGATGAATAGAAATCGTTTTGAATATGAATCATGGTTATCTCAAGGTGGAATCGATGCCCGCTCACCTGATGGAACAGCTGCTTCATTCAGTAAAGCTAACAAAAATGCACTTCTTATGGCAAATTCATCACATTTCTATGAAATTGCAACTAATGAACTGATTGGAACTTTACATAACATTCGTAGACGAAAGAGACAAGTATTTGACAACAACTTAAGCAATGGACAAGATGACTTCATCAACAGTATTTCAAATCTTGATGTCAACTCATTCTCTACTGGAACAATTTCACCAGTTACACTTGAACCACAATGTGAAGATCTTACAGCACCATGTGATACAAAGACACCATTCAGAACATTAACTGGATATTGTAACAATTTAAGGAATCCAACACTTGGTCAATCATTGACTGTTTTCGCTCGTTTACTTCCATCACAATATGATGACGGTGTCTTGAAGCCTCGTGCAACTTCCACAAATGGATCTCCATTACCAAATCCACGTGTTGTTTCAACACTTATTCATCCTGATATCTCCAACTTACACACTCGCTATTCCTTGATGGTTATGCAGTTCGCACAATTCTTAGATCACGATTTAACAATGACACCAATTCACAAAGGTTTCCATGAATCAATTCCAAGTTGTCGCTCATGTAATTCACCAAGAACTGTTCATCCTGAATGTAATCCATTCCCTGTACCACCAAGAGATCACTTCTATCCAGAAGTCAATGTTACAAGTGGAGAACGATTATGCTTCCCATTCATGAGATCATTGCCAGGACAACAATCATTAGGTCCAAGAGAACAAATCAATCAAAATACAGCTTTCCTTGATGCTTCACAAGTTTATGGTGAAAATGGATGTGTTGCAAGAATGTTACGAGGATCATCAGGTCGTTTGAATACAACAATTCATCCAACACGTGGTAAGGAATTACTTCCAATGTCACCATCACATCCTGAATGTAAATCAGCTAGTGGATATTGCTTCATTGCTGGAGATGGAAGAGCATCAGAACAACCTGGTTTAACTGCTATTCACACAATTTTCGTCCGTGAACATAACAGAATTGTTGAAGGTTTACGTGGAGTCAATCCACATTGGAGCGGTGATCAATTGTTCCAACATGCAAGACGTATTGTTTCAGCACAAAATCAACATATTACATATAATGAATTCCTTCCTCGTATTCTCAGTTGGAATGCCGTTAATCTCTATGGTTTGAAGTTGTTGCCTCAAGGATATTATAAAGAATACAATCCAAACTGTAATCCAGCTATTGTCACTGAATTCGCTTCAGCCGCTTATCGTATTGGACATTCACTTTTGAGACCACACATTCCACGTTTGAGTGTTAACCATCAACCAATTGATCCACCAATTTTATTACGTAATGGATTCTTCAAAACTGATCAATTGTTACAGCCACAAATCTTAGACGAAATCTTACGTGGTTTAGTCGCCACACCAATGGAAACACTCGATCAATTCATTACTGGTGAAGTTACAAATCATTTATTCGAAGATGTTAAAATTCCATTCTCAGGTATTGATCTCGTTGCACTTAATGTTCAACGTGGTCGCGATCATGGAATTCCATCTTATAATCATTATCGAGCATTATGTAATCTTAAACGTGCACAAACTTGGGATGACTTATCACGTGAAATTCCAACAGAAGTTATTAACCGTCTGAAGAGAATCTATCCAACACCTGATGATATTGACTTATTCCCAGGTAAAATCACTAACTTTATGCTTAATATTCAAGCTTTAATGTTAATTGATTAATTACAGGTGGTATGTCAGAACGTCCATTACAAGGAGGTTTAGTTGGTCCAACATTTGCTTGTATCATTGCCATCCAATTCAGACAGTTGAGAAAATGTGATCGTTTCTGGTAAGAATGTGACTTTACAGTTCCTTTATTGACAATTATCATTTTGTGGATTAATTCTTTTAAAGGTACGAAAATGCAGATCCAGCAATCCGATTCACTGAAGCACAATTGACAGAATTGAGGAAAACAACCATGTCTAAAATTGTATGCGAGAACTTGGATGTACCCGGAGATATGCAAAGAGCTGCATTTGACCTTCCAAGCAACTTCTTGTAAGATTTTCAGTAGCAATTTCCAATTTACAGACTTTATAATTCACAATATTTTACATAAACAGGAACCCAAGAGTATCATGTCACTCAATGCCACAAATCGATCTTAATGCATGGCGGGAGAATGTAGTTTCAGGATGTACAATTGGAGGTAAACATGTAGGTGTTGGTGAATCATCATTCCCATCACCTTGTACTAGCTGTATTTGTACAAATGAAGGGGTTAGTATGGAATATTAATATCAATACATGCTAAATTATGATTAATAACATTTTATTTTGTAGCCACAATGTGCATCATTAAGAATAACAGACTGCGCACAATTGGCTCGTGAATGGCCACGAGATGTTATTTTAAGAGATGATGTTTGTTCAGCACAATGCGGCTTGAACCTTCAAAGTACAAATCCAAGAGATTCTTCAGATCTACGACCACCACCAGCACAAAGAGTACCACGCTCAAGACAACAGACTCAATCATTCCAGGGCTTCAAATTCCCTGATTTATCGCGTTTCATCAGTAAATAAAGGCGGATGAATATAATATTAATTAATTTAACAAAGTGAAAAAGAGAAGAAAAGAGATACAAAAAAAAAATATTAAAATTGTACATAAATGCGTTAAAACCTTTTGATAAGTGGCCATAATACAATTTTTATACCTTTTTATACTTTTTACTATAAAAAGCTACAAATTATTTACAAAGCCTATTCAGTAAAATCTTTCGAGTCATAAAGTATTTTTTAATGATAATTATTCTATGTATGAGGATGAGAAAGTGTGTAGTATTACATAAAGCAAATCTCTTGAACGCAAAAATGTGCGATGAACAATCAGCATGCTTTTATGCTTCTAGTAAAGAAGCTTTGTAAATTGTTATGCTTAAAGTTTATATTTGATTAATGAGTTATAGTAATTTATGGTGATACAACACGAAAAAAAAGCATTTTTTATTTTAAAAATAGCGGGAAACTCTTTTATATTCTCGTCTAATTATGTTATGAATCTTACTTCCTTCAAACACCTTTTTTTTATATTGTTTATTAATTTTATTATGTATATAGTTTTAAGATTGATTCCACCATACCTAAACTAAACTTTATCCAACAAACTATACTGAATGTAACTCATTACTTCTTGTGAGATGATTACTAAGGCATTTCAATGCTAAATTACTAAAGAATAAAGTCATTTAAATTTTCTAAATAGAAATACAGACTATTTTATTTCCTTACTTACTTAGCTGACCTTACAGATGAATGCCATTTTCGTGTGATCGATGGTCTCTCTCAGATGTCGCTTAAAGCTGGCTCTATTCGCTGGATTCCGTCTGCCAATACCAAGTGCTATACTGTCTTTATCGACAGCTTCCCTCCAAGAGTTCTTTGGTCATCAACGAGTTCTTTTAATATTTATTTTATTTTCCTTACGTTGAGCAGCAGCTGTCTGGTGTTCTGTTTCAATTTATTAGGATATTTCAGGCTGTTTTTCCTAAATGTTTCTCATTTGATGATCAGTTTGAGTCCCCGATGTGACACCAGATTCTTAAAATCAACCTGCAATAGGTTATTAACATGAACGATTTTTAAGAATTTTAAGAGACCTAGCTAGAGACTATTACAACTTAATTATTGATTTTATATAAATGAATATTGATTTCGATGCGATGAACATGAAGATGGTTTTTTTGTCGTGATGACGGTTTTTGTCCCAATGGACGTTTTGCTTTATTGAAACTCTCCACAGTTGCATGGTCCAGGGTGTATCAATACAATGAACGTAGCCACAATTTGTGTGTCGCGAATCACATAAATCAAATTGACCTAGCTAGAAAGTCGAAAAAGCATTTTAAGTGTGCTAGACATTACCTGTGATTGAACCAGCATCGCCAACATTCAAAAATTCCCATTCTTTGGATTATCATCCTGACTTTAAAGCTTCATCTTCCTATAGAGACACTGATGTACAGACGAAGTGTTTAATACAATTGTTCCAGTATTCCTTAATAGTTGGTTGCTTCTGTCGTCTTCTTGAATCTCCTCTAGTTTTAGAAGCACAAAACCAAGGCATTTTTAATATTTTTTCTTTATTTATATTAGGTACGTAAAAGATTTTTAAAACAAAGTATAATGGTCTTTAACATCTAATAATCAAAATAATATAACATCTTCATGATTTCGTTACCATTTTTCTTGCAAATTTTAATCATTCAACATAAATCACTTCTTTACACACGCAATTATTGTGAAAGTTATCTTTAAATAAAAGAGGAAACATAAACATTGCACATTTTTCATCAGAGCTTCCTTTACATATTTTTTTGTCAATTAAATTTTTTGTTTACCGTCTAATTCTATAAAATGTTTTTTTGATAAAGTAATTTACACAAAAGTTACTTCCATATTTCATAGAAAGTTTATTTCTTTATATTTTTTGTATTGTCTAAAACATCTCGTTTTAAGGCTGATGATCTCTGTAAATCCGATTATTCTTGGCATCAATGTTTTCATATTTAGTCGAATAATTTTGTCTTTAATGGAAACTGTTTAAACTCAAATTACAAACATATTTAACATAAATTAATACTTTAAAATAATTTAAATTGATCAACAATAAAGTAAGAGATGAATTTAATGCTTCTAGAATTATTTATCGTCTACTCATCTATCAAAAAGGATTATTTTTCATTCAAAACTTGATTATTGCTTTAAAAATTATTAATGATTTTCTTCGTTTTCATTCTTTGTATGTATAAATTTAAGAGATTTATGGCAAAACAATACCTGCTGATTGTTATGCTTCTCTTATTCGATTATAATTTATTTTTTTAAAAAAAACCTTTTTAACTCTGCATGCAAAACTTTAGAGAAAAAATTTAATTGAAAAGACTTTTTTGATTCCTAAACAATCTTTCATTCTTTTTAAGCTATTTCTATTAATGTTAAAATTTATGATTCATTCAAAAGTACTTGAAATCATGAGTAAGTTGAACATTTTGCTGTTAGCAATGACTTGATGATAAGCCATTAGCAGGTAAATTTCCATTAAGTTGAATTGAATTTGATGGTGGATTTAAAAGATCACAGTATTGTAGCAGTGCTTCTCGTAATGAACGAGATACTTCCTGGGATGATGTTGTTGTACAATCAACAAGATATGGATATAGTCCAATCAATTGTTCCCATGCTGTTTTGCCGACTATCGATAAAGAAGCTTTATTATTATGAACAACATAAAAATTTAATTATTACTAAATTACCTTTTGCTGGCGGCGCCTTTTTCATTGATATAATAAGTGTTGCAACAGCTTTCAAAACAAATGAAATTTCACTTAATCGATACCTTGGCAATGGACATTTCCCACTTTGACGCTCATCATCATTAAACTTTTTTAAAACTTCCTCAAAACGATGTAATAAAGCAGTAATTGCAAGCTGGCCAGCAACGCCGCCTTCACTATTTGTTAATTGAATGCCTGTCATTTCTTTGCTTCCATTATCTTCCAATAATGAGAATTGTAGTAATGTTTCGAAGCAAGTTTTTGCAAATTCTTCACGTAACTTTAATTCAACATCACAACCTGGATTTGGATTAGTATTCGTTGCTGTTGAATGAATAGAACCCTTATTTAATAAAACGACAACATTTAAAATAAATTGATGAGGAATTTCGCCGGAATATGGTAGAACTTCATCACGCAATTGTTCAATTATTTGACAATCAATCGCCTCATCAAGTACTAATTCATCAAGTCCTCTATCCTCAACTTGACAGACACTGAAAGATAAAGCATAATGTGATTTTAATTGATAAGATTAAATAGAGCAATGACCTACCTCTTTGGAAATAAAAATTTGTCTAAAGTATCGGATAAATCATTCCACATATTTGCAAATTCTTTTGGACTTTTGCGTGCAACAGGAAGACCATAGTGCAATACAGACATCAAACTTGTTACAGCCAATTTCCATGTACTGCTCGACATACATTTATATTTTAAGCTTAATGGTAAAGAAAGTGCTTTAATTATTTCGTGTAAAATTTGTCCTTCAATGACTCGTTCGTCGCTTGCTGTTTGTTGATATAATTTTACAGCAACACTCATTGACTTTTCACCAAACGGAATGTAGTTCATGCTGACCCATTCCATTGTATTTTGTGGCATATTCCTTTTGCGGCTTTCAAAATATGGTGGCGAACATGCAAAACGACTAAAGCTTAAAAGTTGTTTAAAAACCGCACATGTGATTGTGTTCAAAGGCGTTGTTCCTGCAGCAGCTTCTTTTTGAAGCAATTCCATACAATCAAGAACTCCATCATGAAGTGGTGTCAATAAAGAATCAGACATGGCACTCATTATTAAGTGATTTGAATCACTATGAACAGGAACCATAACAGCATTCATAAGAACATCGCAAAGCTTCCGGAGATCTTCCTCTGTGAAATGGGTATGAATATGTTGGAATAAAGCTGGAAATATTTGGACAAGTGCAGTCAAAAATGCTTGACTTGGAATGTAAATATCATCAGACGATTTTTCGGAATCATTCGAAGGAATTTTTGTACTTTCTACTCCAACATTTAACCATACTTTCCAAGCACCCTGAAATATAATTAATTAAAATAAAATATCGGTATGAATCATAATAACAGTAATTGCTTACATTCCACAAATCATCATTTTCGCCATTAGTTTTCAAATTGATGGATTTATTGTAGAGAATCTCTTGAAAAGACTTGAGTGCCGCTAAAGAGACCTCATTCGATTTGCTAAGTGCTGAACATTCAATAAATTCCAACAACAATGAACATGCACGTGGAAAATCCCCAATTGTCTGAAGCAACTTAAATTTCGTGATAAAAACCTAATTGAATAAAAAAGAGAATGAGAAAATGTTTTAAAAATTAATGAGGAGAAGTTTGTTTTGGAACTTACTCTTGATACTCCAGACAATGTTAAAACTTGTGTCTCGGCCCATTGTTTTTGTGCAGTATTTCTCGAATGATGAATTAAAATGTTTCCGCTTGTGTCAACTTTTTCATTACTTGCGGAATTAGATGCAGTCCTAACTTTATCTAGTAATGGAAATAAAACTTGCCACATAACTGCTTGCCATGTTGGAGGATTAAGTAAATTTCCATGAGCAGTAATTGTTGAAAACAAAGTTTGTCCTGCAGATTTTCTCACAGCAGGTCGTGGATCAACGCATAAATCTCCCAATCTAGCATACAATACCATCCACAGTTTATCAAAGTGCGGCATGTTTAATGTATGTGGAAAATCAGGAAGAACTGAGATGTCATCGCCAACATTTTGACTTAATCTGTCTTGATTTTGATTAAAATAATCTGAAATATTCCACATTAATCCTACAGCAGTAAGCGATATATTCAGCTCTTGCATTTGACTCCCGAATTTTGCTGCTGTATTTACACATAACGGTAAGCATCGCCAAGGCATAACGGGTAAGAAATCAGTCACAACCAATTGAAGACATTGAAATGCTATTCGTATAAGTGCTTCTCCATGATGATCATTAAATGTTCCAATGATTCCAAGAATTAATGGCCATCCGTAAGTTAAAATTTCTCCAGTTCCATTAAGAACTTGTAAAACACATTCCAATTGTCTTTGACGAACATCTCCATGAGGGATACTACTTAATTCAGACAAGGGACCAAGCAATAATGTTTGAAGTTTCATATTATCTTTTAAAGGAACTTCATATTTATGTTGCAATGCAGCCTTAACTAAATAAGTTATTGCCTCAACGCCCCACAATCGCATGCAACTATGTGGATGAATACAAATTTCTAATAAATGATTTGTTAATGGACGCCATAAGACTTCAATTCGATTTAAATTTACAAGTCCAGTTTCAAGCAATTTAGCAACAGCAAACAATGATGGTTCACGATTATTGTAAGCAAGTTCCATTGATTCATGTGACAATTTACATAGTGCATCAATTAAATGATGAAGAGCAACATCATCGAGATATTGACTGCTTTCAAAAAGCTGACTCAACATTGTTGACAAAACGGGAAGATCCGTCATAACTTGTGTAATTGAATTTGTATCAGCCATTGGTTTTTGTGTCGCTTGTAGACTTCCACCTGTTGATGGCTTTAATCCTAATATCCATGCTAAGTGTTGTAATGTTGCCAAGACAATGAAAAATGAAGAGCCTAAAATGCCTCCATGACAATGAGCTAAATGTAATATTGCACGCATACATTGAAGATTTTTGGCAGTCAGCATAACTGGACCTTGATGTGCTCCAGGTTGAAGAGAACTAGTTGGAAGTGGCGTACCAACTGCAACAATTGGAAAACGTTGCTGATTATCATCATGTAATTGTGGATGCATATATTGATTTCCCATATCTTGACTACCACTTCTCATAACATTTCCCTTCATATTCATTCCTTGATATCCTATATTTAATACTGACAATGCATAATGAGGCGGCAAAGAAGCTTTACAAATCGCTGTAACAAACGAGTCACGAGGCGTACTTAAATCCAACATTCCACATAAAGCAGCATAATTTTGCATTGATTTCAAGACACATTCAGCCATTGCTTCGTCTGTACTAGCGTCAATCAATGGAGTTAATCCTGCCAATAGTCCACACCAACTTGAATTTATTATCTGACAATGAAGAACTTTATCTTCTTCACTAACACGCGATTTATAAGGAACTGGCTTTTCTTCTCCAAGCTGTAATTTTTAAGGTATAATAAATCAGTATAAATACATCGAACAAGATATAATCAAGATACTTACAATAGAAGGTCCATTGATTGCTAATGAAATAGATCGTACAATGTCTAGTAAGCATGCATATGCTATAGAAATTCCGTATCCGTCAGGGATTGAAGGAGGTTCTGTTTTTTCAAGCATCTCTAAATAAAACGATTTTGATTGACCAGTTGGGAAATTCATAACAAGTGGCAACCAAACGCCTCGGAAAAAGAATCCTGATTGTGGTGACATTCCCGAACCAACTTGTAATCCAGCTAACATTGCCGGTGGAGATGATTGTAGATTTCCACCAGCTCCCATCATTTGGGGTGATGCAAATAAACTTTGGACATAAGCACCTAACGAATTAATAATGTCTTGAAATATTTTCGTTGAATGGTCTTTAAGGTCATAGCAACGACAAAATGAGACAAGTAACTCTGGTTGTACGGTCATTTTATGTAAAACTTCTAATGCTAACGAACGTTGCCATGTAGGCTTATCTGGATCTAAAAATTTCACAATTAGTGATAAAAAGATTTCACACTCAGTGATTAAGAGTTGATGATATTTCTGAATAAGAATTGATACAACACGCAAAAGTCTCATACTGATGGGGAAATAGGGCTTATCGTGTGGTGCTGATGGTTGAGTAGGAACAACGACATTACGATATTTGATATTTGGAGAGAATAGCTTAATGACTAATGCACAGACACGCTCTTTAAGGAGAAATGAAAATTCGGGATTTTTGTAGAAAACAGACGAGAAATTTGTTAGTACGGATTCTAATAATTCTAAACCAAAAGTTCGTGTCATTTCTGTCATTCCTAATAGCCAATATGGTTGATCAGCATTTACTAACTGAACGAGATCTTGGAAAAGAAGGAAAGCATCTGAAGCGCAAGTTTTTAATCCTTTTGGTGCCATTCCATGCGATATTTTCAATTCCTCTAAATTTATCTCGCGGACTTCTTCATCATTTTTAGATTCCTCTTGTTCAACCAAAGCACGTTCAAAAACTAACGACACAAGTTGCCTTACAGTAGCTCCAGCGGTATTAATAGTTGTTGAATCTTTTGTGAAATGTAAGCGAAAGCACAAAACGAGAGTTTTGGCAAGTGTCTCGCCATGAACAACAGAATTTGTTGTCAATAGTAATGTTACACTTTGTAGAACTTTCACTTCCTCGATTCCATTTTCCATAAGCATCCACAATGTGTCAGTTATATAGCGAGCACCTTTTTGATCCACAACTTGCTGTGTTATTAAACGTTGCATCATTCCAAGACAAAATTTTATTATCTTTAAATCCTTCGACTCGCATCCCTGAACGAGTGGGTACAGAATTTGATTTACCACATAATATACAGGTGTTTGAGGATTTGCTGCTGCAGACTTCAATTTCTGTATTGCTTCCTCGCATGACTGCAAATAAGATAATAAAATTAGCCATATTGAATGTAATAATTTAATATTCATAGTAAATCTTTCACATATATGCTTCTCCTCATTCAGTCTCAGTATCTCTGTATTCTTTTTATGTACAAACATAGAAAAGATTACATTTTTCATGGTGTCAATATTTATTTATTTATTCATTTATGCTCCATATTAAGTAAAGTCGACCTACATAATTATTTTTTATATAGAAACATAGAATTTTTGTTTGTTTCGCCATGTCTCGTTATGCTGATTGGTTACTGAGTTAAAATTATTACGATCAAACATGATAGTAGAGATGTAAAAGTATGCATGGACAATGTTATCGATTTTCCCTTAATATGCGGTTGCATGATTATGGAGAAAATTACGCAATGAATGGATGTAAGTTGCTATTATGGATTTTTCTTCTTTCAATTGTTCATCATCATTGAAGCAAGAAGATGAGGAATGATTTGAATTTGTATAGATATCATTATAGAAAGTGTTTTAATAATTCAGATCTAATTTAAACCATGAACGACGATGGTTATAAAAAGAGGTAATTCACTGGAGAGCAATAGAAAACATTTCTGCCGTCTACGTTAAACAAAGGGGAGAAAATCAATGAAAATATCCATTGCCCTAACTAGTAAGTTCTTTAATGATGTTTGTACAAAATTTTCGTGATAAAGCACGAATTTGATGACATTAGCAAATCATTTTCATACAGACTGCCTAACATACAGTTCATGATACTTTACCTCCTTTATTTGGGGATTTTTCTTCTTTGTTTCAGCACTCAAATTACGAAAATCATTTTGTAATGATTCTAAAAACTTTTGAGCTGCTTCAGTTCCAGTAGTGCCGCTCCCGACAAATGACATCATAAATTTATTTTTTCTAATTCGCAATAAATTTGCTTAAAAAAGTTTTTTTTCTTTCTCGTCTTGTTTGTCAATTATTTCCAGGTCATCAAAAAAATTTTCTCACAATATTCACACTATACCACTAACTTTTTAATACTCCCGACACTTAAACACACTTTCCTAATGTTCTTTTGTGTTTTTAAACTATTTTATTTACTGTTATCCATTATTTAATTAATTTTTTCATCAATTGAAATTTTTGTAAAATAATTTCATTACTTTTGTATTATTTTTAGCGCATTTTTCTGATAGGAAAAGATGCTTCTGTTCGCTCTTTGTCCGTCCGTCCATCCGTCTGTCTGTAGATCTATATGCTGCTTGATTTTAAGCTTTTTGATATGATTTTCGGCTTAAATGAGTTTTCTATGTTTGGCTAGAGTTGACAAAAAAAAATTTTTAGATGTTCTTAAATCATAGCAATCAATATTGATCATTATTTTGATTCTTTACACTGAAAATGCGCTTTCGTCGGTCACGGGTGACCACGTTGATACTAGTTTTTAGTACCTAGATCAAAGTAGATTAAAAATTTGATTTTTAGATTACCGTTGTTACAGCCTTAATTCATTTAAAAAAAAAACAATTAAATATTCTACTTCCAGGAACAATATTGAACAAAATAACTTAATATTTCAATATTTAATGAAATTTTAAAATTAAATGAAGAATCATCGTGTAATTTTTTGTTTTAGTATATCTACTTGTAGACATTCAAAGTAGCAACGGTCGAAATATTCTTGAACTACCGGAATTTTTTTCATTATTATTTTCCCGCTTAAAAGTTATATTCCCCTCTTGAAAATATTCTTAAAAAGTTTTAATTCAGTTTAGTTAGTTTAAATACATACATTGTACTTGATTGAATATTTTATTACATTTAATTACCATATATTTTCCAATACAATGGAATCAAGTATAGAAAAGTCGTGTTTAGAGGAAATATCCGCAAATGTTTTTGATTCGATGCAAAAGGTAAACAAGATTCCATGAAATTATTAATTACGCTTTAATCATACTATTTAATTAGGTCACATTGAAAACCATATCAAACAATTGGCAAGTATCTAATGCTGTGGCGAAAGATGTACTAAGCAAATGGCTCAAACAAAACGAAAAAAAGCTCAAGGAACTCGTAAAAGAATTCGTGATTCAAGGAATCAACACAAAAGGAACTTTCGCAATTAGTGTCGTGCCTGAAGACAAAAAAGAAAAGCTAGCAAAAATATGGAAAAACTTTGATAGCTGGTTGTACAGCATTGAAACAAAATCGAATTCTAAATCACTGGATCTTCCTGTGAATTTTGAGCCTATTCAAGTGTAAGTTATCAATTGTTTTAATTAATTCGAATATGTTCTGAATGATGTCATTATTGTACAGGAAAAATCTACAAGTCAATCTTGGAAATAGAGATTTACAAATTGCAGTGAAACAAGAGCCTTCAACAAGTCAGACAAATACAACTAAGATAAAAACTCCATTTGGAATGGTTAAACCGTTGGATAAGAAGGAAATTAAGAAAGAAAAGGTCGACGTAGTAGTTAAAAAAGAAGAAGAGACTGAAAAGGTGAAAATTGTTGATCCTGTAAAAGAAGAATTGCCTCCAAAAGTTTCTCCAGAATCGAAATCAAGTAATGTCAAATCGAATGCTAAGAAAGGTGGCAACAAAAACCAACCTGCTGCTCAAGGAAAAGCCAGCATTTCATCATTCTTCAGTAAACCTTCTAACAAAAATTCGACAGATAAACAAAGTCCGACTAGCAGTGAATCAAGTACTATCAAAAAAGAACCTGAAATCAAGGTTGAAAAGAAAGAAGAGGTGACAAGAAAGCGCTCAGCATCACCTGAGATTCAAAAGAAAGAGCCTGCCAAAAAAGTGCCTAATAAGAAGTTAAAATTGAAAGATCCACCAAACAAGAAACGTTCTAGAATACAAGTGATGGAAGATTCAAGTGAGGAAGAGGAGGTAGAACCGCAAATAGAAGATTTGCCAGACAGTAAATTCATCAAATTTGATCGTGAAATGACACCTGAAAAGAAAGAACTGTCACCAAAAGAAGAAATGGATGTTGACGAGGAAGTGGTGGAATCTAAAAAAGAAGAAACTAAAAAGGGACACAAAAATAAAGCGAAACGTTGGGTTACAAAGCGATTTGAAACAGACGATGGCTTCATTAGAACAGAAAAAGTCCTAGAAGAATATTCAGATGACGAGGATGAAAATAAAAATGAGAATAATGATGATAATATAAAGAAAAATTCACAGTCCCAAGAAAAAACAGAATCACCACCGAACAAAAAGACTCCACAAAAGAAAGTAACACCGAAGACGAAAGTTAAGGATATGCCCAAAACAAAGCAAGGAAGTATCATGAATTTCTTTACAAAAAAATGAATGTCCTAAACATTTGTTACCCGATTGGACAAGAAGTCGTTAGAACTAGACATTAATTAGGCATTGACTTGCCTTTAACTAATTTTACCGTATTTTTGTTCAATCGAGCATCAAAAGCATGTCCAACTTTCTAATATAATAAAGTTTTAAATTTAATTTAAAAAAAGTTCCTAAATTATTTTTGACACGTAAAACTTACATATTAAGAACGTGAGGTGCTTTATCATATGGCGCACGCATCAATCAAACTTGGCATAGACAAAGATTGATACCAAATGTTCCCATACCTTTAATGCATAGATTTTTTCTTCATTTGATAGAATATTCTGTAGAAAATTGAATCTTTTGATACAAGTTCAAGGACAGATCAGGCACAAACTTTTTGGAACGGAACATGATCTGCCATTTTGCTTAGTTTTCCCGGAAAATGGAAAAATTGTTTTTCAATCTAAACAAATTTAATACATTCGCACGTGATTACGGTGTTAATATATTTGGGAGTCGTTCGTTTTTGAGTGGGCGAGGAAGGTCTGCGATTTTGTATCAGTTTGAAAGAAAGTAAAACATTTTACAGCATTTTCCAACGATTTATAAAAATGCTTACAAGTAACATTTTTGATGATTGCTACAAACATCTCTTCAATCCTTAAAGTACATCAGCAAACTAACGTTTCTTTAAATTAGCGATGAGCAATCTGTGAACCACGACACATAAGTCTGCCACCAAAAATTATCGAAGATGCTATGAATCGTATGCCAGGTCTAGTTTCGGTCCAGTTTTACCACCAAGGTCTGCCGCGAAAAATAAAAGGTTGCACACCTCTGCTTTAAAGCTTTCTGAAAATTGAAAAGTAATAATGTCGAAGTATTAAAAAAACAAACTTTTAAGTTTTTCTCGATAGAAAGTTTGATTTGCCTTACTACCTATAATATTCTTTTCCTGTGTGATTTATTATTTTTTTCAATGATTTAAAAGAGAAAATTTACTCTCGATTTTACAAGAACTTTTTAATTATTTTCATGTAAGGTTTATTAACCCGAGCAACACAAATGAAGAAGGATCCGTCATGGAGCTTTTAATGCTTCGTTACTTCCTTTATTAACATCAAAATGAAGCAGCTTTTTTTGGCAGCCATATCAACGCCAAACAAAGGTGGAGCTTTAAAAGCTCCGTAGAGGAGCCTTACCTGCTCCGTAGAGGTGCATTAACAGTTCCGTAGAGGAGCCTTAAAAGCTTAATAGCAGAGCCCTTCAAACTCCATAGCAGATCCTTCTTCATTTGTGTCGCTCGGGTAAATCTTTTAAATTGAGATAAAATCTTGTTGAAGGTAGATACTTTTGCATAAAATATGTATATTTTGTTTGTATGTGCTTTTTAAGGTAATTTTAACTTTCATCAATCAATAAATCGAAAAATAAATTTTCATATTTTTATTATTACTAAACTCTCTGTGCCATTAATGATTCACTTTTTACAATTTTTATTTTGATATTTAAAGTTCAAAATTCATTAAACTAGAATAAAATAATAAATATGTTTGTAATTTACAGTCGAAAGCTTTCGTTTTTCCTTAATAAGCCTGTAAGCTTCCGTTGTAAAAATATTTTATTTTTTATACATTTTACTACTGTTTAAAGATCATAAAAATATGAACTCTCATCCATTAACTATACATAATTCTCTTATTATTTCATATACATACATAAACTTCTTTTTTTTGTTTTTGAAACTAAAGAGAGCATCACAAAAATAAAAACAAATTCACAAAACTTTTACGGGGGTGTATTGGTACCCGAGTGACAAAAATGAGGAAGGCTCCGCCAAGTAACCTCCGCTAAACCTCTTTTATTAATATCACCGTTTGTAGTTCATCTGGTTGCCAAAAATAGGCGGCTTCCATTTGGTGTTAATAAAAGAGGTTTAATGGAGCTCCTTGGCGAAGCCCAGAGTTGCAAAACATGCACCTGTCGCAGACAGAAACCGTACAATTTCCTAATAATTTGTATGGTTTTATTACAGAACGCAGACAAAAACCGTACAATTTCTTAATTTGTATGGTGTTCTTACAGAACTTATCAAGAAATTGTACGGATTTGGCCTATGACAGGTGCCTGTTTTGCAACTCCTCCGGAGCCTTTATCATTTGTGTCACTCGGGATATAAAAGGATGGTGGTTAATGTTTATAAACTAACAACACAATTGACTTATTTATTGAAAAAAAGACGAGAAATAATACTATGTTAGTCATCAAAATTATTAACGTCATTAATAGTTTCTTCATCCATTATAGAACTGTAAATTATTTTTATTTACGTAATCATTTTGTCCTCATTTATTAAAAATATAACTTTTTTTTTCATGATAAGTTAAGACGGTTCCTTATTCTTGCATAACCATAAAGAAATTTTCATTAATTTTTAATAGCCTTAAAGTTTTGTGTTTAGTTTTAGTGTCAAAGTCACTACTCATTATTGAGTTCCAAATATAAGTAAAGTTTACTGTATTATTAACGCGACATAAAACAAATTAATCAGGTTAGACAGTAGGAAACTATACCTGTATGGGGTCATTAACTCACTACACAAACAGTGTTCCTCAAACTGTGTGCTGCGACACACTAGTGTGCCGCCGATATTTATTGAAAATGCTATGAATCGCATGTTGTGTACGGTTTTGGGAGAAGATTATTATCAAGTTGTGCCATGCCACAAACAAGTTTGGACAACACTGACTTACTACGTAACACGAAAAATCTACATTTCGACCCCTGCTCCTACGACCCCATCCTGCTCTTTCCGTAACAAAATATCTATGAAGAACATTTGTCATTGTTAAAGGCGTAACAAAATCTCAACCCCCTTCCCTTAAGAGCGTTACTTATGGGGTCGTTCGCTTATTAAGTCACGCAAAACATTCAGAACCCCTCTCACTTCCCCCAATATTACAAAAATTCCATACAAATAATCCTCCTTTGTTTAAGCTGCTCTAAAATCATAGACCTTCTCCCCTCACCACCCCCTTAAAAAGCGACCGTAATAAGTGAACGACCCCTAATGTATAATGTTGTTTTGTTGAAATTATACTCAAAAGTAATGAATGTCAGCAGCACAACATTATGAATATAAAGAACATTTTGAAAACATTTGGATATGAAAAATTTTGGCACACACATTTTGGCTATACAGGAATATAACTCATATTTCGTATACTGAATAGATGATTTGAAACCAAAGTGATAATTTCTTTGACTAACTAGACGTTTTACATTGGAACTCAACACCTTTATTCATGATTTATATTCAAAAGTTTATTATTTTTATTGAAATGCATTTAATTAGTGACGATTTTAAATTGATTTGAAAGGTTTATTATTCATAAGATTTAATCATTGGTCCATCGCTTCTTCTTTTTCTTTACTTTTATTCCAGTTAGAAAAGCTTACTATTGCGGGTGTCTTGTATGAATTAATGTATCCATTTTGTGATGAGGCTTTGATATATGCTGGAGAAAAAATAGAATTTGTGGATGTAATTCCACTAATGTCAAGTGGAAATTTTCCTACTATTTTTGACATTTTTATGCTGTCGTTGCTTGTATTACTAAGCTCATCTCCATTATTATTGTTGTTGTTGTTATTATTATTATTCCCATTTGAGTAATAATTATTATTATTTATGCTTCCATTGGACATTGACTTCAAGCTGTTCTTACGATTTTTTATCGTTTCCTGAGCAGATTGAGCTAGTTCAAGCCAATGCTTTTTATTATCTACAACGCCTTCAACTAATGGCTTTAAATCCTTTGATAAATCAGCAAAAGCCTATTTTTATAGGAAATAGAAAGTCATTAACTTAATGAAAAAAAGATTTATGGACATTTTTATTTACCTCATAAATCGGCATACAGATTGAATCAATGAATCCAACTTGCATCATTGGTATTTGATCCTCTTTCTCACGATTCATTATATCAATTGGCGTAATATTCAGTTCTTGCCGTTCCATATCACCTTGTTCGAAAAATTCAGAACTTACGAGATCTGCAACTCGTTTCTCAATTTCCCATGGTTTTGTAATCGCAGATAGGTCACATACAGTCATGCTCATCGCTCTTAACAGCGAACGATTCTCCTCATTTGAAAAAGTTTCAATTGGAGGATTTGACTTGACTGTATTCAAAAATGGACCACGTTTTCTGGATTATTAAAGCAAAATTTAATAAAATAATCATCAAATAAATATCTAATAAATTACCTAAAATAGACAGCCAAGTCTGTAGACAGGATTGCATCCTCAAGTACTTTGATTACGCGACAATAATCTCCTGATGATAAATTCGATAAAATTTGATTACCCGGACTATTAAGAATCATAACACATTGATCAAAATGATGATGTTCCATTGTGGATGTTGAATAAAGCTGAGCAAGTGGCGATGACGCTCTATTATATTAAATTATATTAAGTCATGCACGATTAATTTAAATTCAATTTTACTTACTTAATTTGAAATGAATTATTTGTTCCGCGATGGTCCAAGTCACTGTATAAAGATATATTAAGTAGTATCGATTGATTCATAAAGGAAGCTATAACTTTTTTTAACTTACTGACATAAACAGCCAATAATCAAAGCAAGGCACTCAATTTCTCCAAAAATCTTCCACCATTGAGTTGTCGTTAGAATAGCGAACATCATTTGAGCTACATTAAATGCATGTCGCCAATTATGATAAGTAACATTCCGGTAGTTCTTCTTTACACTCAACAACCATCGACAGAGCATTTCATAATCTATATGAAAGCGTTCAACGAGATCTAAATCAAGAAACATTCGCAAACATGCCTTAAGTGTATCATCATCTGCTAAACTCAGATCGTCGAATGCAAAATCATGTAATTGAAAATATGCTGATGATGGAATTTTTAGGCGCTTCATGAAGGAAATGGAAATATATAATAATAAATTAAAGATGCTTTCAGTATAAAAATAGAATTTTTTTTGGAATATTTACTCTCAGTCGTACAGCATCATCTGTTGTTGCGGATGCATGATAACTAAGAACCTCAAGCGTTACACTCTGTTTTGCCATTGCAACAATTGCCTTCTCATACATGTGTGTATTATGAATTCCCATTCCGCAGAAAATTGCAAAAGCCTCTACAAAATTTTCATCATTTTTCGTGAAAGTCTAAATTGAATAAAATAATGAATATGTTATAGGAATGGATATACTTTTGAGTAGAACAAGAGACTAACCAATTCATCAAATTTATTGATTAGCTGAATAACACCAATTATCTGCCCCAAAGAATTCTTAATGGCCATACACAATATAGATTTATGTTTGAATGAAGTATTCTCATCAACACTGGAATCAAACCTTGGATCATCATAAGCGTGTGGTATGTTGACAGTCTGTTAACGATTAGATGATGTAGATATGCAACATGTTCAAGGATGTTTGAAATAACTTACCTCGCCAGTTGCTGCAACATAGCCCGTAATGCCAATATTTATAGGAAAACGTGATTCAAACGGACTAGTTCTTTCATTGAGATCATCATTAGCTTCAAAATCAAATACACGTGAAAAACTTCCTTTGGATGCTTCATGTACTAACAGTATCTAAGAGGATGGATATTAAAAGAATGATGTAGACATTTTCCATTTCATCTACATACATGTATGTAGGAACAAATGAATAAATGGAAATTACCTGTACTCTTTGGCACTGAATAAGACTTTGCATATGTGTTAAAATTCTAAATACCATATGTTCAATTGTACTTTGTTCTTCGAATATCATTCGTGCTAAATCTAAAAGCACTTGATTTCTCTTCACTTCTAACTGAGATTTCTCATAAAGCTGTGCATTGCGTAAGCCAATTCCACAAAATTGTAGATATGATGCAAACACCTGTAAAGGAAGAAAGAAAATGTTTTGATATAGAAAAGTCGAGGTAACAAAGCCTTAAAAATTGCAAATTATTATCCGA
Source organism: Chironomus tepperi (assembly GCF_022539635.2). NCBI lineage: Eukaryota > Metazoa > Arthropoda > Insecta > Diptera > Chironomidae > Chironomus > Chironomus tepperi. The sequence continues at coordinate 179,409 of NW_027226441.1, forward strand.
CGTGACTCTGATATGGTTCCGTATTCAAATCGAATTCGGAACCAAGTCCGAGTCACGTTGGAATTTTGATCGATTTGTGCTATTCGGGAATATTAATTAGGTATTCAAAAGTTCAAGTTTGTTCTTAGAAAATCGGTATCAAATTATTGAAAATAAATTTAATCTCTGAGCATTAAGTGGCACATTTCTCAATAGGATAAAGATACACGTGTATCTCACAGCATAAAAAATTTAATTATTTAGGAAATTAACCAAATTAAGCTTGTTATCAAAGCATCTGTACGAAATGAAAATTTGTTCAAAGCAAGCTCAAAGAATACAAGTTCTTTTACAGTATTCTATCAATATGCCATTAGGTAAAGAAAATCCTTGAAGCACTAAAACTTATTCTTTTAAATAGGAATGTTCAGCTCGTAAATCTAAAGAAAACGTGCTTTGATATTTATGGCTTTTAATATTCAATCGCCTTTAATATTGGGGGGTTTACGATTTTTTGATGGGAAGTGCTTTGTTTTACTAAGGGGTGACTTGCTTATTACGTAGGTAATGAGTGAACGGCCAGTTAATAACCTTAGTCAATTTCCACTCAAGTGAGGATGATGGAAATTCTATTCGTAGCCAAATGCGTATACAGAGGGGTTTTATAAGATCAACCCATCTAACCCCAACAACCATCTCCGGACCAAAATTTTCAAAATTTGTTACTGCTCTTCGAGACAAAAATTATCAAAAACTTGAGTATGCTCAATTATATTGATTGAATAAACTCCTCAATACACTCTTTTAGATATCATCTTGAGGAAGCTTATTGTCTGATAGGGTTGAAGATGAAAACGTGTAGAAAACAAGCATAAAGAACGAAAACTTACAAAATTAAATTAAAGGCCTTTACTAACAATAAACAGCAATAATTTTTTGATCATCCTCAGGCTATAGCAAAGGGTTTCGTCTAATTTTAGATAAAGAAGAACTTTTTTGAAGTTTATTTAAGTAAATAATATTATCTGACAGACACTTTGCGAGAATTAATGAATAGCCTTAAACTATTTCACATAGCTCATTCATTCTCTGCGTCAGAAGAAATTTAATTTTGTTTCCTCAATTTCAATTGAATATAAAGTGCACTAAATGCTTTTATTCTATGGCTTCCATTTAACGTTTAATTGCCCTTCTGTTCCCCTTTATTAGAAGCTTAATTTATCTTTTATAACTTTGTTGGCTTTTGCATTCAAATCTTCAACTTATAAAGCACATGTAAAGAACATACTTCAGAAGGTTTGAAAAGTTTTAGATGTGAATAAGGTAGAAGTATGCAAGAGCTTATAGCAGTGGTGGGCAACCTGAGTGATGTGGCACAGGACATTTTTGTAAATACCAAGGACCGAATGCCGTGTGCTGCTTCAGATGAGTCTTACCATCAATATGTGTCACGACACACAGGTTGACCACAACTGGCTTATAAGAACGTGGAAAATCAACAAGTCAATCAAAAATGTTCAGTTCAATGGTTTCAATATTTTTAATGATATAAAAGAGATCCTTACCTTTTCATCAATTGATGAAAAACAATGTTCAACGCCCAGCTTATTTATCACTTGTGCTACACCAATAACATCACCATTAGCATCTTTTATAGGCATACAGAGAAGAGCTTTTGTTCTATAACCAGTTACCAAATCAATTTCACGATTAAATCGTTCATCCTGAAAACAATAATGTAAAAGGAATTAAATCATTGGAGTATTTTTATAGCTTGAGATAACACGATGATAAATGACAAAATAAAATCAGCAAGAGATAGGGCATGTAACTGTGAATATAAAAGATTTTCTATAAATCTGCTTGTAAATCCGTGTTAACCGAAAATTTCATTTTAAATAGGCAAGCAGGGACGTATCCAATAAGATTAGGAGTGAATTTTGTAGTCATCTCCCCTCCTCCTATCTCCTATTTGGACTAAATTGTACAATTTGCTCAACTTACTTCATAGGCATCAGGTATGTTTACTGGTTCTCCACTTTCAGCAACATGTCCTGCGATTCCAGTTCCCCATGCAACTTTTACTTCATCTCTTAATTCCATTTCCTCCATTGTGCTTCGCGGACATACGTCAAAAAGCTTTGATACCAGACATCTTAAGCCGAAAAATAAGAAAAATTGGATTTTGATAAATGATTTACATTTGAAGTTGTAATTGGACTTTTATACAGGAAGACTGTTATATGTTCTCAAATAAATCTCCCAATCTCTTCAATTTATCTTATGTAATATTCAGTATTACAATAAAAACCCTTTCTGTCTTTTTTCCGTAACTACATCTGCATACAAAATTGCCGTTGTATTTACTTTTTCCATTTCCATCTACAACGTATGTAGGAAATGCTCAAATTGAAACTGTAATCCACCCTTCTTTTCTTTCGAAAACGTCAGGCTACTTATCTTTCACTTTCAATGATTTACGATACTTTACGACAATTTTTTTTTTTCTTTTTTGTAAAATGATGAATGAAATGCTGACTATGAGACCATAAAACGAATTGAAATTTGACGCATGACAGTGACGTTAGCAAAGGTTTTAAGTGTACTTTTACAAGATATTTTAAACCACATTTTGTGGCTCGTTGGTGGAATGGTTTCGTACTTCGGTACCTTATTATTGTAATAGCTACCAAGCAGTCATGGGCTCGCGAGACTCGCTACATTAAAATGCGGGAAGTTTCCCTTTATTTAGGACGTTAATATTCAACCCTTCCCTATAGTCGCGACTTGCATTGCAAAATATTAAAATAAAATCATGTAAAAACAACACGTGGCATGCAAACAAATGTCACAAGTACTCCACGAGCAAATAAAAGATGGCCATCACTATAATCATTCATTATGTACATTTGTTTTCTTTACTCGTGCAATTTTTCATCTCATGAAATACTCAATTTTATAAAGTATATTTTTCTTCTTTTATTTTAGTTCATTTTTTTACTCTTTTTCTCTCGTGAATTATAATTTATTGCCTCATGATGCTCAACATCTAGAATATTATCAACAGAGAATTGTCGACTATAATTCTTTAAGATTCTTGGGAATCTGTTTTACTATTCATAGCCTGATTCTTACTAGTTGCATTGTTGCAGAGTGAAATTGAGAAGCACAAACGTGTACTTAACATTGTATACTGCACATTGTATTTTAATAACCAACTACAAACAAGTCACCCCACTACTAACAATAATTGTTTTTAAAGCTATTCTGCATATGTATGAACCTCGTTTATTGATAGATTGTGAGTCGTAGTGGCTTGATGGTGGAATTGTTTAGTACTTCGGTACATAATTATTGCAATATCGATCCTGCGATCATAGGTTCGAGACTCGGCAGGAGAAATTTTTCACTTGTCCTTTTTCGAATCATATGTTGTGAATAACCTTCCATCTTGCAGGCTACAGACAGTAATGTCATCAAGAATGTTGTTCTGTTGCCACTAAATCCTGTAGGTCTACTGATCAGGCGCGTACCCTCACTCGTCAAACAACTATTAGTCGTGGAATGTCCTAGCTCAGCATATGATCTCAATGATCTGAATAGCTAAGAAGCTTAACTGAATCCTAGTCCCCCTCATTTAACTGAAAATAAGCAGTAATAACTCACCTTTTTGGTCCTTCTGCATTATTTTTCCCCTGTACTAGAAAGAGTGATCCACGATCAGCGTTAAGAAGAATTGACACGTTTTGAAGTATTTTATGACACAATGATCGTACATCAAGTTCGTTGCAAATATCTTTTACCTATTGATGTAAATTAAGATAAAATTTTAAAACATGAATCATTAAATATTTAGCTGAATCAGCTTACCAATTCAAATATGAGCTCTTTCTCGTCTAAATGCTTCAGCTCATTGCGTGACAGTCTCTGTGTTCTATTAATACTATTAGTTGTGCCATTTTGATTTTGTACTAAACCCATTGTTGTGTCGTTTTGCGAGTTTATGCTAAGAAATGTTGGCGTTCCGTCTATTGTATTTACAATTGGTTTCAGTAAACCTCCACGTTCAAACTCATGAGCTGAGATTTTTCTAATAGACGCAATAAATAAGGAATTTTGTTTAATTGTACACGTGAATTTTTCTATAGTAAATATGTCAATCAAAAATAGTAATTATCTCATACCTGACTGGAGTTGTGGCGCCACTACCACTACGTGACGAACATTGCTGTTGATTCATGTGTGTCGGTGATGACACATGCATCATCATATCAGATCCAGCAAGAGCTGCCGGTGTTGCATGTGCCACAAGCCATGCATCGACAATGTTTCTTGTTGCCTTACGTATAAAATATTCTTGCGCAAATTCCTGATGCTCATCAAGCCATGACTCCATTCGTGCAAATTCTACATCGTAATGATTGTTTTGATGATGATTACTATTACTATTATGTGAATGCGACGCACCCAACCGACTGTTACTGTTTGAAATGTTACTTATGTTGTTTATATTATTTTCGAGCCCCAAATTTATGTGCCCCCCGTCAATTGTGGTGGGCATTCTGCTTTGGGGCTCCTCTATACTCCGCAGATGCAGACCTGGAAGAAATGATACTAAATGTTAATTTTCAAGCTGTTCTTATGACTTTTTAAGAATCTATATAAAAATGGCTATGAATTTTTAATAGCACCCGTTACAGTGGGTTGATGTAACGCAAAAGATTAAGTATATTTTTATGTATAAAAAGCTCATGAGACATTTAGACATTTACCTGGCTTTTTATTCTTCTTGAAATGACAAGATGTGCTAAAGTAACACATACTTTGGCCCATTTAGGGCATTTTAAAATTTAAACCTCGTTTTATATGTTAAAATATCACGATTGAATATCACACATTTGTAAATCCACAAAAAGCACTGTCTGTCCATTGGATTATGTTTTTGTTTTATTTTTTTCCTTTTTATTTTCTATTTATTTGCACTTATTTTCTTAGTATTTTCTAATGCCTGGTTTTAGTATTGTAAATTCAAAAATTGATTTTTAATATCACGTTGCATAGACGAACTAGTTACATGAAGCAATGTTCCACCAATCATGGAAATGAGCTATAAACAGATAAGGATGTTATGTAGAATACTCGTCTAAATGAGCGTAGTCATGAGTATACTCAATCAATATAATTGGCCATGCTCAATTTTGCTACCATCATACTCATGAGCATGTTCCATGTCTGTTCGAGAGCAAAGGCCTGCAAATGGCATTTTGATGAACTCCATTTGTGACAAAATTCAACAAAATTTCTTTTATCAATTGAGCTTAATTGCATCATTTACTTCCAACATTTTCTTATTGTTCACCAAATAAAATAAAAATAACAAGAAGTGCGTCACTTTCTAATGACAAACACGTGCCAAACTGTTTCACACCATCACATAATTTAGAAGTGAAATTTTTATTAATGACTTGATACCATCCGATATCATTTTAGGATATTCATGATTTTCATTTCGCCAATTTACCGCTTTATTACCTCCCAAACAACCATCCTGGCCAATTTAGAAAATTGATTTTTGTCCTCTCATTTTCTCGTTCCTTCTTCTTTTTTTTGTGCAATAAAATATAATGCCCATTAAAATATAAAATGCGATAAGACACCTAACGCCTATCTTGTTTTAAGGAAGCTTGCTTTAGAATGTAAATTGTTTTCAGTAAATTCTAAATTTTTATATGCCTAATTTAAAGTGCTTGCTATACCTAATTTAAGACTTAAATAATTAGACAAGCACATTTTGGAATTTTTAGCATTTCCAGCACTTTTGAATCGAAATGCTTATCCAAATATTTTGGAGCTTTTAATTAAAGAAAGCTCCTCATAAGGCATTTAATAACAGTTAATGGCTTGCAAGCATGTGCCACAGCCTATAAAAATACCACCACATTACTTGCAAATAATGTCTCACAAACAATTTGGATACTATCCGTTTTCTGCCTATCAAATGACATTATTAGAGCGCATTAGGTCAGGTTACAAGATATGGGCTATTTGTTTTATGTGAATTATGTTGACGGACATTGGCCTGTATTAGTAGACAATAGACAAATTCTATACTTTTTGAATTTTTATGTCCTAATACTTCTCGAGCGACACAAATAAGTTCATGACCAACAGACATAGTTCGAGTTCAATTTGATTTATAAACATATAATTTTCTCGAAACGTCTGCGAAAATTGACAGTCATCAAACATAGCAATCCTAAAGGCTCAATAGACTGGAAATTTCTAAAGGAAATTGACTTTGAATTTCAAAGAAACTCATAACAAAGTCCATTGCTATGATCATGAATTAGATATGCACGATTTAAGCATTTTAAACTTCAATCATTCTTAAAGGTTCTTACTGGGTAGAAATGAAAGCTACACGTGTGCTAAAATATAGCTGATTCCATTGAAGTCTGGAATTCTCTTTTATCTATGATTTCAAGAAGTCTGGACATTATTGGAGTCTGACTCCAGTGGAGGCACTTTTTTGGGCTTTCGGAGTTCAGACTTCTGCCAGACTCCCAAAGTCCTCCCAACTCTGCTTTCAAACAATGTTTAGAAAATGAATTGAAATAAAAAGTACATAGATACATAGGCAATTAAGGCAAATAAAACAGAAAGCATTTTAAGTTCATTGATATCACAAAAACAAAATAGAAGAAGAAAAGCATTGGAGGCACCCAACAATGCCGGTGTGTATTGTAATTCCCTCTCCACCAACATCAAATGACATTTTATTATGCCATTCATTACAGACTAAATTACACAATTCTTGATAACAGTGACGTTATAGAGGTTGGTTTTTTACAATTCTATTTATAGTCCATGAAGAAATTATTGCTTTGCTTTTTCTAAAAATGTCATTTCTCTTTTTTTTTGTGGATATTTTTTTAGTGTCGGTAAATAAAAAATCAATATTTTGAGAATCATTCAACGGAATTTCTTTCTATCCTAAACAATGATAAACAAGAAATATCTTTCCATAAAAACCATTCAAATATAAGAAACAGAAATTTTTCATATTTGATATCTTTTTATTTGAATAATTTTGTGTAAGAAGGAAAAGGTTTTTTGAGATGTTTAGCAGTTGTGGATAATATTTTTTGTGCCATGGCACTTAGATTTTACTGGATCTTGGTTTTAGTTCGTGGAAGTGACTAAAAAAAGATCCAGACAGTACAAGATCCATAAGGTCAAAGTCACTTCCATAATCCTAGAAAAATTATACAGGTATGTAGATCATATCAAACCAAATTTTCAATAAGATACACCATAGTACAGTAAATATTTGCAACATTATACAGATTGAGCATAAAGATTTCCATATGACCAGTGATGGACAACCTGTGTGCCGCGAGTTAAAAAATGTTTCAATTCCCTTGAATCGTATGCCAGGTGCTGTTTCTGTCAAAGAATACCACCAAAGTGTGCAGCAAAAAAAGAGGTTGTCCACGACTGCACTAGACCTAAAACTTCAAAAAGCACCAACTAGTTATCTATTTCTATTAACCTTCCTATTCAAATCTAAGAATTTCTAAGTTTTTGAAAGAAAATTCACTGTGCACTTGAGAATATTGACGACCACAACAGTGTGCCGTCACACAAAAGTCGCCCACCTCTGCTGTATCGTTATCTACAAAAAAAATCACTTTCTATTTTGCCAATTCACTTGTTTACAATATTCTCATTTCCAATATTATGGCATCCAAAATTTTATATGCTACATATTTAATGGTTTGATACCACATGTTGATGGAACATCAAAATGGAACTTTTATCATTATACAACAATAAAATGAGCTTTAGATCGAAACATTTAATTTTTATGCAACAACCGACCTCAATATGTTCAAAATTGAATTTAATTGATTGAAAATGTCATTCCAAAGTCATGTCTCCTTGATGCCGAATTTTGTATCGAATAACCGAGTTGTTCCAAAATGCAAAAATTAAAGCTTTTAAGAAGACTTAATGTTTGTGAATGTCGAATTTTATAGAGAAAATGATTGAAAAACTACAAAAATCCTGCATCGAGTTAAGTAAGAGGATACGGTAAATTAGAAATAAAAACAGATTAAACTTATCTAGACTTTCACGATTTCCAAGTCTCGCATGTTTTACGAGACGAGCCACTGGAATCAGCAATCGAATTGGAGCGAGACGGGGAATTCCCGTCCTGTTCCGGTGAAAGCCTACGCTTATCTAACAATAAATCATATTCAAGATATGATCTACATCACTTTATATGTAGTTGTCCTAATAATCTATCCAATAATCTATTAAAAATTAATAAAAATCCCCTAATTTAAAAAGTAGAGTCATAGCATTCAGCTTCCGAATTATTCAGATCTAGATCAAAACAACTTTTCATATATATCTTCACGTGGCATATGCTTTCGAGTATTTATTCACGATCGAGTCAAATACCTTAAATATTTATGATAATACATCCGCAAATGACCTTTAGAGGCCGAAGTGATCGTAACAAATACCAAAGAAAAGAAAAAGAAACATAACTCCAGAAAATACCAGTTCTTAACTGCCTCCTTTACATACATTAAAGCAAAGCAAAAAAAAAACACACGAGCATATTAATGAAGCTTCACGAGATATTCTACTCTCAGCTTCTCTCATATCAATATTTAACAATCTTAATGTTATGGGTGTGAAAATAAATGAGTGACGTTGTATATTTTGCTGGCAAAAAAAAGAGGAAGATTATTGCAGCATCATTTTCAAATCATCTACCTTGAATAATATTAAGTAATCAATAAATTTTAAGAATTTAAGAAGAAAAATGTCTAGAAATGTTCCGTAAAATGTTTAAAGACTTCAAGTTGTTGATCGAGGGTCTTCAGCGCATTTTTATCAATCGATCATTATTTAGTTAACAAGAAATATACAATCAGTAGGATCTACAACAAAAATTTCATGAAAAATAACGGTCAAAAATTCTTTTGAAATTTAACGGTCAAAATAAATTCAAATTATGATCGAGGGGAAAATCGCCAAGAAGTTTTGTAAATAAAGCAGAAAAGTCATTAATTAAAGCATTTAGGGATTGTTTTAAGCTAGCGAATTAAGCGATAAGCCAGTAACTCTACAATACTGAGCTAATGCTTCAAACCAGAGCTCTCAACGATGTCTGGTTGCTGAGATATAATGCCTCATCCAGCCACCCTGCCCACCTAATGATGCTCAATGAAGCTAAAAATCTAATTTAAGAGAAATTTAAATAAATTTTATTTACGAGACATCATCATAATTCTTTGCAAAAATTATTCTTTGGCTATCTAGAACACAATATAAAGTCATTTTTTATTCCTTAGTTTTTTTTTCTTCTCTCTTAATTGTATAATTCTGTGGCTTGTGTGGATTCTTTATCTCACTCATGATTGCATATTAATTTATTTTACACGAAAAAGAGGTATAAAAGCGGGATAAAATAAAATAAATGTTTATAATCAAAATAAGAAGCAAACATTAGTAACAACATCAGATGGAAAGAGTAGTATTCTGTGTACACATGATAGGATATCACATGGCGCCTTACTTCTCATAAACACGTTGACTTGTTCTCCACTTCTCTCTTTTACTCCTTTTATTTATGCCTATTAGCCGCTAACTGTGGTTAGATGGTGACTTTTCTTTCTGCGACAACAAGGCAACAACAAGGAATAGTAAAAAAAAAATTATGAAATCCGATTAAAGAGAATGAAGTAAATAAATAACAGTAGTAATCAATTTGAAGTATAGACATTGAAAAAGCAAATTCAAACAATTTAATTACGATTGTTGCCAGGTTGACATTTCCTTTAGTACTTTGTACAGAGTTATGAACCAAGTACTTGTATATATTGAGTATCTATTGAAGATCAACCAGAAATGCTTTGTTTTAACGAGATATAGTTCCTGACATTGTGTGGATAGAATTCTAAAGCGCTAGCCGGATAGCATTGCAATCCTGATCAATGATAGATTCTATTGCTAATGCTTTATTTTTACAAACATTGACTGAATCACAGATAATGAATATGAAATTTATTTTCGCTTACTCGACACCTACAAATGTCTTCATAATGTCATTTAAAATTATCTATGACACATCGGATATCTTCATCTGCTTATTCTTTATCTCCAAAGAAGCCCTTTTAAATGATATTTTATATGATACTGGCATACTTATTGACGGATTCCTCTAGTTCCGAGTATATCCTTAAACAGCACATCGTGTTCAATAGGACACTGCTATATCGTCTTAACTAGGCGCGAAGCTGCCCTGACGGTACCGTGAAGGCTGATTATGACTCATTTTTAAGATGAACAATGCGGTGTACCGCAATGCGACGCTTGGAATAGAAACTCTGCATAAAGATTTAAATCAATAGAACTGAATAGAACGGATTAAAAACCTAGGTATTTTAAAATTTGGAGTAAGTAATTAATAATGATCCATAAATTTGATTTTGAATTTTCCCATATTTCTACGCATTTATATTCAATATACTGCAATACACTTTACATTTACTTAGCTAATGTGGACTAATGTCGTCATACTTTATCAAAATGATAAGAACCCATATAAACAAAACAAAACAGAATACATGTAATGTTATCATTATTTACTTGTCTACGCAAAAAAGTATGAAGGTTTTGTATAGGAAATTAAAACGAGTATTTCATTTGACTCCAACAAGTGTAATAAGATTGTGCGTCGATAAAGAGAACAATCAAATAATGGAAATGAACTTGTAGGAATATTGCAGATATTAAAGTAATCTACATGCGCTCCAAGCTGTTTGGTTGTTTGGTTAAGGAAATAATGTTTGTTTTCAAATATAATTATGCATAGTCAATGTAGAAATGCTGTTTTTCTTCTCTTTTTTTTAAAGCTTGATACGATTGTTGCTATTGCTCATAAGAAAAATATTCCACATCCAATGCTATACTCACAATACCGTCTGTTATATACATTTTTAATTCGTATATAAGAATGTAGAATGAACGGAAAATCGAGAGAGAATGAACAAAAAATTGTGAGAAAAATAAGAGATTTTTAAGGGAATTTTACAGCCCACCTTAAGTCATTCCCAATATTGGCTTTATAATTAGGATGATTATTAAGACATTAAGTATTTTAATTAAATTCTAATTTCACACATATCCAGATATATTCTGAAATGTTTGTTGGAGTATGTAAATGATGCAAAGCTAATTAATGTATACCCCGCAGCAGTAGAACTCGAAGTCGACTTGGATTTTGTATGGAGTCGAGTCTACTTGAATTGACTGTTTCATACAAAATTCGAGTTAACTTCGAAATCTACCGAATATACAAGAGTATGTTCATAAAATTGAGCTTTCTCAAATTTATTGATTTAGTATCCTCATGAGAAGTAAGGTTTTCCGAAGTCTCGGACTCGGTCTCAGCATCGGGAACACTTACTTAGCACATTCACTTAGGTGAGTATGTTCACTGACTGTTAGGGTTAACTTGACTCGTAATAATCTTATTTTTAAAAAAAGTATTACTTTTACGGCTTTTTTTAGACTTTTTACTTTAAATCTTATACACAGATGTGCGTGAGAGAACATTTAACAAAGAAACAAAAATATTATTTTTGACAATAACCAAAAATTATTTTTTGTTAAATTTACTTTTGTGTTAAATAAAAAAATTAGTTGATGAGTATGTGATTGCTTTACCATGGTTCATTAGCTCAAGGGCTTGTGGACGATGTCGGCGACAAAATATTTTCTATATACACATAACTTTTATTCCACACAATTGTAATAATAAAAAAAAAAGTTCACTTTACTGTTGTTTAATTTTTCGCTCCATTTACTTTATGAATTGCATTTAATATACATTTTGTTTGTAGTAACAAAGAGATTGAGAATAGTTTTGAATAATAATGCAAAATGCCTTTTTTTTGTTGAATGCACATACATGTATTAAAGTTTATTCACTACTTTATTATTATTTCACTATTATATGATTCATGGAATTGATTTTATCTTTTTAAATTTCATCATATCCAATTCTAGATTTCACACTCTTAAATGACGACACTAAAATGAAAAGCGAGACTTTTCTTTCTGTAATTCACCAGAATTATTTGTGTTGTACCTTGAGTTTATTTTTATACAAAATTTTCTTGACTTTTCATTTAACTGTGAATGAATGATATTCTTAAATTTAAAATCTTATTTTTGTAGCCGGTTGGAAATAAATGATATAGCTATGATAGCCTTTATTATTTTATTACTTATTAATTTATTTTTATTATAATATTACTCATATTTCACGCTACTGTAAATCTTTTAATATTATTCTATAGTGTGTGTACGATTCGTTACAGGCTTAAAATACACTTTACTTCCAGAACTTTATTCACTCTCACAATTGACTTTAAAGTTTTCATAACTTTTTGCCTTCTTTTTTCTGCAGCAAACCTTAAAAAAACTTTATTTCACGTCAATCGGCAATGAGATAAAATTGAGAATTTTTCCACGTCTCTAATAGATTGCGAAACTCATGGTGACTGAAATATACTTCCAACCACGACAACACGTAAAAGTGTTTTAACTCATTGCGAATTCATACAACACTGCTTACTTTTTTTTTGTTTCGAAAAAATTTTTATTTCTGTGTGTGCCTTGCTCTCTCCTCAAAATTTTTATATACATTCTTATGTTCTCTTCTTTCTTTTCGTTCCTACTCAACAGCTGCTCTTCAAAAAAGAAATACATTTTTTTTTTGTTATTTTCTCCTTCACTCTAAAATTGAAATGTGTGTACATATTTATTAAGACAATATACAGCAGTGAATAAAATATATATGAGAGAGAATTCTTGTCGGCAATGACTGAGTAATTTACGAGAGAGGAAAACTTTGTGAGAGGAAACTAAAGCATGCAATAGACAGATTTTCGAAAATAACAAAAGAGTGCATTTTCGAAATCATGTGGTTGTGTTTATACTTCCATTGCTTGGCATTTAAAGAGCAAAAAAAGCTTTTTTCTTCGTTTTGAGATACAATTTATCTTCTTTGGGTCTTGTATCTTATGTTTATTTATTATTTCTCTTGCTACTCCATTTCATTGGCAATACCATTAATAAGACAATGCGTGAATAATAAAACAAGAATCTCTCTGCATATATACGTACGGAGAGGACATAAGAAAACACCGATATATTATATTATTTCATCGCAAAATTAATTCCAGTAGCTGCTTAACCAGTATACGACAAAAAAAAACTCACTCTTTAAATTTTTGTGGCTGTATATATATAAAATTTACACCTTTTTATTAGATTTTTTTATATGATTTTATTTTGCTTTATTCTCTGCATTAAGAATTCTACTTTGAGATTGATATCTCATCGGAATTTATCATTTAAGCTAAAGGATCTGATTACTGTCGTGATGACTTTTTTTTATATATTTTTATGCCATTTATATAAACTTGGAATTTCAAATTAATTTTCAAGAAGCGATACTTATTTTTCCTCTTTTTTCTTGATAAATTGACGCATTGAATAGCTTTCGGAATTGGATTTTGAGAATTATTTTCCTTTTGAATTTAATTCAAGAAAAATTATATATATGAACGTGAAGAATAGCATTGAAGGATTCTTGAGTGGACAAATATCGTTAGAAGAATAGCATTGAAGGATTCCTGAGTGGACAAATATCGTTAGAACTAGTCAATAACTCAGTGGTAGGGTCACCTTTTACTTTTCTCGGCACACCTTGGTGGAAAGCCTTGATCAAAATCGGTCACAGTATTCGATTCATGAGCAGTGTACCGCGACACATATATTGTCCACCACTGCACTAAGTGGACATTAACTTACGATCAACTTGTTATCAGAGCTCGAAATCGACTTGCATTTTATATGGAAAATTCGACTCAAATCTACTCGACTCCTAAAAAATCCGAATAGACTTCGAACTCAGCTAGTTGTATCTTGTTTTTGTCCACTCAGGAACATATTTGTTCTAATTGAATATTAATATTTTTATCAATTCTTGAGAAAAACTTAGGTAAGCTTAATATTCGATAATAGATTCTCTTATATCTAGCAAATATCTAGTAAGTCAACATGTTTAATAGCGAAGACGAATGTTTCGTTTATATACTTATAGAAGTTCAAATAAACAAATTTCAATTAGCTATGATTTTTTAAAAGCATAATTTAATTTTCTTTGCAAGAATAATAAGGAAATGGAAATTAAAAAAGATTTACAACTCATCATTTTTCATCCAATTTTAATTCATTTGAAGAAAAAAAATAATCAGAAATTATTTTTCACTTATTACGTTATGGGGATGGGAGGGGATTCATTGTTCATTTTTAATAAAGTTCCTTAATCTGTTACGTAATAAGTGAGTGGTCCCTATTGCAAAAATTGTAAAACTATGATACCGTAAGACATCAGACACAGTAATTTAAACAATAATATCCACATCTTATTTTATTAATTTCTAAACTTATTCAAAGGTAGCTAATGTAATATTATATGAATATTTATCAGTATTATAATTCTTATCAACGTATTAAATTAACAAGCGCCACAGCTTATTAAACCAGTTTTCTTTCCTTCTTCTTTCGACATACAAAATTCTTTTCTTGCATCAAACAGATTCATAGAGTAGCTTTAGGCTAATGACTTTTAAAATGATTTTTTTTACTAATGCAAAAAAGTGGAAAAAGTTATAAACTCCTTGTAGTTTTATCAGATGACTAAAGCGCATTTGTACATCTTTTTATTGGAGCAAGCAGCATTTGATTAAAATTTATAATAATTTATAAATTCTAGCAGACAATGAGCATGCTCACTTAAATGAGCGTGCTTATGAATATATGGAATCATTTAAATTGAGCATGCCCTTGTCTGTTCGTGAAGCTTGCAAGAATTAAACTCAAATATTCCAAAAAACAGAGCTAATAATATTCTAGTTCTCTACGATACAGGACTCAAAGTCGACTCGGATTTTGTATGGAAAATTTGATTCAAGTCTTCTCGACTCCATATGAAGTTCTAGTCGACTTTGAGCTCTGCTACGATGTCTGGTTAAATAAGAATCTTTGTGCTCCAGCGAACTGAAAAACTGCATTATTAAGGTCCCGTTTATCTACAAAAATGCGCTAAAAAAGAACAGATGAATAGAAGGCGAGTAATAGATATTTAGAGCGAATCATGATGCCCCTTGGTTTTCTAGAGCAGCAATTATATAGCTGTATAAAAATGCTACGACATAATTTTATGCTTAATGTAATGTCTAGCCGACATAGTAATTAAATTTCATCATCATCGTCATTGTCACTTTCTATTTACTTGTCAATCTGTATCTTTATTCATTGACGACGCGCAATATCCTATAGTGCGCTATATATAGCAAAAAGGTCTCATAATGGAAATCTCCATGACGTTTGATATATTTTTCATTATTTCTTTTTTTTTTGTATTTTTCCAATTTGAATATTCACATCGTGTTCCACATGTCAATAATTTAAATTTATTTAGATTGAATTAATATTTTTTTTAAATGAAGTATCAATATACAGCTAGTAAATTAAGTGCCATTCTGTTTTTTCTCACCAAGAAACTGTTTTTATTGCAAATATATTAAAATTTGCAGGCTCGTAGTCCCATTTTTCGTTCATAATCAAATATTATTGTCATTTTAATAAAAATAAACCTAAAGGAGAGACTAAAGACAAAAGAGGTCATTCACTTATGATGTCCGACAACAACAACTTATTTAACACGTTAATAAGATTTGAGCAAAAGGTATTTTCCAGCTTCTTTCGGACTACATAAGTTAATAACCCAAAAAACCCAAAGTCTTCTTGAAAATTTTGAAAATTTTCTTTCTTCGAAATCTTAAACTTTATATCAGTGGTGGACAACCTTTTATTTTTAAGGCACGCAATAAAGGTAAGCTTCAACCGAAACCGTACAAGACATACGGTTTATGGCATGTCCATAAACCATTTGGTGGTACACTAGTTTATCGCGGCACACAGGTTGTCCATCACTGATTCATATACTCTTGTTCCTTAAAAACTCAACTAAGTATGTTAAACAAACAGTTAATCGGGTTTCTATGGTGATTTGTAAATTGTGAGTGATATGAACTAAATGGACAAATGAACTAAATTATTTTTATAATAATTTCGAAACTTCACTAATAGTCTGTGAAAACGTTTTGGAATTGTAGCATAAAGGCTTTAATTTAAACAGTCTACAGTGTGAACACAATTTAAAACACCGGAAAAATTTTTGAAAACAAATGACAATTTGCAGCTTTTGCGTTACATCAGATCCTCAATAATGAAGTAAATTTGACAAACAATTTTTGTATAAAACTCACCGCCTTTTCTTCGAGATCGCCACAAAACGGGCACAGGATGAGACGAATTATTTGGTAAGGAAGCCAGCTTGTCAACAATACACTGTTATCCTAAAATGAAATAAATAAGAAAATTGTGATTAATATTTTTGATTTTCACAGGCAGACTGAATATATTTTTAAGTAGTAACAGTAATTCATTCCAGATTCCTCGAATACTTTTTAGAATCAACATTAAGAATTATAAATATTAGAAGTAATTTATCTAAACATGGCATTTTTCACTGTAATTAATACAAAGCATATGGACATATGGAGTGCAAACAGATCGCAAGTTGATTAATTTTTTTCTAGGAATAAGTATGGTGCAGGAGTGTAATCAGAATCTTATTTAGAGTGGTTTTGAGATTATTGCACGAAAAACCCTAGTAAATTAAAGAATTTTTCCAAAAGGAGGGTTTGATCCCCAAAAATCTCTACCTTTAGATACACTCCTATTAAGTGGTTAGCTAACTCATTGATCGACGAAAAAAATTAAATTTTTGACCCTTCACCCTCCAAACTTCTAGAAAATATGTAAATCATTTGAATTATCACATAACTTAGAATAGACTCGATTTTTCTCGTAAAATCCATATGTTCAAAATTCTTGTTCGGAATTAAGACATACAATTTGTAAATCACACTGCCTAGCTACAGTTTAATTTATGTAGTTAAGATAAAACGCAAATAAATTAATATTGATTGATACGCAAATTTTTAATAAAAAAATCATAAATGAGACGTACATCACTCAATTATGATATTTATCCATATGTATGATCATACAAAGTGATTTTACGATTTTAAAAATATTCAAAAAATTTGAATGATAATGCTTGGTGAATTTTTAAAATTTAATTAAGGTGTAATTTGAATTTCACCATTATTGACACATTTAATTGCTTCACAGTCAATTAATTATTCAAATACATGTTCGGTATTTTATTTCACGAGAAAAATCATTCAATTCATTATTTTATCTCAGTCTATATTTTTATTATTCTCATAGACCCGATCGGCACGTGTTAGAATGTTACTATTGCCGCGTCTTACCAAGAGCCAATTGACTATCAAGTGGTTCCACAACATTTCAATATGAATATGCTGATCAGGAGAGTATTGTGTTTAATTTTATTAATACCCGAGCGGCACAATGCGAGGGGTTGGTCGAAGCCGTAGTCTGACTCCAAAGCTGAACAAATGTCATTTGAATACCTTCTCGTGGATACCTAGAAGGTAAACGATAGAGTAAAAGACTATCCAAACCCATTCGTCTGAAAGATGGCAACCCCATAAGTATACTAAGGATGGTAAAGTGTACATCCGATTATTTTCGAAATCAATAAGCACAAAGAAAGCAACATAAGGCACAATGGGGTAAAAGCATTTTTCGACGCAAGAATGAGTCAAAATTTAGCCGTCACCGTGCTTTCAAGTGAACTTTACGTCTTACCGTTCATACGGCAACGTAGCAGTGCTTTAGCCAACAAGTTGTGCTGTTCGGGATAATTATTAGGTATTGGTGTAAATAATTATTGTCTAGCACTCATTTTAAAATATAGAGAAAAGATTACATCATGCAAAATATTTTGTTTCATGATCAAAAACGATTTCTTTTTCTGTTTTTATTTCTCCAACATCTACCTAATCCAGTTTCTGAAGAAAATTAAAAAAAATTTCAAGATTAGATAAACCTGGCGCCTAAAAATCAAGTAAGAATTGTTATATCCAACACAAAAATTTATAATACGACATTTTTAATGATTTAACAGTCTATCCAGAATTTTCTTTGAAATGCTAATATGACCATTATGTAAATTCAAAGTCATGTTTATCCTTGATTCCTGAGAATTTTTTAGAACAGATGCATACTTCATATCAACTAAGTTACCAAAGTTATAAAATTTTGCATCCTCAAAATGAACTGCATTTCAAATATATTAACTGACGACCTTGAAATTCTCTCAATATCCAGTTTGAATATTCTTCTTATTTTCTTCATGAATAAAAAATTATATACAGAAGTTTCTCTACCTTTTCATATTAACCTGGTATAGAGCAATGTCTTCCAAACATTTTGGTTTTGGCGGCAAATTGTTAAGCCAATTTAGAAATAGAATTACTGTGACGCATCAACTTTTTTGTTTAGATTAATTATTCTTAATGACTAACTTTAAAACATGATTTCGAAACATTAGATGAATTTGCGGTGCTCAAATGTATCATGGTACAAAGTTTAGCAGCCATTGGTAAAAGTAGAAAAGGAAGAGATCTATAAGTATATATGCATATATATGTTGTTAAAGTAATAAAGTCTAGAGTAAAGGGACTGAATATAATAGAATGAGAAGATTTAAATTGCATGGGAAAATATAACATGTTAACGACGTTACTATGACTTTCTTTCAAGGCTTTATCACTCGTTTTATTCAAATGAAAGATTTCTTCATCTCCATACAAAAATTTCATCCGGATGAAAGATTTATATGGAGAAGAAAATTTAGCAGAGTTAACGACTTGTAGAGGCTGACATCGTTAAACTAATTAAAGTGAACGATGGGCTGGACATATTTTAAGAAGGTCTATAAGCTCCTTTAAAAAGATCTTAAATCTCACTTTGTAGATGGCAAAAGATCTCGAGGATGATAAAAGAATTCATTGAAGAAAACCAGCGATAGGGCCAGTTTCAGACGGCATCCGAAAGAGGTCATGGATCATAATTGATCTGTTCGGCCAGCAAAGTAAGTTTGTAAGTCAAAGCCTTGCTATATTATAAGAACAATATGTACTACATTGTTATAAAACATCCATGTATTGCCAATGTAACAACATCGTGCAGTGATCACAATGGGGATTTTTTATTTGTTGGAAAATTCTATTAGCTTAATTAATTACTTGCTCTTTATTTTACTTGTGTACAAAGGTTTCAGTTAGAGTTAATATAGTTATTTAAATTCTTTTTTATGCATTTCTAAATCGAGTAATTGAGAAAATATGCATTTAATGATTATTCTAGTTTGCACAATTAAAGGGTGCAATAATCACACAAAGAATCAAATCAAGTGTTGGTTGAATCGATTGCCCATTGGACACTTGCACACATTTTCCTGCTAGCTTTTTTTGACCACTGACACGTTTCCCAAATGTAAGTCGACAATAGACATAATTAAATTTTCATGACTTTTCCTAATTTTTTTGAAAATTTTCAGTTTTCGACAGACGTAATTTGAGAAGGACCCCTATAAAGGGTTCATTAAGGAAACCCCTGGTGTATTTCAGAATTTCTGTCCAAAAAAGCTCTTTTGTTTGATCAGTTACAGAATCGCTAATATCCACTCCTTCATTTCCCCATTCATGCATAATAAGTGAGCCCTAAGGGAACTCAAAACTACAAATCTTATATTATGAAATATTCCCAATAAATTATTCACATTCTTTAATTAGGTTTTCAATCCCGGGATTATAAGCAACTCTACTCCGAAATTGAAAACCCTAACTGTTAAAAACGTTGCAACTGTATTTATTGCTTTTATTATTATTTGACTTCTTTGTTTAAAATTCAGAATTACGTAATTTAAACAAGAAGTTTGAATGTGATGCCGTCACTTACTTACATAGTATGAATTTGTACAAATTTTGTATTTTTCTATTCCTTTTTGAGCTGCACTTAATATCTCACTTATGTTTTTTGAGACAAATTCAAGTTAAATTTTCAGTATTTGAATCTTAGTAAGAAATAAAAATCACTTTAACTAGTTTCATATTTTGCATGAATTTGTAAAACTTTATTCACTTTTGCTTGTTAAGCAATTCTTTTTTTTTCAAGAGTCCATTTCACAATTTTAAATTTACATTTGCTTTAAATTCATATAATTTCACTTTTTAAGAGTCAATAAATTATTTTCCACATCTACTTGATTCTCATAAATTTCTTAGGCTGTTTTTCACAAATACTTATTTAGCAAATACTAGAAAAATAAAATATAAAGAAAATGTTGTCAGAATTTTTTTTATCAGTTGTTTCGTAGTATATGGTACTTTTTTGAAAACCTCTCTCTCATTTTTCTGTTTTCATTAACTACATATGAATTGGTATACACTAAAAAAAAGACACTCAGACTTTCAATTCACCTAAATACCTCTAAATATTTCCCGCATTTTAATTGTACGACTCGTACTACATCATTATAATATTGTATTTTTTGGAATTACGTAAATAATACACAGCAATACACGAATAATATTTATTTTATATATTGGTAGTTGGTTTTGATATAAATTATTATGGTACTGTTAATTAAGTGTGAAAAACATAACGACTTTGACTAAGTATTAAAAATATTCATTCATACTTTTACAATATTGAGAATATATAAACTACTAGTCACGTTAACAATTGCTCAAAAAATTGTCAAATATGTGATTTTGCTCGTATATTCATTGTCATCTCAAAAAGCTCATGGCTCGTGCATATACAATATTATGATGGAGAAATTGCGACTAATTTTTAAAACGTTATTTCATATTTATTTATCAAAAAAGCAATGGTGGTTAAGAGAAACTTTTGTTGACAATTGATCTTGTTTGAATTATTGAGTGCGAAACTTTAATTAATCTTCAAGTAGTTCAATAAATATTTCTCCCATTTATTTGATTTATTTTTTAACAACTAGTTATAATCAGACTGATAATCAGTTTACATGTGTATTTTTAAAATGACGTCACGAAATGTGTTTTCTTTTCCTCAGAAATGGTTGCACAAGGGGTGTAGCTTTGGGGGTCAAACTCAAACGAAGTTTTGAAACTCAGCACAAAACAGAGGTCGAAATGGAGTCGAATTTGATAAAGAGTCGAGTCGACTTGAATAGACTATTTCTATACAAAAGACGAGTCGACTTTAAGCTCTGGTACAAAATTTTCCTATTAAGAAAATTTTAATGTTTTTCAAATTTTGCGTGGGTTCACTACGCTCGGCCTCTTTACTCTTTAAAATCCTAAAGAACTTTTAAATTAAAATTGTTGGCTCCACCTTCGCTTCTGTGTTTCGCATTTCTAAATCCTTTCCTTCTTTATCTAGGACGTCATAAACAAGCACAGAACAATGTGCTATTTTTTTCATAGGGGCTGTTCACTTATTACGTTCAGTGAAGGGTTTCCAAAAACGGGAATTTTCCCGGGAATTCCCGTTCCCGACGAAGGCCATTCCCTTTCCCGTTTCCGATTTCCGAAATTTCACGGGAACTGGAATTCTGGAAACCCTAGTTCAGTGGGGTACAAGGGTAAATTTGATTCGAATAATAGAAATTCCACGAATTCCATTGTTCATTTTTGAAAAAAGTTCGTTATTTTGTAACGTAATAAATGAACGGCTCCTAAAATCCACATTTTTTACTTCATTTGCAATTAACATTCCAAAAGACTTCTCAAAAACCAAAAAAATGTTTATTAAGTGCCAAAGTCTGTACAGTTCTTTTCATCACAAAGTATTTCACGCTAACAACAAATACATCACACTTCGCAATTCTGATTTTAGTTCTCATTACACACGTTTTGTTCCTTTGTTTATATACCTTATATAAAGAATGTCTGTGTATGAACTTTAGTAAGTCAAGATTATACACGAGTATCATCAGACACTATTCTATTCATTCTTACACTTTTTATGTCTTAATTTTCCTCACAAATTTTGCACTTAAAATTATTTCTTTGAATGAAATTTATTTCCTTTCTTAGTAGCTACTCATTTTAAAATACTTAGAAGTAATGTTTACTGTATTCGTCGAAAGAATTAGGTGATGATTATAGTGTCATGAAAAAGTTTGATGAGCAAAAATTTTTAACATGAAAAATAAGAGAACACGAGAGAGGAATTTCCAAAATAGCAAAAAAAAAAATGTATTTATGTAGGGCAATGAAGTGAAGCAACTCGCTCAAATCACGAAAGTTTTTTTTATCTCGACAAGATAAATTTAGCTGTGATTTTATTTTTAAGAAAATAAAATTCATACAACTTTTAAAATTAAATGACAGTCTTATCATAAAACTTTATATAACTAAATTGATTCCTTCAAATTTATGAGCGTTATATTATGCATTAAAACGGAACTGAACCGAAAAATGACGAGAATTGGTATTTTTCAGAGATCGATGTCGACTTGAGTTCATTAAAAACCGATTAAAATTTGCATGGAATATTTTTCTGCTAACACTTGTGAAGTATACAAATTTCATATCGGTTCCTACCGAACTGTGACGAACTCAATTTGGCTTCGACCTCTCGAATTTATTTATGACTAATCCTTTCAATATTTTATAATTATTCACAACAAGACAGTATTTTCCTTGACATTTTGTCACTCCGTGAGACCACAATGTTTATATATCACAAGCTTCGAACTTTTTTAAATATTATTGGTATTATTATTATTTATTTGGTACATATCAATGACCGCTAAATTATGTAAAAATAATATATATTCAACATACACAAATTCACATTTTGACACTTATTTTGACTTTTAAAATATCAAAATAAATTAAATTCATTTGCTAATCGGCACTAAATTCTTTACATTGTTGATTAATGATTAGAATTATCACTTTTCTGATTTCTAGTAAATAATGTTTCACTTGATTAATCTGATAAGATTTTAATCAATGACGACTTTACAAATGTCGCAATAAAATTAAGTAATAATTTTTTTTTTTTCCTTTTTTACAACTTAAAAAACAATATTTGTAGCCGCGCTCGAAAAGAAAACTAAACTGAACAATGTGAGACATTTGTGACTTTTGCAGAGAGAAGAAATTACAAATAAATGTTGTTGTTGCCTTTAAAATAAACGTATAAGAAATATAAATACTAGTAATGTTAAAAAAAGTCTTATCTCAAGTAAAAAACGCATACAACGACGATGGAATTGCCAATGTTTATGTATTTCAGATGTTCGAGCGATCGTGAGTCACATTTTAATGTGAATATGAAAAGCTTATACGATTCACAATCTCTGATCGACTCGCACACATGAAAAGTAAGACAAAAAAGTGTGCTTAAATTCTCCCTCGAAGTGATCATCGGATGTACATAAGTGTGAATATATGAGCTGCCGCTCTTCGGAATACAAATGTGTATGCATTTATAACTCACACAACCCATCATGTTCTCTTTCTTATTAACGGCATTTGTGTATTTTTTAGCACATATTTGAACTTTCTGCTAATGTGCTGATGATATCGTTTTTGTCCAACATTGTATTGTTGTCTTTTATCAGATCATCTCTCATTTCAAATCAGTTCAGAAGCTAAAATTTTCGACAATGAGGACTCCCGTCCAGGGAGGAAGGGACGGGTAGGGAATCCCATTGTTCATTATTGAATAAGGTTCGATACTCTGTATTGTGATAAAAACAGCGAAAAAGAATCAGTGATGTAGTGGTTAGAGTGTCGGCTTATCGATCCAAATACCCCGGGGTACAAGGGAAAGTTTAGTTCAATTTGAGTGTTTTTTCGCTGTTCTAGCCAAGTCTGCTTGGTTTGTGAGATTCGCTTATATTAGCTTATATTTAGCTATTCTTAAAAAGTAAGCTACTAAGCTAAAACTCGTCATTAAGCTCCTAATGACTAATTCTGATCCTAAAGCTCCTTAAACTAGTGGATGAGGGCTTTCGGTGGCTCTTTTGAGCCTCACCTGTAAAATTCCTGATTACGTCCCTGGATGTACTTCGCCCTAAATTAATTTTTCATCATTTGCAAAAGGCGCTCTAACTCATTTGGAATTCATTCATATTCTAGATAGTTATTAATACAATAAAAACACATATTGCTGCATGTAAGTAACTTTAATTCATTTTTTTCCTACGTGTATTGTTTCAGTCTGGTTTATGCATTGCGATTCCCATAAATGAAAATGTTTCATTGTGGAGGTGAATAGACTTAAACAATAATTAAATATTCTTTTTGAGCAATTTAATTTCACACATTTCCTTTATTTCCATTTTTATTGTCCAATAAATTTTTTCAAATATTTCTACTATTCTAGTGTAGGTGAGTTCAATAATTCTCCATTGTAATCACATCATTCTCATATTTGACCATCAAATCGAGGAATCAGGTAGTATGAAAATATTGATTCAAATTAACTTATAGGCTAATCATGTTATTTGGTCATAAATTTTTCTAGGTATATTACATCCGGCATCTTTCAATAATATTAACTCGATTGACCTTAGTACAGTCATCATCTTTAAATTACATAAGACATAACACAATAGACGATGAAAACAGTTAAAATGTCTTTTACTTTCTTTTGTTTTGCTCTTTCGCATCAACTTTGATGAACTTTTTTTTTGCAAAACTACATCTACGACTACCTATACACTTATGCAATGAAGCTCTTCATTGTAATTTCCATCTTAAGATATTTTTGCAATAAATCCATAACTCATAAAATGCATCCAAGCTGCAATAAATTCCAATTACATCTTCTATCCAAGAGTTTCTGGAAGGAGATTTAGAGATGGGAAGTAATACGTAAAAGAATATTAATTGATATGTTTCATGCACTTTACATATTATGCACAAAAATTTACTTTTAAGACAGACTGTATGTGAATAATGAAAATTTGTGTGAATGATCAATATCGCCAATCACGTCGGAAATTCATGTCTTTTACTCGAACATTCGAATAACCAGTTTTTATTTTTGTCCATGGTCATTGAATAATTTATTAAGCTTTATA
Source organism: Chironomus tepperi (assembly GCF_022539635.2). Classification (NCBI taxonomy): domain Eukaryota; kingdom Metazoa; phylum Arthropoda; class Insecta; order Diptera; family Chironomidae; genus Chironomus; species Chironomus tepperi. Next base: position 204,574 of record NW_027226441.1, read on the forward strand.
CTTTTTTTTCGTATTTATTTAGCTTTCTTACATTACTTTACATCCGAAATTCCGGTTCAAGGACGAATTTTCAATTTTAACGCACACGCAAAGTTTATAAAAACAAAGAAGACATCATCTCAGAAAATAAGATAAAGAGATGCATGGGTATAGAAAGTTTCAGGGACGTAGTCAGAAATATTTTTGAGTGGGATTTGACAAATTTTTCAGGAATCCCCTGCCAAATTGAAGAATTTTTTTCTTAAGATAGGCGGTGACCCCAAAATCCTTATTTACTTATATTAGCTATAGTCATCACCTATATACATATTTACACTTATTATCTAATTATTTTTTATGGAATTTGCGTGAAATCGTTCAAATCACAACAAGTAGCTAAAAGAAGGTGTCAAGTATTTTTTTGAAAAGATACCTTGAGTAATGAATCACTGCTTAACGCCTTCGAATCATTTTTCTCTCTTCTTTCTTCTCTACATATATTCAGTTGAGTCACTCATCATATTTCAAACTCGGAAAAAATATTAATAACATGAGGATAGACAATCAAAAGAAAGCTTAGTGTTTTCGATTATGATTGATGACAATTGGTTTTTATTAGATCGGATATTGATTTTCTATTTAGGTAATCAACGATGTTTTGGCAACATTAGTACATTTTAGTCATAATTAAAAAATATTTGTATACGGGGTATACGGGTGTTGCAGTTGAAATGGTTTGATAGTTATTGACAAATTTGTGACTAATAATACCGCTTATTAAGCTAAGCATGTGTTTAGCTCAGCAAAATCTGAGTGTAAACGGAGTTTCCCGAAAATAATCATCAAAAAATGCTAGAAGTCGTGCTAGAATTTGTGGTACAGAGGTTTATTCACGGGGCATCTTAAACCCCTTCCCCCTAAATATTGACGATCCATACTAAAATATCGTACTCCTCAAAAGAAGTCTAGTTTAGCCTTGTTTTGGTATTTAAGAATCAATACAAAAGCCTAGATTTTTTTAAAACTTCATGAAAATATTTATCTTTATTTGGTCTTTGTTTATTTTTCAAGCCTTAATTATTCTGGGTAAATGCATTTGTACTTTATTAGAAAAATAGCTAGGTATAAAAGTTATTTTACATGCTTCAAAACAATAAGAAATATAGTAAAATTGAACTTTCTTATAAAAGTCCCAAAAGAAATCCATGAAATTTATACTCTTTCATCCAAAAACCAGCCATGGAAGGTTTTTGATACTGGATCTGACAAATTTTTAAATTCACATCTTCCCAACTCAGTGAATGTTTTAGCATCAAGTACCAACAAAGTTACTCGATTAGCTTCTGACTCTCCATATGTTATAGATGCAATTACTACACCGTCATCTTCTGATTTAGCATCCTTTGCTGGTATGAATAAAGGTTCGCTTGGATATGCATCTTTTTCCTTCCAGATTATCCTAGTTTTATTCTCAACGTCAACTTTTATTAGCGTACAGGGATATTCTGCATGAACGTCATATCCAACACCATAGAAGTATTTATAATACTTTCCGAGGTGCTTGTCATACCAGATCGTACCGAATTCCATTGGAGTGTCACATAAAACTTCTGGTACAACAAAAATGGTCCCATCAGATTTAATAAATGCTTCAGCTTGTACTCCTTTTAATGTAACAATATTTTTCTTTTCAGCATTTTCTTCTTTTGGTACATTTAATGGCATGACGAAGCGAAGCACACGAGAGTTCAACATATTTGTCTTTATTTTTTCTTTCTTCAATTTAACCATATTGTCAACCATTAATCCTTTAATTATGTCCGCATCATTATAACAACTCAAATCAAGAACAACATGTCCATCATTTTCATATTGATTGATGGTATGGAAATAAAAGAAACCGTCTGCTTCAAATGTGTGCTTTACTTCACCGGTTACTCTATCGACCAGAAAGATGTACGTGTTTTCATCTTTGAGCCATTTAAATGCATTAACAAATGGTGTTTTTAAATATGTCGCAATCTTCATTTGAAAAGCAGGCATTGATAACGGTTGTTCAATGATAATAAAATAATTTTCGGTAATGCCAAATGAATGCATGTAACCTGGACTGAATTTTCGTCTTGCTGGCACTTTTGCGATCATCTTTATATTGTCAAATTTGTTTTCTCCTTGTGGGATACAAAATATATTGTACTTACTCCCTTCAGAAGTTATGGTCAATCCACACTGGTAAAGATTTCCATCATAAAGCTGAGGATGTGCAGGTTGGAATATAATATTTGTGTATTTATTTAAATCATATCGTTCTAATGTTTCCAATGTTTTAGGGTTAAATTTTCGAATCATTGGTGTCTCCGTAATTGCATAAATTTCAGAATCTAATGGATACACTGTTACTAGTGTATTGTCAGAAGCTTGAGTGTTTTGTGAGAAAAAGGCACGTACTCTATTGAAGAAAAATTAATGAAATATTAAAAAATTTGATATACGCAGTAGATACTATTTACTTTTGAATGAAGCTTCCGTTGCTGATTGTTGTTGTTCCAAATTCATTAAACGCCAAGCGATTTTCGGATTTTACTTTTTCATATGCTTCACTCTTGATGAATCTACACTGATATGTAACATTTCCATTATCAATATGGAAGCGATGAAGTAGGGCCATTCCGTCGAATACATGATTTAATGACACATCACCAACTTTAAACGTACCAGGACCATTTAAGATGAAACTTCCACTGATCCAGTTTGGAATTTCTCCTATAATTTCCCCATTTATTGGTTCAATTATCTCCTCTTTGCGATTTCTTATCCAGTTGTTTGTATCGAAATTAAAGAAGCTTCCATCCTTTTTGATTATTAGCACATTGAGTATTAAGAACTAAATAGATATTTACTACTTACTGTGTCTTTAATTAGATCACTAATTTTTTTATAGCTGAATTCTTGATTTTCTGACATGTTTTGATGAAAATTCCAATCCTACTGTTTGATTACACTTTTGAAACTGGCTAGATTATCATAAAAATATATATATTTCAAGTTTTGTGATTTTGACAATCAAATAAATTTCAATGTGAATATGGGTGAATATGACACGAATTTGATGATCACTAGTACATTCATATACAAATAAACATCGCAATTTTCAAGATTATGTATTTCAAAAAGCCGGCTTAATATATTTCACTTGAATATTTTGGTGTATATTTTTAATACCTTTATAATGCTAATTGATGCTTCCAAATGATACAATTACAAAATGACTGAAAATATTTGGGGAAAAACTTGCTCGTTTTCAACGACCTTTAAAAGTAAATGAAGGAAAAATATTATCGGTTATCCATACGAATGTATGTATCAAAATAAAAAAAAAGCGTGTAAAAATATGTCTGTATTCAAGAGTTTACAGCATATGTTGCATTCCTATACACGCAAAGAATTTAAACAAAAATAAGCATGATTACACTGTCACACTACTTTTTTGAAAAAAATAAGTACAACTGGGTGTCAAACGATTGGTCGAAAATGAATTTACTGAAAATGTTCTCAATTTGACCGCAGACCTTCTTTTCATGAACAGGACATGTCAAACTTAAATGCAATTTCTAACTCACATCAAATATTAGAGAAATATTTTAGGGAAAATTCAAATGATTTTCATAAATTTACCCACGAAGTAAGACAACGCAAAATATTTTCTCATGACCCACAATCATGCACTTTTCTATACATTACTAGAAGACAGTAGAAAAGAAATTTCTATCAACAAATTAATTTGTTTTGAAGAGTAATGGAAATTTTATGACATTATGATGTACGGAAATGTTCTTCATTCATTAATTTGTTTTTGACCTATCCTAATAGAAATTCCCAAGAAAAGCATTTAATTATAATTGATTAATAAAAGAGTTAATAGTTCGAAGAAGAATTCCGCATTACCTATTTTAAAAACAAATTCCTATTATCATTACTAAAACTTTTAATCAAATTTACTTATACAGCGCAATAAAAAGGACATAAAACTTTATGGTTGTTTCTTTTCAGTTCCCATAAGTTCCTTATATTCAGAAATTTTTTCTCGTGTTTGTTGGAGTCTTTCCTTAAGCTGTGCAATTTCTGCCTTGACTTTTACTCTTGTATCCTGAATGTGCTCAAGAGTCTTTACTTTTTTATCCTCAACTGTAAAAAAATTCATGAAAATCTGAACTATGGAGGATTTGTAAGAATAACTAAGAGCTTACAATCAGTATCGTGTGTCCAACTTCCTGACGAGACTGGTTGTATGGTATTTAGCATTTGTTGCATCAACTGTGAAGGTTCATAAAACACAATTTCGTCATAGAATTCCGATACAAGACGTTTCTTAGTATCAATTACAGGAGGGGGTATCGAGGGACTTTCAGTATTTGGTGCGGAACCATCAGAAGGCGGTTGAAACAGTTTTAGAATGTGATAAAATGTTACAGGTTTATAGATCGTTGGATCATGGAAATAAATTTTGATCACGACTTCAAATTCTCCCCATCCAGTTTCACTGACTTCATATGGCGGTTTAGTTATAATGCGATTTGGATTCTCATAACTTTCGTGTAATTTAAAGTGTATCTTCTTAACATAAGTTTGCATATCCTCATTATTATACGGTTTCACATAAACAGTCCATTGATGTGTGTGCCCATCTGCAAGAAACAACAATCTAGTTATTGAACTGATCTCTACATCAACAATCTATTTAAAATTTACCTTCTTCTCGTTTCTTGCCAAATGCTCGAGATACATTTCCATAAACAATTGGTTTGACTTCCACTACGCCCTAAAATTACAATTTCATTAAATATTGTGAAACTAATAATGAATTAAAGACGATTTTGCACTTTCCGGTTCTTATATTAAAGAAAATTATATATTATTAAACAATAAAGCCGGAAAATACAAACACCTGATATTCTTTCTTACCTTCATCCTTCCTCCCGAATCTGGTCCAAAATCAGAAAACTTCAATAAATTGGACATTGTCGTAGATGTGCTGTAATTTATGATTTTTGATGAATTTAAGTTTTTTTAAATTTTATTTTCTTTCTTTTCAAACATAAACAAAGGAGTCCAAAATTTTAAAACAATAAATGTTCGTTACAAAAGGGGTACGCAACGATTTTTTCTTCAATTTTCCAATTTTCATTCCCCTGATTTGTTCAGTGAACATTTTAAAAAATATAAGAAGAAAAGTTTTATCCAATAATCAAATTAAAGCGCATTATTTTTGCTCCAAAAGGTAAATTTAAAGGTAGTTTAGAGTAAGTCAAACAGTGGATTTTGCAACAAAAACATAATTAATGAAGAAATCATACTTAATACTTGATAGACATATGAGAGATTATCAATATTCACAGTAAATTTAAAGTGGACAGACAGTCGATAAAAGATTCATTTTTAATTTTTATATTACCGCGCTAATCAACTTTTACGAAGAAGACAAATATTCACATTTTTAAGTTTTTTACAAGAAAACCCGACTTTCGGGACTATTTTATCCTTGCATAATACTATTATTGTGACTTGCTATCATGTAAAGTGATTATAATTAATAAGAAAGTGAATTTGAAAGAAATAAAAGGAAATCAAGAAATTGTGAATCACACAACAACAAAAAAGTCACATCAAATTTAATTTTTTTTTATAAATTATGGAGTCATCCTCAGCATTGGAGCTACTTTCTCGTGCAGCATTAAATGCTCAGGAACATGAAGGTAAATATCAATGAAATTTATTTCAAGAATTAATTAAATTACGAGATTTTTTCAAAATTTTCCTTTCGCAACATCAATTTTCAACTTTTAGCAGCTATTGAATTAAGTAAACTGCCAGCGAAGAAAAGATTATCACAGCTCAAAGCTCATCAACAACAACAGAATGCCATATTAAATTCAACACCACCTACCCATTCTAGTATATCAATAATACCCATCAATAATCAAGCAGTATCTGCGCCCATAAATTCCAGTAACAATAATAATACAATCAAATCGTCATTATTGGATCGTCCAGAGATGATGGAAGAAGATGAAGAAATTAATGTGGATGGTGATCACGACGATAGTCCATTAGATATGCGAATTACTAAAACAAAGCATGATTCTGACGATTCCGTCCGTCCAAGTGTTATTCGTCGTGCTCCGTCATTTAAAGATACTAACTCGAATTCACCAGGTAATATCTAATTAAACTTATCTTTTATAGTTTATTGCAAAATTGTCAATTTTTAGATCCGTCATCAACATGCGATCCATTTATTGATGAACATTTTAGACGTTCTCTTGGTACTGACTATGATCTCATTATGCGAAATAAGCAATTGGAACAAGAACAAAAGCAACGAATGTTAGAAGAGCAATTAAGTTTACAGCAGCAGCAGCAACAACAAGCAGCTGTTATGCATGCTCAAAGTCTACTTAAACTCAAGCATCATAAAAAGCATCAAATTCATCAACATCACCAAGCAATGTTAAACATACAACAAGAAAATCAACTGCCAATTCAACCAACGCCAATACAAATTGTCCCACAATTGCAACCACAGCAACAACAGAAACAAGTGATAATCACTGAGCACAGTGATGCTAATGAAATGTCTGTTGACGATCACTTTGCAAAGGCTTTGGGTGATACATGGAAGAAGATTCAAAATGAGAGCAAATGAAGTTGCTCTATGTACGGTAACAGGACTTACTTACATTTAAAAATTAAAACATATAGCATTTATATGCTTTAGGAAGCAAAGAGTCTTGGACTCTTTTTAATGGTGTACCTTTTCCTTGCATCTTCCTTTTTAATTAATCCTACTTTTTACAAATATATTCTCATTCGGTGGCAATCTGAATTTTTTTTAATATGTATTTTGAATCGTTTAATCATCTTAAACTACTTGAAACGGATCTTGTTAAATTACACAAAAAGCTATATCTTTTTTATACATATTTTAATATTATAATATTATAATTATTAAACTTTAGATTTTATTGACTTACTACAACAGAGGTATACATTCTTTAATGTATTTTGTTCTTTTGACCACTTTTGACTCAAAACAACCCGAATAGTAGTGAAAAACTATCCAGAATCAAAACAAAAAAATTTCCTCAAAACCTTATTTTTACTAATTATTGACGGTGACATGAAAGGAATGACGATATAACAGAATTTGCCTTAGCAATGGGAATCAGTTTCCATAGCATACTGTATTTTTTTAATTATTACACTTTTTCATAAACACACACACAAGAGCAGTGCCGATTAGAATTCAGTTCCTGAAATATACTTTTTTCGGTAGATGATCGGCTCATTAACAAATTTACTAATTCTTTTTATGATTATATCACATTTCATTTTTGATAATTTTTTAGGCTTACATGAAGGGAGGAAGAATGGAATTTTTATAGTTAATAGGTTGCTTATGCTCAACAAAAAAATTGTGAAAAAAAAATGATTTTTTTTTCAAAAGTGATCGATTTTTTTTAATAAGAAAAAAATGATAAGTTTAGGGATGGGATGGACAGAGAAATTAAAGTTATGATAATATAAAAGAAGGAAATCAAATATGATGAAAAAAAACTAGCTTCCATGACTAGATTGTGGAAGTTCACACTCAATTCAATTAGATTTAGGCCTGATTAATTAAACAACAAAAATTATGTATCCAGTAATCTTGGGTACCAACTATTAATATAAAATATAAATAAATAAATATATATGAAAAAATTAAAGTTCTTCGTTGATGAATCATTAAAATGCAGATAATTCTTTAATTCTATTTTTAAGATGATGCTGTTTTTATTAAACTTGAAAAGAAAAACTGATGATGAGCGAAAACAATTGTGAAAACATTTTTAGAGTTTAAAATAAAATGAATTTTTAATAAAAGTAAGCAGTTCTTTGAAATCAAGGTTTTTTCTTTCGAGGTTCAACAAGTTCCAATGCCGGTATTGATGAATCTTTATACCAAAGTGTTGGTTGATCTGCGATATTTTCTCCAAATACTTTTTGAAGTACATCCAGTACCATTTGTTGAATTAGTTCGACTTGATGATTCGGTGTGTAGCCATCACTTGAGGACCGTGAGATAGTGACCATAACTGGTAATTTCTTTAAACTCTTCAAAAATCTTTCAAACTTTTCAATCATTCCTTTTATCTCTTCCTCGCTACTTTCATGATGAGGAAGTTGGTGCTCCTCGTCATCGATTGTACAACCAGCATCGTTGACAATGAACCAGTCAATATCATATATAGAATAATTATGACATAAACTATCAATTAGCTCCTTAACAAGTTCAAACTTATCCTTCATGCTTTCATCTTTCAATTTATACTTTTCTAGAGATCCATTCTGGGCCATATGCTGGAATATTGTGTCAAAAAATTCCAACTGACTATTTCGTTCCGATACAAATTTGGCAATACTTTTTGGGTCATTCTGATCATAATTCTTGTCCATTTTAAAGATTTCCTTTAATCTGTCATACGTATTAGCTTTAGGATAAATTGAAAGGAATGGATTGAGGGTACTAAAGTAATCAAGATCAATATCAAGTATCCATGTTCGATCTTCTTCAACTAAATCACCCAATGATTCATTTACTTGTGTCACGGTCAATTTAACATCTTTTTTGTTTTGCAGAAGTTCATCTTCCTTATAACTTCCATCGGTAAGGAAGTAGTCCAGATTTGAACTCACGCATATTTTTCCATCGAAATCTCCTACGGAAAATTGGTAATTACCGTCAGAAATTTGATTAGCAAATTGGGGACGAATCCAAACTAATTCATTGATGTGTCCTGCATATGTTAATGGAACCAGCCAATTTTCTATACTTAAACTTTCTAATAATAAACTTCTATTATAGACAGTAGCAGCAGGCATCTGACGATTAATACAGCAGTCAGGATGAGAATCAAAGTGTATCATCATGTTATTTTGAAAGGGCAAATACAAATTGGCAAGTGCAGGAAGAATCAATTCCAAAATTTCATTATGATTCTCGACAACGAAAATTGGAATTTTAGTAAACTTCTTCGTCTTTGGTCTATGAATTGGTTTTGATGTCGATGGTCCTGCAGAACTTGATGCCATATCTTCAAAAATATATTTTTCAAAACTTATCAAAGCTGTCTTCCTATTTAATTTAAATTAAATAATTTACCTTAAAAATGTTCTTCTAATTCCAATATTGTTTGTTTGAAAACAAATGGATAGGTTTTGGTTAAAGTGGCATAACATCCATTTCAAAATTTCCCAATATAAACACGTTTTGAATCTCATTGAAACTATTTTATTTATGACCAGAGCTCGAAGTCGACTCGAATTTTTTATAAAGTTGAATCGATTTTTCCATACAAAATCCAAATTAACTTCAAGCTCTGTGTAAAACTTCGCATAATCTTGTACTGATATGTAAGCTTAAGTTACACAATTAAATTTAATTTGATCCAGAATTTGAAGATTTATATCCGATCGGCACTAATTATTCATTAGTCAATTGTCTAACATATGGCATCCAAGTGGCAACTTTCATGTTAACTGTCATAAAAATTGTCACTTGGATGCCATGTGGTGGTCATTTCGCTGCAATAAATAATTTGTGACGATCGGGCTTTTTGGAACGTGTGTCATTTTGAAATTACGATGAAATTTTGGTTAAGTGATCGGAACTTAAAGATACTGCCCCTATAATCACCTAACTCTGGAAATGTGTTTTATATCGTCTAGTTTTACTTAAGAAAGGCTTGATCTAACGAATTTGAGTACTTTGGAGGAATACTTTGGAGTTATTCAATTTTCGCTCTGAGTCATTCAATCAAGACGCGCCGAAAATTTGCGGAATAAAATGAAAAAATTTTCTCTTTGTTTGAAAAATGTAGATGTAAGTGAAAGAGATGGGGTATAGGCAAGATCTAATATCTAATTTATTTAATACTCTTGATTCACATATTCCAATTTCATCCAGACTTGCAAAACGTGCAAAAATGATTTCTAATGCTTGCTTCAAATCTGTTGATATGGATGATGTCAGAAGTAAAACTCTCAAAAGAAGACCAACAAAATGAATGACTTTGTAATTATCAGTTCGAATCATCAGACTAAAAGCTCATATAATAAGATATTGACGTGTCCTTATTACGTACATAAAGCATCCTCATAAGCGAAAATTTTCCATTATTTACGTATGCGACTACTCAGAACTTTTTCAATATTCATAATCCCTTCTGAGAATTATTGAGAATAATGTATAAATAAACTTTTTTTATCAAAAAAATTGAACCTTAACCTTTTTGAACAAAAAGTAATGAAAAGACTACCGTTGTGAATTGCATTGATTGATGCATGATACAGCATGCTACATTTAGTCAGTTCATCATCATAGCAATACCTGACACGTAAATATGATTCACTGGTGTAACTATGTTACGTACATGTATAACGTAAAGTTGTGATATAAGCACCAAGTAACAGGACCATGTGGAGCTATGTGAGATCATGTAATTATCCTCGGAATCCCTAATTGTAATAATTTTCGCAATGACGCGTGCTATGACGTTTTTATTCAGTCTGAGCTGTTATTAACAAGTTAATGAATCATTGAACGGTCGCTGATTAACGATAAATGCTGAAATTCAAGGTATTTCCAGTTTGATGCTAATTAGCTTAATTCGAGCATTCCATCCCCGTTCATTGAACAGCTCTCTATGTAAGATTATGCTAATTAATTCATCCCATCCAGCTATTTTTTGTTCATCAATAAAGAATAAATTCAATACCTAATTGAATATTGAAGATTTACAATTTAAAGGACACGCACATTACATCCAATGTGATTTATTTTTAAAATCATCAAATACTTCATCCTTTTTTAGCCCATTCAATTTTCGTAATAGCTTATCGCGTGGCGTGGCATGACATTTTTACCATTATGTGTAGATAGTTTACTACTTATTTCCAATTTATTTGTAATTCTTTATGTACCTTGATTATCAAAGTGAAATTGATGGCACAGCAGATAATCAGAAATGCAAATAATGACTGCTAATAAGAAAGATCAAGCATAGGGTTCGATCAAAATATTGAGGGTGATTTTATATCATTTAGGGATTATAAATACTTTAAAGGTAGTGAACGGGTCTAGACAGTCAATTCTAAGAAAATCTCCAGCACTGCTATGCTCCGAGACACAGTACTGGATTGTATCGCGATGAAATTTACACTCCATATGTATTAAGTCAGACTTGAATTGACTTGAATACGCTAAATTTGCATCGATTTTTTCTGTATACACTTGTGAAGTATAACATTTGGCACTTAGCGAGATGTGGCTGATTAAATTTGGTTTCGAATGATATGTATGTGGTATACAATGTCACTCTAGAAAAAGCTTGAGAAACACAGGCATAGATTCTTAGACATCATAATCCCTAATATCAAGAACACATTTTAGCAAATCAGAAATCAAATTTTAATAAGATTAATTAATTATGAAGTTAGAAATCTGAGTCAATATGTGATATTACTCTTAGTTATAGACAATTTACGTATCAGACTATGAAAAAGACGTCAACAATGGCCAAGATCAAATATTTTCATTTGAGGAATTCGAGAAAACTTCCAAAATTTCCTTTTGGTTGACAAGCCAAGCGATTATCACTTGATTATACGCAAAAATATGATAAATAAAAAGCAAATAAGTTGAAAAAGATATTGTTTGTTTAGCTTGTATAGCCTCTCATATCATATTTCTGACTTATTTACTAAGCTTAATTAATTGAATTGTTATGATTGCTTAATGTGTAAACATCGTTGTAAATATAACATCAGGCTTTTGACATTTGACAGCTACGCACTTTTTGTGACGAATCATTTAATAATGTTGTTTATTGCAAATGTAACTTCCCACACACAAAAATGGATTTTGAATTACACTTCGATGTAAGGAAATTGGACCAAAGTCGTAGAATTCCTTTATGTACCATTCGTTAAGTAGGTCATAAGGAAGAAAACAGCGTGGTAAATAAAATTTTGATTTCTTTTTCATAGCATCCTAGATCCTCTTGATATGTTAACCCAAAAAAAGTTCTATTTTTAAAATTCGGATGAAAAAGATTATGAGACAATAAACGAAGCATAATACATAAATTAAGAGGGTTGCGTTGCGTATTATATCCTTAAGGCAAACTTGATTTCGTTTATATTCAATTTTGCACCACGTGAATATTTTTGAATAAATTCAAATAGCAATGGGAAGCTTCTCAAAATTTCAACTTTTCTATCCAAAGAGGATCCTTTAAACTGATATGACCCCCACTTAAATCACAAACTTAATATCTATTCATCATTTAAATATGTGTAATGTCGTAAGAACTCTTGAAAGGACGCTGTCGATAGAGACAGTATTGTGTACTTGGTATTGGTAATTAGCCGACAGAAGCCAGCTTTAGGGACCATCTGAGGGATGGAAATGGATCACAATTGATCTGTACAGCCAGCGAAATAAGTAATGTCGTGAGTATTGTGCGAGTCGTTGTCATATCGACAGCACATTCTAGATAATAATTGAGAGATCGGTCTCTGGTGGAAGTCGAATCCACGTACACACAAGAGTGATACAGTTCACCGATGTTGCCTAACCACTCGGCCACATATGCCTTACTCTAGCATGTGTAGATTCGCCTAAATAAGGATTAACACCCCACATTCCACTCTGCTCATACACTACAGTATATATAGCCAATTACACGCAAATTAACAATTCCCATTGCTTAATTTATTTATAATAAAAGCAACTAGATTATAGTTATCGACGAAATTAAAACTTGCTACTTAAATCATATCTTCAGAAGCGTTTCAACAAAACTAAATCCAAAAAATTCAAAAGCTTACCTGTACACAATTATCAAGAAGATCAAGAAGCACTTAACAGAAGTTGAATAAATTAGCACTTCACGTGATGACTACGTTAATGTTTATGATAAAATTTCAGATTTCCACACTTCCAAATTGGAAATATTCTGTGACGATTTTTAAACAGAAGTTTTTAATTAAAACTGTCTGATATGATAATTGGAACACCACAGCACAGTACTAAAAAGTTGTGACTATAATTTGAAAACTTTTTCAATTTTAAACTTCCAAAAAGCTTTTGACCGGCTTATTTCACTATATTTATTCAAATATCCACTGTCTTCAACGAGAGTTAAACATGAACTAAACCTTCTTTTTTCTCTTCATATTTGAATGTTATCGGCGAGAAAAAGATTTTTCTATGCGCAATGTCGGGAGTTCTATTAGTTTACTGATGAATGTGACAAGTATACTTCAAGTTAAATTTAATTATGGCATGTACAGCATGAAAATTTTTAATAAAATTTTTCATTTAATTTTTCTTGTTTATTTCCTTTTTTTATATATTTACATAGCAGTAAAGAAATTCATACAATTTATCATTAATTTTTTTACTGTTTTTCGTTCAGTCAGAACAATCTTCCCTTTACTTAATGCAGTGTCTCTAGCATTTCATAATATATAGGAATAAATAAAATCGTAGTAATTCGGAAAACTACTATTTACAAAATTCATTAATTTTCATTCATTCAGGCTTATGAAACTTTAAAGTCCAATTGGACATTTGGACATCATGATACACATATTACAATAAGGTTTATGAAATTATCCTAAAAACAATATATTCATAGTCAATGTTTACGTTTAAAAAGAAACTAAAAAAAAAAATTTCATTTATAGCAAAAATAAGAAAAAAATTTGTTTAACTAAAAAAATATGACTAAATTTTATGAATAAAGAGAATGAAAGTTTCTAGACGTAGCTACATATTTTGTTCTTACGCCAGAAATATAATTTATAGGAGATTTTGGATTAATGAAAACAATATATTATAGATTTCATTGTCCATGCACTCATAGAAAAAATTTACTCAATTTATGTAATGACTTTCTTAACATTGATTCTCCTTCTGTATTAAAATAAGAATAGTTACAAAGGTTTTTGATGAGAAAAAATGCAATAATAAATAATTTGTTTTGTTGTATTTTGTGTGTGTGTGTGTGTTAATTTGTTATTAAAACTACGTTGGCGCTCTTCTGTCATATTCCCTTCGTCTTGAGTCATACTCTGCTGCCGGTGGCGGATAGTAATCATTTGGAGGTAAATGAGGATGTCTTTCACGATAGCCTGGCATTTGTTCTGGTGAATCATAATATCCATGTGATGGATAATGATAATTCATGGGATGATAATCGCTTCGACTATATTAACATAATAAAAATTAATAGTTTTAACCTAGCTTTATTTTAATTCTTAAAGGATTTACCTTCTTTTGATGTCACGATCTCTATGGTCTCTTTCTCTGTGATATGGTCTATTGTATGCATCATATCTTTCTCGTTTATGTTCGTTTGGATATCTATTTTTTTTATAATAAATAATAGATAAAATCACAACTGAAAAATGCCCATTTAATGCTTTTATACCTTTCACGATGATTGCCGTAAACATCATATCGTCCTTCCGGATAGACTCGTTGTTGTGTTGGATTGGGCGGTAATCCTCTTGAGGTTGAACTCACTCCTGCTCTACGATGATAATCATCCCACTTCTTATCTCGACTTCTATGGAGAAACAAATCATACATTTATACTTTAGACATTGTAATGAAGTTCATTCAAACGAATGTAAACGAGTCACAAAACTACAGAACTTTTCTCTATTTATTTACGTATGGATTTAGAGCATAGAAATACGATAGACATTTATCTTTTGATGCCTTAGGCGCATTTCGTTAAGAAACTTTATCCTTAGAAATTTCCAATAAGCATAGGCAATTGAAGGAATAAATTAACTATCTGGGTGTGGAAATTCACTTACCTTGCATCATTTGCTATCCTCTTGTGATCCTTAGTGTCATCAATTTCACCATCTTCTCGCTCTAAACGTCTCTTTCCGTGTGAATCATTTGTATCGTCATTACTATTATTGCTTACATCGTGACCTAAATATTTATCATGAAGTTTATCACGTTCCTCTTTCAATTGATGGTGATGATGATGGTCTTTCTTATTTTTCTTTTCTTTTTTATGGTTTTTAGATTCATGCATATCGTTATTTTGATGGCTATTATGATGATGATGATGATGGTGACTATTTTTCTTCTCATTTTTCTCCGCTTTATCGCTGCCGTGAGAGTGATGATTCTTGATTGGCGAATCTTCACTTGTTCCATTAACTTTAGCCCTTTCAGTTTTGTACATTTTGAAAAGTTTTGATGCGCTATCTTCTGTAAATTTCGATACAAAATACCACAAGCTACTTCTCCATTCTTTTATCTTAATTGGATCCTTGTATTCCTCAAGACATTCATCAATTCTAGTTCCAATTTTTAATAGACATTCGCGCCATTGACTTGCTTTTTCCTCATTACTCACTCCATGTTGATGGTGGGAGCTATCAAGAGCCTTAAGAGCTTTCTTTACAGGTCTCATTTTCTCTTTACACTCATTAAATATATTTGGATCGAGATCACCGAGAATATCCAATGCTCTAGGCTCATTGTTGGCTGTAAAATGCATTGGCTTATTAGCATCTTGTTTCTTAGTCTTCTTTTTACTTTCTTTATGATCCTTTTCTTTGCCTTCCTTTTTCTTTTTCTTCTCAATTCCATTCGTTTCTTCTTGAGACATTGAATGTTTTATATTCTCATCGTCAGTTTTTTTCGAATGCTCTTCGTGATGATGATGGTGGTGATGTTCATGCTTTTTAGTCTCTTTGACTTTTCGCTGTTTACGTTGTTTTAAACTTCCACGTCTTAATTCAACATTCTTCTTGATAATTTTCAATAAATATTCAGCTCGTGATTGTAAATGCTTTGCTTGTGGTTTCTTATCATCATTCAATAATATTTTGTTCGCTAAATGTAATGATGGATCCATTTTCATTGCCTCCCAACTACCAATTCCATATTGATAAATTCCACACAAAAGCTTTGAATCATCATCGCCATTCCAATCAACGTCAAAATTTGCAGGTCTTGTTTTGATGTCAAGAGTCCAATTTAATCGCTCTTCTGCTGTATTAGGTAAAATCTCGTCAAGGGGTGCTAATTCTTCCTCACACTGAAGTAAAGTCTTTGCATTAAATGAAACGCCTCCAAATTTCACACTTAATCCTGCACGAGCGCCACGTTTCTTTTCGTTTGCTGATGAAGAAGGTTCCTGATCTTTTAATTCATCAAGGAATGTGATACAACGCTCGCGTAACATTTCGGCTACTTTCTTCAATTCATGTAATGGCTTTTCTTGTAGCTCTGCATCGCATGCTATGGCTTCTAATCGTTTTAAAGGTGCTGGGAATTTTTTGTAACTTTTAATAAACCGTCTTAATTCGTTATCTGTAAAATTTGAGAATTTTTCTTTGAGAGGTGGACGACCTCGTTTTTTAGGACGACCATCTTCACTATTATCACTCATTCCATCATCTGACTGTTCGATTTCATCAGATTTCTTTCTCTTTTTAGCTTTCTTAGACTTTTCTTGCTCTTCCTGTAATACTTGTTTACGCTGCCTGGGCGGTAAATAGAGATCTTCAAGCTCCTTATTTCGTTCCTCTTGTTCAATTTTTCTACGGAAATTTTCAGGTATAATTTCAGCCCAGTCTTTTGTGTCATCTCCCTCCTCATGCTCAACGACTTTTCTCTTCGGACTAGATATAGCAACTTTATCTTCATCAAATGCAAAACTTGCAACCTTAAATGAACTAAGCAACTCATCTCCTACCATACTTTGGGGCTCGTCGCGCGTTTCAGCACGTCTTAAAATCTCATCAATATCGCATTTTAATTCCTCATCGCCTTCTTCTTCGTCTTTAAATAATTCTTCAGCACCAAACTTTAAAATTGCTGAAAGTTCTTCTTTTGAAAATGGATTTGCTCCATTAACATTAGTACCATTCTTATCTAATACAGTTCTTCCTGTTGTATCCATTCTTTGTATGACTAAGTGATCGAGAACCATTTTTTGTTTAGCTCTCTCAACAATTTCTTCTTCAACACTACGTGCTGTAACTAAACGATAAATGTTGACTTGATTTTTCTGTCCAATTCTATGTGCTCTCGCTTGTGCTTGTAGATCATTTTGAGGATTCCAATCACTATCAAAAATAATTACTGTATCTGCTGTTGCTAAATTAATACCTAATCCACCTGCTCGAGTACTTAAGAGGAAACAAAAATCTTGTGAGCCTTCAGCATTATAGTGATCTAAGGCCTGCTTTCTTATCTCTCCCTTGATTGAGCCGTCTAAACGTTGAAATGAAAAGTGTCTTTTTGTAAGATATTCTGCTAGAATGTCCAACATTCGAACCATTTGTGAAAAGATCAAAACACGATGACCTGTTTCTTTGAGTCGAACAAGTAATTTATCTAAAAGTACGAGTTTTCCACTTCCTTTCAACATTTCCTTGAGCGTTTCTTCCTGAGACATTGGCGGTCCTTCATCATCAATTGGTTTAATGAGCATTGCATGATTACAACATTTCTTTAATTCTATTACAATATTTAAAAACGACGCAGATGAACCTTTCCGACCTTTCAGCAATGCTTCAAAATTTTTAGTTAATATCCATTTGTAGTATTGCTTCTGTATAGTTGTCATTTCCACCCGGAGAATCTGTTCCACTTTTGCAGGAAGACTTTTTTCTACGTCTTTCTTCACGCGTCGCAAAATGTAAGGTTCTAGTTCTTTATGTAATTTTGTGTAACCCTTTTCCATAGCATTGCCATGAACTTTCTCAAAATCCTCCCAGGAAACAAATTTTTGAGGCATAATGAAATGTAAAAGTGCCCATAATTCTGTAAATGAGTAAAATAATAATATAAATTAGCAACGGGTATATATTGTGATGAAAAGTTGTTTACCTTTTAAGCTATTTTGTAGTGGTGTTCCAGTAATGAGTAATCGATGATTTGTATTGAATTCTTTAAGTGATTTATACAGCAAGGAATCATCATTTTTAAGTCTATGAGCTTCATCAACCAGTAATGCTGCCCAATTAATTGATCCCAAAAGTATTTTGTCTTTGAGTAAAATTTCATATGTCGTCAAAATTGTATTGAATTTAAGCTTATTTGTGTTAGCAAAACACCAGTCATACTGTCGAATTATTTCTCGACTTTGTACATCACCGATATAAGTAACTACATTCATGTCAGGCGCCCAGATTTGAAATTCACGCTGCCAAGCAGTCATTGTTGATAACGGAACAAGACACAAAAATGGACCATACAATTGTTGAGTTTTGAATAGATAATATAAGAAGCAAATTGTTTGAATTGTTTTACCCAAGCCCATTTCATCTGCTAATATTACAGAATTTTCTTTACACCAACTCAAATTAAGCCAATTTAAACCTTGCATTTGATAATCTCTTAAAACTAGTCCTCTATCGACTCCCATGTATTCTGGTTGACTTTCTACTTTAACAAATTTCGGTCGACGACGAAGCAAGGAACAATGCGATGATGGTGTTACTTTAGACGATTCACGAATCAGAAATTCATCAATTTTAGTTTGCCATTTTCGTTGTACAAGCTTAGAGTCTTCCCAAGTAGCATCAGCATATGGCAAAGATTCCCATTTGCATAAAAAATCTATTGATCCATCAGGCTTTTCTTGTTGTCCAACAATTCTTTCAATGCAGCTGTAGCTCTTTAAAAGCTCCTGATGTAATTCAAGTTGACACTCGTAATAATCAATATCTTCTGGATTAGCTGATCTCTTCTTCCACAATTCAATTTCATTATCACGCTTAATAAAGTTCTCTAGTTTTTTAAGACCTTTAACTTTTTGTTTTTGTAGAGATTCTTCAGATTCCCAGGTATTGTGTATGTAAGACCAGCCTTTCCATTTAATGAGATATTGTTCCTCAGTTGAAGATTTATCAGTAATATCTACACCTTCATTTGGATCACCTTTCTCTTCAACTGCATACATTGTTGTTTCATTTCCTGTTACGCCTTTCTTTCCTATTCTTTTACCAACAATTCTTTCAATAGTTTCCGTATTATCATCTGGTTCAACTTGGAGACTCTCTTCATTGATATCTATGATATCCTCTGAATCTGTTTGTTCATCCTCACTAGCTTCCTTATAGCTTACAGTCTTACCACGACGCGACGAAACGGCTCTGTTCTTAAAATTTCTTGAATCTTGAAAACTCTCGTCTGTATCTGAATGCTTTTTGGGTTTAGGCTTTGGAGCTGTTCGTTTAGGCGGTGGTTTTCGCACTGGTCGAGCAAATGAATCGTCAGAATCTTCTTCACTTTCTTCTTCCTCCTCCTCTTCCGAAGTATCCTTCCATGTACTTTTAGTTCTGCAAAAACATTTTTCATTAATAACTATAATGTCCACATGTGCATGTGGTTAAAGAATTAAATTAATTTCTTACAATTTTTTGGTTGATTTCTTTTGAGCTGCTAACCGCTTTCGTGCAGCTTCTTTCCTTGCCCTTTGCTTAGCTGCTGCAATATCTTCTTCCTATAATTAGCACACGTGTGAGTTTGTAAAATAAATTGAATAATATATGTTTAACTAACATCAATGCTGCTTTTAGACGAACTATATTGCTGGTTGTCTGATTGATTACTAATAGCATCTGAATCTTCCTCATCTCTATGCTCACTTTCCTCGGAGTTATCATTATGATATTGACTGGCGCTCTTATTGCTAGTTATTGCTCCGGTTCTTGTGTCTTCATCTGTTCCTTCAGGTGATGAATTGTTCAATTCACTTTTAGACGTTTCTTGTTCATTGATAGATTTTGACATTGATTTCTCATGAGATGTATTAACAGTCGACGACTCATTTTCACTTGAACTAGAATCACTATTTGAATCACTGAAATACCACGGATAATATCCTCACATTAATTTAAGTTACAGTATATTTAGCAAAGTCGGCTTAACAGCTACTGATAAATCCTGTTCTTACCTATCTGATTCAGATGAGGAATTAGATTTACTGCTAATTGATTCATTGTCTGAATCGCTTTTATCGTCCTTTTTCTACAAATATAAACAAAATCTTTAGTTCTATATATAAAAACAGGATCTCGTCGATCAAAATTTGCACAAACAAAAGCCGGTTGATAATTTCTGAATGAAAATCTAGCTAACATTCCTTAATTTTGGAATTATCTAGACCTTTTCCATATGATCTTTATAGTCCATTATTAAATACTTGATAAATTAGCTAAAAAGAAGGATAAATCGCTTCTAATCCTTTTAGGAATTCTAATGAAGTGAATATTTGTTTATTTCTTTGAAATTCTTAGTACTTTGCAGGACTGAAAATTTTCACTAAAAGGTTATCTGGATTACGTAATGATTTTTCACAGAACATCCTAAAATCAGCTAGAACCCACAGGATTCAACATATTGCTTATAAAGTCACTAAATTTGATTAAAATTCATTCAAAGTTTTTGAAAACCCCACAAAAATCCTAAAAATTATGAAAGAAAGTCTCACTGGATCTTTATGAGGAGCATTAGGAAGCACTAATATTAGGCCATACGATACAGGAAATACTGGAAAACTGATCCAGAAACATTTATACGATTTCAGTGATCAGTAAACAAATAATTGAGCTGAGTTTTGGAAGGTTTTAAAGAGTTTGAAAGCAACTTTTCCTCGTGGCTGGATGTGCTCAAAACTGACAAAACATAATGAACTATAGTGGCTTTTGTACACTTGACGTTAGATAAGCTATAAGGAGTCCACAAAGATGTAAACAAACCTTATAAAGATTCAATTTCAAGAGAAATTGGATGTTTGAAAACTTTTAAAAACCACGCCCTTAACACCTGAACTTCACAAAAATTAATATCTAAGAATGATCAGCACAGCTAGAATTGTAAATTAATCCAGAAATATCCTTGAATAATATAATTAATGCACTATTTACCTTGCTCATTGTCTCAGCAAAGCTTTGTAGTAGTGATATACTTCTATTCCGTTAATTCGCATTCAAATTTGCTTCAAATCAATCTCTCGAGCTCTTAATCACAATAATATTAATTAATTTTAAGGAATTACAAGCTTTTATCAATTTATTTATATTTTTAAAAAATTTTCAATTTTTTCAGCAATGTTAAAAAAAGCTTCAATGCTGAATTAGAAATTTCTCTCGATGTACAGAAAATTTTTAAATGAGTTTTCTGGTTGAAATCTTTCTTTTATTTACATTATTCCACAATTTTATTATTTATATATGCTTTATTTATTGTTTTAAACTATAATGCGTATGTTTATGCTGGTTTTCTATTATTTTTTTCTGTAAATAATTCCTTTTAGATTTGAAATTTTCCGCTGAATTACGCTGAACTATGCTGAATCACGCTGAAATTCGCTAAAATTCAGTAAAGGGAGTGAAAATAAGAAAACGAACAGTCGTTTTTAGCGCATTTTTAAAACAATAAACTTTTACTTTGATCAACTGGCTGGCTGGTTGGATGAAATGTGAGATCTCAGCAACTAGACATCTTAGAAAGCTCTAATTTGAAGCATTAACTCCATTTTATCAAGTTACTGGCTTATCACTTTGTCTGGTAGTTTAAAACGATATCTATATGCTTTAGGGGCCATGCTTCCTTAAATATTATGCTACGCTTAAAAATGACTTTTTAAACTAAATAAATTCTAATAGATGTTCCTTTATAGATTAAGATCCATGTTAATGGATCTTGAAATAAAGGCAGAGAAATGAGTCCACCTTTCTGAAAATTATCTGACAATCAATTACTTATCGATTGGCAAAATGCGCTGATGCCCTTTAGTAACACAAAGACTTTCAACATTTTTTTATTTGTGGAACAACAGAATAGCAATAATTTTAAATAAATGAAATAAAAGAGATTTGTACTTTAACTACGCACCTGTGATTTGAAAGTAATTAAAATTAAAAGAAATTCTCACCAACGGTTTTCGAAAAATTCAAAAAACAGGTTTTCGAAAATAACTGTCGTAGCGAATTTTCCTTCGAAATAAAAAATAACGAAAACAGCAACAAACAGGAACAAGCCGATTAAGAAATAAATTATTTAAATACAAATACTCATAATCAAAATGTCAAGTACATCTCAAAAGCATCGTAATTTTGTCGCAGAACCCATGGGAGATAAGCCATGTACAGGTAATTAAAAAGGATAACGAATTTCATAAAAGTACGAAAATTAAGCGCATTTTCAAATTCACAGAATTAGCAGGCATTGGCGAAACATTAGGAAAGAGATTAGAAACCGCTGGATTCGATAAGGTAAAATGACATAAATTAATTAATTTGAAACCACTTATTAACTTCTTGAAATCAATAGGCATACACTGTGTTAGGTCAATATTTAATCCTCAAAAAAGATGCTGAGCTATTTAAAGAATGGATGAAGGATACAATTAATGCAAATTCCAAACAGGCATCAGATTGCTATCAATGCCTAAATGACTGGTGCGAAGAGTTCTTGTAAATCACCATAAAAATAAATCTCTTTGAAATCTGCATATATTTTTCTATTATTTTAATTTCTAACAAACAAATTAAATTCATCAATAATTAAATTAACACAAAATAAACTTCCTCTTATTTCAAAATAAATGTTAAATCTTCTGTATAATAAAGTATATTTTGATGACAATTAATTCTAATGCTTTTAATTTCATAATTAAGGATTATAGTCAAGATAAAAGAAATTCAAAAATTCAAAAAATAACGGTTATTTTGAAAGCTACAAGTTTGAAAAAATATCAAGTCAACATTTTAAAATTTTACAAAAACATTATAATTAACCGTAAATATGGAAATAACACCATTAATAACTTAGTTTTTAATACATTTTAAAGAAGTTTTAAAGTATTTAAATCAAAATAAATATTCAATAGCAGTGCTTTAATGTCTAAAATTAAGAAAACAAAAATGAAAGAAAATTGGAGAAAAACGCGTTGAATAACAAAATGGCGAAAAAGGGCGTGCAATATTTCAAAAAACTTGTGAGAAGAATTGAAGTTCAGGAAAAATTAAAATTTAAATATTATTTTAAAGCATTCAAATGTGTAAAAAGCGGGCTTAAATAATCAATAAACTTTAATTAAGCATATTATCTAAAGGAATAAGTGGAAATCTGAGTGTTTTCAACACATTTATTGTGTTTAATTAGTAATTGAAAATTTTGCAAGAAAAAAAGCAAAAAGTGAATAAAGAAGAAAAAAAAGAATTCACATTTTCAAATAATTTCTAGTGATTTGTGTTAAAAAGAAGGTATTTGCAGTATAGCAAACAACGAAAAGAAACTGGATAGTATTTTATTTTAGGAGGAAAATAATCAGATTGCATTGAAAATAGTAGTAGTATTTTTTCAAGAATATGAAGCTATGAGGGAATGAGAATAATCAATAGACAAGACATAGACACAGAAATGATGGATGAAAATTCACTAAATGGTGCTCAAAATCAAATTGGTGTCGGTCAAAATCGCGTAAATAATATAGCGACTGGTGACAAAGTAGTTGAAGACCCAAGCAATGGAAATGCTCAAAATATTCAGCCTCAATATACGATTCCCGGAATTTTGCATTTTATTGAGCACGAATGGCAGCGGTTTCAGGCTGAACGCTCACAATGGGATACAGATAGAGCCGAGTTACAGGTATGTTTTAATTATTTATCATTTGGTTTTTTCCATATCACTGAGACAACCAAAAACATCTCATTTTCCTTCTGTTTTTCACGGCCATATATTACGAAAACTCCAGTGACAGGGAGATTAAAAGCGATAATTTCATTACTCTTAGGTTGTTATCAAAATTACAGTTCTACATTTGCATTAATTTAAAAACTTGATTACATTAGCTTCATTTGATGAGAACTTGGATGTATTATACTATAAGTCACTGAAACGGGAAATGTTACTCGAAAAGAAAATTATCTCGCCCATTTTTCCTTTTTTTTCTCATTTCTAATGACTTGAAAATTAAATTGATTCAGCACTACTTTTGTAAAACTGCACTTCAATATGTTTGAAAGTGATTTAAATAATGTTTGATTTTTGTTGAAACTTTTTCGTTATTTTCGTAAAATTAAATTGACATATAAAATATGAAGGAAGAAGATTCGTCAACGTGGATGTTTCAATTCTCTTTTTTTTTTTTGCTGATTTCTCTTCATATACACTTCGCTTTTCCTCATGTCACCATCTCCATATCGGTTGAAAAAAAAGTAAGAAGATGGAAAGAAAAAATATATGAATAAGAAGAAAATCTGAATGAAATAAAAATGAGTTTGCCTACAATCACTTTTATTAAGTGACATTAAATTTTACACATCATCTTCAATACTCTCATCATGAGCATATCACAGATGTTTATTCAATAAGGATTTTTTTGTACTTCCGTCTATTAAGCTAATCATTCCTATTATTTTGGCTGTTTTCAGTTCTCTTCTGATAACTTTAAATTAATAATTGACATGAAACAAAGGAATGATTAAAATGCTTAATTGAGTGATGTTTACACATTTTTAATTGGTGACAACTCAGTAATTATCCTCAATTGTTTTTGCGCATTTCAATAAAACTTAATTGTTATCGATATAAATAAAGAAAAAATCCCATTGATCATATATATACAACATACTTAAAATTTCTATTTCTATGCACAAGTTGAATACTTGTAATATTTTCTGCTCTGCATCAACATTCTATTCATGTTTTACTCATTTTTTGAATGGAAAATTTTTCCTCTCTCGTTCGCTCTTCATTTTAACTTTCTCTCCAAAAAAAATAATATAATATACTACCTTCCTATCAACGGAAAAATTCAGTCTTCACCATGACCTTTTCTTTTCGTTCATATTCGCTTTTTCATTCTCTAAGAAAATAGTTCCTTAATACTATTGCCCTGAAAATCGACATTTGTCTCTTGTTAGAGTAATGCAAAAGTCAATATTTATTTAATAATAGCTTTATGAAATTTAACACTTTATTATTGTGGTTTTTTAAAAAACAGACAATAAACGGAATATCTTCTTGGAATGATAAAGAACAATAAACAAGAGAACTTGTTGTGACTTCTTCTTAAAAAAAGATTATTTAAATCTTCTTGTTGATTATTGGCATTTCAAGACCTATCGCAATGATTGACGTCAAATTAATTGATTTTTTAGCTACAACCTACCTTAATTTATTGTTCTAATGCGTTCTACAAATTATTACGTTTTATCAATTATTAAGTTATTTGAAAGTTCATTGAACACATGAAACGCTTGTGAAGTTCGATATAATTAACATCATTTTGTCCTTGAAACTCAATAAGAAGAGAATCAAGTATGAAATTTGATAAAATGGAAAATATTTCCAAACACATTAAAAAACTTTAATTTTAGTTTTTCTAAGATAATTTGATGATTTTGGCTAATTTTTAAAAACATTACAAACAAAAAATCACAACCGGTCTTTACTTTTTTGTCAACGGCGTCAACGACCTGTCATTATTCAGTGTTTTTCCTTCCTTATTCATACGATGTTTTTAGCTATATATTTTTATTTTTAGAACTATGTGCAAAAAAAACAGAAATAAAGCCTATCGTGAAATTCGTTTTGATATTTTTTCCCTGCTACTCATTCTTCCGTATTCCTTTCGCAACCGTTCATCAATAGCTCATATATTTGTTGAGTCTGATTAATAACAAGAACAATGAAAAATAAATAATAATCATATTTTTAGTGTGTGGCTTTTGTTGATGAAAATAGAATGAAAGCGAAGAGTAAAAAAATAAATGAAACTAAAAAAAAGAATTTTATTGGAAAAATCGATTTTCCTGCCTTTTTTCTTCCCCTATAGAGAATCATATTCTTAAAGTATAAAGTACGACTTGTGTTCTGTAACACTTAAGCTCATTGTTTTTAATAAAAAATTTAAGTTTTTATTCTTATATTATGAAATGCAAGTGGGAAAATAACTTGATGACATGTTCTGTCATAAACTTTTGTGTTAGTGCTGCATTTCGATTCATAAAAATTTAATTAAATTTCATCCTTTATCTGTCATTTGAAAATCTTTTGCATTAAATTACGTATTCTTGAAAATAAACTAAACAAATGTTATGTATGTGCCTTACCTGGAATGTAAAGTGTTCAACCAGATTAAAAAAGTAAAAAAATACTTGAATATCAATGTAAATAATCTAAACATTCTAAAATAGACTAATATTTATATCCGAGCGATGCAAGGGAGTTAAATGATGGGAATGTAGAATGTTTATTTTATAAAATAAAAATATAAACTTGCTGCTATCTAAACTAATCTGAAGTATTTTTTTGAATTCTTTAAATTATTTAAAATTTGGAATTTTCATTCATAATGAAAATGTGTTTCACACTCGTCGAAAAAAATTGGCTGACGTCATATAGTCTGAAATTGTATTTTTTGACTGGTTGTAAAAGAAAATTTACCGTGTTATTTGAAAAAAATGATATGTGTCATCATTTATACTACAATGTTAACGAGATGAATGAGTATACATAAAAAAATATGTGGTAAATAAAAAGCTCTTTTTTCACGACTGAATAACAACAAATTGCTTGTCGTACTCATCAAAGTGCTTTTACTTCCATATTCCTTTACTAGACCCAACCAACCATACATGAACAATAAATGTAGAATCTTTAAAGGAAAACACTTCTTTCATAAATGTTTGCACAACATGAACGACGTTTGCAATCACATTTTTTTGATGTCATGCAATGGTTAGAGAAACCGTGTGTATACTAAATGATCACGATAATAGCTATATGCAGGATAAATTAATATTATCAATTTTATACAGTTGTTTAATTTCAATGCAATAATTTTAAAGAGTTATTCACATAGCAGTTAAACGTCTCATTTTAATTATAATATGACATAATAATGATCCAACAAAAGACTTATTTATTTATAAATGCATCAAAACACTTTGTTCCATTGAAATTCATTTGGAAATTAACACATATTATGAACACACCTAATTAAATTATTCGTTCAGTAAAAGCATTTTGTTTGAACATCTGTTGAAGTCTAAAATAATGGTAGCTCGATGTTTTTTTGTAGAGGATAAAAAGATTAGATTTATTTTCCTAATAAATGTAAATTCGAGTAGTCAAAAAATGGAGTGAGGGTGGCAAATGAGAGATATTCATGTAAACAGCCCAAATATCGCTTATTGATGGATACATAATTAATTAATTTTAATCTAGATTCCTCGTATCAGTTCCTTTCATAAATATTAATTTTCTTTTCTATATCTTTCAAACTAAAAAGCTCTCATTTATCGAAATATTTAGTTGAAATATAAACGATAAGCAGTAATAAGAAGTTTTCCAAAGTATGCGAGAAAGAAATAAAGAAAAGAAATGAAAAATATAAGAGTAGTAGCTTGTAGTAGCTTAATTAAGCCATATGCTCATGAGTTCATTTTTTTTTATTTGATGAGTTTTTAAGTGAAATTTTTTTTTTCTTCACTGAAAACCGAATGATAATGAAGAAGAGTTTTTCTTTCTTTATGATTTATCTTCGAATAATTTGAAAGTTTCTTTTGTTTTTTTTTTGTTAATCTTTTGTTATTTCGACAATTTTAACAGTTTTCGTTTGGCAGTCGATACGAAATGTTCAGTTTGCGTTCATATTTATAATTCGTAATTTTATTTTTGGTGGATTTATGTAAATGAATAAAGGTGTGTTTTAGAGTAATGTCAACAGAAATAATAAAAAGCTCAAATTTTAAATAACCAACGTAGAACAAATATTTTTCAACCCTCTCTCAGGGTAGCATTTTTATGACATGTCATGAATTGAGCTTTTAGTATACAAAACTCTAAATTAAGGTACTTTTTAACACTTTACTCACGAATTCGTGATTAGCTATGTTTTTATCTTTAAGGCTTAGCCGAGAAAAAATTACGTCTACATTGGACAGTGCTTCTGAATTCTTAAATGATTAGAAAATTCTCTCTGTAGTATAAATTTGTTAAAGGAATTCTACCAAAATGACCAAAAACAGTGAAAAGTTGTCTCAATTCTTACATTTGCAAGTCGAGTTGCTAACCCCTATTCATTTTTTTTTCATAATTGAATTGCTTTTAATTAATATGTAACTTTCACTCTTTTAATTTTAGTCAAAAATTGCTGTGCTGTTAGGCGAACGAAAAGGTCTTCAAACAACACATTCAGACTTGATACGTCGAATTAAAATGCTTGAATATGCTTTACGACAAGAACGCATAAAGTTTCATCGCTTAAAATTTGGATGTGATCCACCGACAATTGACTTAACACAATCACCTGATGAACAGGCTTTAGCGAATGAAATTGCTACAGGTAATTATTCTTATTATAGCATTTAATTCAATTGATTTGTTTTGACGCTTTTGTTATTGTAATTTAGATGCAGATTTTCCATACAGTCCTGTAACAAATCAAATGTGGGAGCGTGGACGTGCACGCCTTCAAAATTATTTGAAAGAAATTGGGTGGACAGAGACAATAATTGATGTACGTTCAAAGTGTACCAGAAATTTATTGAAATTAGGCAATGCGGAACAAGAGGAAAATATAAATCCAAATGTAAACGGTACTGAGACTAATAATAAGCGCGCAAGTGAATCCCAAGGTTTGTGTTCACAAGAAAGCAGCGAATATGATAATGAAAACAATTTTTATATCATAGGACGCGATCAACCGGCAAAAAAGAGTCAGCAAGCTATGGCCGATGCTCTCTTATTGGACACAGAAGCAGCTGTAATGTCTAGCTTTGCCTTTCTAGAGCCCGCCGATGTCGAAATGGACGAAGAAGATTATATGGGTGATGATATGGATCTTGTAACTGGCAGTGACTCCGATATAAAGCAGTTAAAAATGAAAACCAAAGGTGTAATTGTAAATGATGGTAAGACTTTGTTATTTTATCATACTTTAATTTATTTAAGTATTATGGACTAGATTGATAATGTTATGTAAAAATATTTTAGATGATGCAGATGCTGAAGCAGAAGAAGTGCTGAATGATTTGAATCGTTTAGCTGAAGGCGAAGATGCCAATATGAATATGGTTGTCAATAATCAGCGTATCAATGATGGATCTATGAAAAGGCGTGTAATGACTGGTATGGGACCAGGCGTTAATGATGAAGAAGTTGATAGTAGCCTCGGTCTTGGCGAATTGGCAGAATTGACCGTGACCAATGAATCAGAATCGACTTACGATGTCAATAATTCTAAAGAGTCATATCGTAAAACTTGGAATGCAAAATATACATTGCGTAGTCATTTTGATTGTGTAAGAGCACTAGCATTTCATCCGAAAGAATCTGTTTTAATAACAGGATCTGAGGATCATACTTTAAAATTGTGGAATCTCCAGAAAACCGTTCCGGCAAAGAAATCAGCATCGTTGGATGTTGAACCACTTTATACATTTAGAGCTCACAACGGACCAGTTTTATGTCTTGCAATGTCCACAAATGGTGATCAATGCTATTCTGGAGGAGTCGATGGTGTCATAAATTGTTGGAATTTACCTAACTCTAATATAGATCCTTATGACAGTTACGATCCAGACGTTCTAAAATGCAGTCTAGAGGGTCATACGGATGCTGTGTGGCGACTCGCGGTAAATCATACGAAAGGAAATCTTGTGTCTGCTTCCTCAGACGGTACTGTTAAACTCTGGTCACCACAATCAAAGATCCCATTATTAAATACATACAGTAATGAAACGGAAGGAATTCCAACTTCTGTCGACTTTGTTCGTGATGAAACAGATAAAATAGTTGTGAGTTATAAGAGTGCAGTCTCAATAATCCATGACGTAGAGACGGGCAAACCATTATTAAAGTTAACACCAAATGGAATGTCCGGACCAACAGATCCATCAAAATATATTAATCGTATTATATCACATCCAACAATGCCGATAATCATAACAGCACATGAAGATAGATGGATTCGATTTTACGATGTAAACGACGGCACATTACTTCATGCAATGGTCGCACATTTAGATGCTGTAACAAGTTTAGCAATTGATGTTCATGGACTTTATTTATTAAGTGGTTCACACGATTGTTCAATACGATTATGGAATATTGCAAATAAAAAGACATGCGTGCAAGAGATAACGGCTCATCGGAAGAAATTTGAAGAAAGCATTCTAGACGTGGCATTCCATCCTACAAAGCCATTTATCGCCAGTGCTGGCGCTGATGCAATTGCAAAAGTGTTCGTTTAATCTTAATAATGAGATGATGAAAAAAAATAATATGAAAAGTATGATAAACAAAAAAAAAATAATAGTAATAATGATACTACTGATAATTAATAATCCAAAAAAACACACATAACTAAACCTACTGATTATCGGTAATATACAGCGATTTAAAATAAAAGTAAATAAACATTATTATTATTATTAATTATTATAAAGCACGCCATCTTGTTAATAACTAGATGTGTTACTGAGTGTGGTAAAGTGAAACATTTTAAGAGAAAATCAGTGAACTATCGCCATTAAATTGTTTTCAATTATTATATTAAATATTTATATACTTTTTCATTTCATATCATATTCACACCATAATAAACGGTTTAAAAAATTATGAGCTTGATAGTTTCGAATAGCTTTTACAGATGCCCGAATTATGCTCGATGATGGAACTGACGAACAGAATACTGTTCGTATAATAATATTTGGTGTGAATATGTTTGGAAAGGCATTCTGCTTTCCTTATCAGTTTAATTTATTAATGAATGCAAGATAATAAAAAAAGGATGCAAGAAAACGATGAATAAAAACTATTATGATTATTGAATTAAATTAATTAAAAAAAAGAAAAAAAAACATGAATAGCAATAATATTAACATGAAGAGAAAAACTTAACTACCGCCAATTTTTCATAAATTAAAAACAAAAACACTGATCACAAAAAAATTAAAACAAGTGAAAAGAGATTAAAACAATTTATTTCGTATGAAGAAAAGTAATATATCTTATTAATATATATAAAAAATAATGATGAGATGAACATAGCTGAGTTTTGAGAGAAATAAATAAGAGAATCCAGGACAAAAAAAAAGTATGATGCGTAGCATATTTTAATATGATAATGATACAAAAAGTGAAACGTTTGTTATTCTGAAAAAGCTTTTCCTTTTTTTATATATTATTTTTCCATTAGAAATTCGCTATAAATACATAAATTTTAAAGGAAAAAAAAGATAATTATGTGTGGCTAAAAAACAAGTAGAAATGCCGATTTTTCATCATGTAGCGTATAGGAAAAATAATAAATCACTCTGAATGGGATTAAAATCACTTGGGTCGATAACAGAAAATATTTTGTTTCAACATTGACCAGAATTGACGGTCGATTTTATATCCTCAGTATCACAAAGAAACTCATACATAATTAAATTAAACATTAAAGGAAAAAAATGAATAAAAAAAAAAATCTAAAAAAAAACTTCAATGTTATACTAGAGAATCTAACACAAAAAAAAATCATAAAAATGAAAATGAAATGAAAATTTTTTAATGGACAATGAGAGCATAATTTTAGGATCAAATCAATTAAGTCATTTAATTTATAATGGACGAATGAAATCCTTAAAAGGAGTTATGTATGATGATGATGATGATGATATATTCTCTAATAAAGTGCGATAATACTGAATCTTTGTCATATACTTTCTTGGCGCATTTCCCTATTAGAATTTTTTTTATATTTTTATCCATGCGTCTTTTCCATTAACAGCTTTATTTATTTAGCAGCACATTCTTAAGATACAAATTAGAATCAATTGTATTATGTGAAGTTGTGCTTACACGACGCGCCAATGCAGATGATGATTTTTTTTTTATATTTTCTGTACAATTTGAATAGTTAAATTAATTTCATTTCTTCTCCTTTAACATTATTATTAAATTATAATTAATTGCAAAAAGATATTTTTTATGTTGACAAAAAACAAAAATATAACAAGAAAGTGGGAAAAAATTAAGCAGAATTGTTACATAATAATAGTATGGTCTCTATAAACCGATGAAATTAACTCATTTTTGTGTAATTAAAAACTCAAACCAATTAATTGATAATAGGAGTTAAATAATTAATAAGAAGAAAAGAAAACTCTGTTCATAAAAACACTTACTGAGAGATGAAAATATTATATGAATTCTAATTGAAAAGATTAAAAAAAAGTAAAACAATCGAAATAAGTTTTAAGCTCTTGGTCAAAATAAACATTTGGTAGAAAAAAATATAAGAATGCTAAAGAAAATATAATTCCAGTCTTTAAAATATCATGTTGAAATGAAAATGTATATTCAGTGGCACCAACAAATCTTATAGGATTACTAGACTTAGGGATGGAAAATCATTAAAATTATTTGAGCAAAAAATAGTAAAAATATGAACAAATTAATTATTCTTTTATTGGAACTTTTTGATCCTAAAATTATTTTGGCATTAAAAAAAGAATTTTTTAAGTTTTAAGAAAAAAATTCAACAAATTTGCTCATAATTTATTAATGAATTTTCCAATCCTTAGTCAGTATATCCTCCCAATCTTCCTAGACAATTTAAAAAAAAAAGTAAACAAAATTTAAAAACTTAGTTAGCTTAAAACTATTTGAAACTAAAAAATTAAAAGCTTTTTCTCGCTGGATATTCATTTTCATTTTCCATTCATCTAAACAAAATTAATAAATTCAAAAAGTTAATTTTTTATTTGAAAGAAAACAATTGAAAAAATTCATTAGTCATACAGAAAAAAAATAAAGAAGGCAAAGTTTTTTGTCTGATTTTAGGACTTAGACATCATGGACAAGTTATGAAACAAGAAAAAAAAGTGAAAAAAAATTTCAAATACAGAGAAAAATATGTAAATCATCTTAATCTATTAAATCAGTTTCTCAATAAATTGGTTAGTATAATTGAAATGATAACGATGATAAAGAAATCAAACAAAATGAAAATAATAAAAAAAAATAAACAGAAAAAATGAGGAAGCATCTTGTGTATAGTTAAATATATTTCAAAAATGAAAAATGAATAAAAAAAATAAAAAAAAAAAATAAACTGTTTAATATCAAAAAGTATTGACATTTTTCTCTAAATTTAAGCTACAACTTATTAATAATTCATTCTTTTCTTTTTCAGCTACAAAGCTTCAAGTTTATACTTATTGGACGGGACTTCATCGCACAATTGATAAATTCAATGAACGACGGAATTTCTAAGGAATCAAAATTGTCAAACATCTTCGATAATTGATTCAAAACTGGTACATTGACCTGGACTCCATTCGTGGCAATTTTAAGGAAAGGATTTTGGAACTTACATCTGTTGCACTAATTCTATTAATTACAGATTCAATATTTCATTCTAATGTAGATCTATGAAGTTGAGCAAAGCTTTAGTTATTGACAAAGCTCTAACATAATAGAGCGAAAGCTTCTTCAACTACGATTCTCGTAACTTTACAAAAATAATCTCCATTCTCACTAAATAGCAGGTGATTTGTTCTAACACACCTGTAAAATGGCAATATCACGTTGAATGCAGATAGTCTTTAGTTAACAGTACGTAACGAATTATACGAAAAAGGCAGACGATTCATCAACAAGCGAGAGAGAAAAGCAAAAAAAGAGTAAAAAGCCAGACAATGCAGCACTACACATGGAAAATGAATGATCGAAATGAAAGAATTCTTTGATAATTGCTGTGTCGTGCTTTCTATCTCTTTCCAATTGTGTGTATTCTTCATGTTACAACAGAAACAAAAAATAATTTTTTTATATTTTCTGTTAAGAACGAGTTTCTCAATTTGAGCGTTAGTTAGTGTTTGCCTTACCTCAGCTTAGATTTGTTGTGCGAAACCTTAATGCTGTAAATTTTACTTTTTTGAAGTACAAAAGGTAAATAAATCATTTTGGAAATTCTATAAAAAATATAATTTTTTAAAAAGTTTAGAATTTTTTAACTTAATTCATAAAAAAAATGTGATAAAGTCATTGAATAGATTATAAATAATTTGAATAGCAATGAAATAATAGAACAAAAATATATTATAGCTTTAGTGCCGACAATTTTATGCAAATTAAAAATCCATTATAACTTCATTAGAAAAATTTACAACATATTTAAAATTAAATCTTTTGTCAAATTTCAAGAAGTTTTCGAAAAGAAGTTGACGTGGCCATAACTGCGATGCGTGTTAATGACACTTAAAGAAATGAAGAAGATTCTCTTTTTTGTGAATCATAAGCAGTCGCAGATAATAAGAGATATATTAAAGCTTTACAATTATTAAAATTTCTATACAATTGCATCATTGTGGAATTTTATATTCCAAGATTCTCGGAAGGAATCGTGATCTTTCAATATTGTTATTCTTAAATCACGTGGCATAACTGTTGACTAATATTGAGGAATCTTACTATTTTATTCCGATCGTAACACAGTCTCACATATAATCAATAAGAATAGAAATGTGTGGAGACAAAAGAGACATTTGACGTAAAAAAGATAAACTGGTATCGAATTCCACCTAGCTAGAGAATATTTAAAGCGCTTTGGGGATTTTTCGTAAATTACGAAACGCTTAAGGGAGGAGGTGGGTTTCAATTTTGTTGCAAAGCGTTATGGTGAGAAGAGAAGGAGGTCTAAAAATTGAATTTTGAACGTTACGGAATTTCCGAACGTTCCATTATTAGATAATTACCATAATGTGATTTAAAATGTTAATAGCCAACGGGAGTCTGACAACAAAACGAGATTTGTGATTCTTTTTAGCTCCAAAAAATATCAATAAATTTCACCATGATATCCATTCAATATAGAACGGTATAGAACGTATCTTTTGTCGTAACCTTGCAATACATGGAGACAAAATAACGTTATTCAGCTTGCTCAGACTTGGATAACAGAAAAACATTTGAAAATTGATTTATCAATCAATTTGTTTCAATTTTGTTAACATGTTTACGGAAGTGTCATCTACCTTTCGAAACATGAGCATTGAATCAAATAAATAGAAATGCTTAATTTATAAAAATTTCAAGTGATGTCTAAATGGAAAGGAAGTCGAGTATCGATAACCCATAGTCAATCTTTAAATCAATGGTGGCCAACCTATGCCGCCTTTTATGTTTGAAAATGCCTTGAATCGTATGCGGCTTTGGAATTAATAAAACCTTGTAACCACAGATTTAAATGGATCACAATCATTATTGTATCTTTTTAACTTGGACCATAAAACTCGAATGTCATCTTAAATCCAGACGCTTAGCCAGAGAAGGTTTTTGAAATTAGAACCCTCCTGGACAAAAAAGTATTCCTCAATTGACAAAGCTTTTGGAAAAATAA
This sequence comes from Chironomus tepperi, assembly GCF_022539635.2. Classification (NCBI taxonomy): domain Eukaryota; kingdom Metazoa; phylum Arthropoda; class Insecta; order Diptera; family Chironomidae; genus Chironomus; species Chironomus tepperi. The sequence goes on from NW_027226441.1 coordinate 240,054, forward strand.
ATTCCAAAAATCGGCATTTAAAATCCCTAAAAATAAGAAAACTTTATCCTCGAAAAATTTCTGTAGATGCCTCCGGTTGCATCTTCTTCATCAAAGCTAGATGTCAATTATGAACGACGGCCTAGCAATTTTACCATTCATTATTTGATAGCCATTATTATTAATATCAGATTCCTTCCATTAGAGACATCACAAAGAAGATATAAAGAAAAATGGCAAACAATGGCAGCGTTTTGGTAACAGGAGCTTCAGGCTATATCGGAAGTCATTGTATTGTGACATTATTGGATGGCAAGTTGGCAACTTTATATGAAGCAAATTACATATTTTATGTATATGTATATATTTTTTTGTTATTATTTATCTAGCTGGATACGATGTTGTTGCTCTTGACAACTTTACAAATTGTGTTCAAGGCCCAAATGGAGAATCCGTAGCACTTCAACGTGTTGAAGAAATCACCGGCAAGAAAATTGTCTTCTATCCATGCGATCTACTTGACATTGATTTCTTGAGGAAAATTTTTGAACAACATAATATTGCTTCAGTCATTCATTTTGCCGCTATGAAAGCTGTAGGCGAATCTATGCAATTTCCACTCTTATACTACAAAAATAATCTCATTGGAATGATTAATTTACTCGAGGTGAATTTGATGCTTTGTAAAATGAGACAAAGGACATTAATTTAAGATGATGTTATTTTTCAGATGATGAAAGAACATAACATATTTAATTTGGTATTCAGTAGCTCATGTACAGTATATGGTGAACCGGAAAAGCTCCCAATAACAGAAGAAAATGAAACTGGCAAAAGTGTAACAAATGTTTATGGACGAACAAAATATTTCGTTGAGGAAATGCTTCGTGATTTGTCAAAAGCAGATGAACGATGGAATATTATCGCCTTACGATATTTCAATCCAGTCGGGGCACATCCAACTGGAAAAATTGGAGAGGATCCAACAAAACCTTTTACAAATTTGATGCCATTCATTAGTCAAGTAGCAATTGGCAAAAAGGATATTGTCACAATTCTTGGTGATGATTATAACACACCAGACGGAACAGGTGTACGTGATTATATACATGTAATGGATCTTGCAACAGGTCATGTATCTGCAATGAACAAACTTGAGACAGGCAAATTCGGTATAAAGTTTTACAATCTTGGTACAGGAAAAGGAGTTTCCGTTCTTCAACTCATAAAAACTTTTGAAACTGTCAATAAAGTTAAAATTCCTTACGTAATTCTTCCACGTCGTGAAGGTGACATCTGTGAAATGTATGCGGACCCAAAATTAGCAGAACAAGAGTTGGGTTGGAAGGCAAAGCATACATTAGAGGAAATGTGTGCTGATTTTTGGCTTTGGCAAACATTAAACCCAAATGGATATAAATCTGATGTCGCTCAAACTAACGGACATTGATTTTACTTTAAATTATTCTAATTCAGGTTTCTGTATTCAACTTAAAAGGAGATGCTCTTATTTCTATATTTTTCGTTTTTATACAGCATTTTACTTGCAAATTTCCATTCACGTTTGTACGGTTTTTCATATGAATAAAATTATTATTTTAAGATGAATAAAAACATTCATTGCTTTGTGTATCTTACAAACTTTCATAATGAGCTTTATGGAAAGTTGTTTAAAACTTACAAATTGATTGTTCATACATAAATGATGTCTAATATAATGATGATTGCAATTTAAGTTAGAATATAACACTAAAAATAGGGGCGTGTACAGGAAAGGAGAGGAGGGTGGATTGGGAGCACCCATTCCTCCTCCCTTTTAGGGACAAAATGATGGCATCCTCCTTCAATTTTAATGGAGTTCGTTCACTTATTACGTTCTGTTTATAGGGAAAGGGGAGTGAGAGGTTGGTTCTACGATTTTGTGTGAGCTTAATAGGAGAACGGGAATCTGTTTCTTGTTCGTAACTTAATAAGGTGAACGGTCACTAGAACTTATTCTAGACACGAATCACAAACCCCTCTGGACTAATTTAATTGTAAACGGTCAAAGGTACAAAAGCCACAGAAATGTCTTTATCCATTGGGTCTCTTAACAACAGTATATATTTCTGCAATAACAAACGATTAACTCGTATAGATAAGCATCTGACTCGTCGACCGTAAATCCTGAAAACAGAATTGATTGATCCATGAATCGCGATGCACAGTTCAAAAAAATAAGCTTTTCCCAGAAGTGAAATCATAAGCTTTAGTTACAATACAAAGGAAATAGTAACAGTATGCGCATGATTGTTGAGAGTTACAGTAAATTCTCTATATTGCGATACTTTCAAGTAAGGCAGAATGAATATAGAAACATTTATAAGGAACATGCTGTGGCATTTACTCTCAATTTTCTCAGTGTTTGTTATCAAAAAACAAAACTTTCAGCTGATGATATTCATGATGTGTAAAATACGAAAAGGAAATCATTTCTCTTGCAACAAGTGAACAAGTTAGACACGCGAATTTTTGTACTTCTTTAAGGAAAAAGGAAAAGGAAAAAAATACATATTTCGTCTTAAGATACACATATATATTAAGAAGAGAGTTTGATTATAAATAAGAGGATAAGAGATGTGTACGAGTGTGCAGTGAATATTGTAGGAAGTTTTATTGCAAAAAAAGTTCGAAATACGACTCTATCTCATGGTACATATAGAAAATTGAGCAAGTAATTCGCTTGTGAATTTATGCTGTAAGGAATAAATTAGTCAATTTGGTCTTGTTCGATAACAATCTGCCAGTCAGCTAACGAATAAAAAAATTATCATTATCGATTTTTGATCTGGAAATAAAAAAAAAGTGTTCAGTTAGTGAAGTTTCCGTGTGACAGTGTATATATATGCAGTGTTTGGGGCCAACTGATAAAATCGAATAGAGATATTGAAAACGCATATGTAATATAAATACACAGCGAATGAGATGGATTTGCATTTTTAGAGCTTTTCAACTAATGTGAGTTGCAAAAATTTTCATTTTCATATCACTTAATGACTTTACCGTTAACATATGTTTTTATAAAAATTGAACAAAAAGAGCTTGACCTTTTTGGAATTAATTAAAATTGTTTTTATAAAATTTAAATAATTAATTCTTCTGTAAAATTAAGGAACAATTTTTTGTAGTTTCTAGAAGGTTTTCATTTTCATTTTTCCCATTTTTTAAGGTTGTTGTTCAACCCTTAAGCAAGTGAAAATAATAATAATTTGTTTTCCTCCGACTTGTTGTGCTGTTTGTATATATGTACATAACTACAACATAGCAATTTATGTTCGCTTGTTGAAAGTGACAGCCTCATTCCAATGATGTTTTCCAAAAGTTTTTCATATTTTTAGAAAAAGTTAATCATGCTTTTTTTAAAAGTCTCGTGTGTGTATGTATTCAAGTTTTAATTTTATTTTTACGACAATATTGAAATTTTCCCCAGTTGACTCTTTTGGAAGTATTACAATGAAAAATTAATTAGACAAAAAGTTCTCCTACATACATGTGAAAAAGGCGTAAAACATGACACTTTAATTTAGTCTTCAAAATGTTAACATTTAACGCTTTATATGCCTTGTGTTTATAAGTCTTCCCCGGATAGCACAACGTGTTCGGTACGGCACCGCGGTGTCGCCGTATTAACAGTATAACCTAAAGTTGCCGTGACAATTAATTCTGACCCATTTTGCGATAATAAGCAATTCTTTGTATTGTTCCGCTCGGGTTTAGGACTTAAAAGTGATTATAAGTTATTGTCTGAAGGATAAAGCTTTACCCAGAAGAATCATAACGAGAGAGCAGAATACCAATGAAACCAGAAGTTTTATTTGAACTCTAAATAGAACAAAAAATATGGAAACAAGGAAGTAATGTTCTTAAATTTTACTTATCCTTGTACTCTGTTTGCTCAAGTATTGATTTTTCTTTTCTACTGCAGTCCTGATGATATTGTTGCATATACTCAAGTTAATAAATACATACAATTTAAAATATTAGAAAATTACTTTTAAGGATAACTTTCCAATTACAGTTTTAAATTTCTTCTCGAGTTTGCCAATTAATAGATAAAAAATCCTTCTAACTCCATCGTTTAAATTCAAGGATTTTTTTGATTACATCCCGTACACAAATTAATGAATAAATTCTTGCATATGGACTATTTAGTAATCACATTTGTATGTTGCTCACATCAGAGATATTTATAGAGATAATAACTCAATTAGACAATAAATTATAAGGGCTATCTTTTTTAGTCTGCTAGAGACAGAGGATGATAATGAAAGTTTTAGGATGTATCCAAGCTATCAAGTCTATAGTATCTTTTTGTATCTTAATTATTAGTACCTATTTTTGAAATTTGTCTCAGATCAAAAAAAGTTTATGTCTTCTTCCAGAATGAATCTATTGATAGAAATCTAATTTATCCGGTCTATGATATCCATAAATTTATGATACTGACCTTTTTCAAAAATTTTGATATTTTTATTTAATAAAATTATTAATGAAGCCGTAAAATTTAATCAAAAATGTATGAACAAATCAGAAGAGAATCTCAGATTTGAAGAGAAGAAGCTGGTGTGAGTGGATTGATGTTTTTTTACGCATTTGAAGAAAATTTCAAAGTGGAAGCGAGAAATAATAAAATTAAATAAATCCTCCACCCTTAGCATAACGCAGATGATTTTTCAAGCTGAGAACAAACATTTTTCATTACTTCATGTTCAGGATTAAATTGATGCTGAACAAAGAAAAGTAAGCTTTCTTTAAGATTTGTCGAGACCAAGACTTCCAAGAATTCCCTTGTAGTTCCGATCTCGGTTTCTAAAGTTCAAAAGTTAAATCGAGATCACAGGAAATCCTAATGAAAAGTCAATCCATGTCAAAAACATTTAGAATGGCTATTTAAGAAGTCCCCAAAAAAAGATTTATGAAAAGGTCTACGGAAATCAGAATAACTTTCTAAAAATGAAAACCTGTGATTTCCTTTAAATTTTTTAGTATCTCAAAAGTGTGTATCTCACTTTAGCAAGTGCTTCCTCCTTTTAAACGTCCAAATAAATTATTAAATTTAACATGAAAGATATTCGGAAGAGATATATAAATTAAATAATTGAATTTGCTAGTGCTTCATCTTGGAGAAATTCCTCGAATATCAGAAGAAGAGTAATGAAGTCTTATTTTATTACTAAAGTAATAAATAAATTTTATTTTATTCCATTATAAAAGCACTGAAAACACCCAATTGAGTTATAAATTTCATTTTATACATCATCGCTTTCACAAAGTACGTACATAGAGAATAAATATATATTGTTGGTTAGTATAAAATGTAAACATTTGTCACATAAATCAAATTATCATTGTGCATTGAATGTCTTTCATTAAATCAAGTGCTCTTGTTCTCAGCCAATTGAACATCTACTTTTGGAATAGAATGTTCATCATTCTCATAGACGCATTCGCCCGCAATCCATGTTGAATGTACATTTAAATTGTCGTCCAATAGTATAAAATCAGCATCTGCTTCATAATTGAGAGTTCCTTTACGATTAGATATACCTAAACATTTTGCTGGATGCAATGAAGCTGCTTCTAATGCAAATTCAATTGGGCATAAAGTTTCATGAAGAAATACACGAATGCATTCATCCATTGGTGCAATTGATCCACAAAGTGTATTTGTATTTTCAATATATGCCTTATGATCTCTCACTTCGATGCTGTATTGCCCGATTCTATGTGTTCCTTCTTCCAAGCCCATAGCTGATATAGCATCAGTAACTATGATCAGTCCATTTGGATGTGTACGATAAGCAATTCTTAGTGCAGCTCCATGTGTATGAATTCCATCAGAAATAATTCCGAAATATACAGTCTTGCCATCTGGGATTTCATTTGATGCTAATAGCCCGACAATACCTGGGTCACGATGATGAAACTTGCATTGGAGAAAAATTTTGAGTTCATTGCACAAAAAAGTTTATATAAACAAATATGTAAACATACCGGCATCATTGCATTAAACAGATGTGTTATAAGACTAGCGCCATGCTTCACAGCAGTCTCACCATGCATCAAATCGGCCATAGAATGACCAACTGATACGATAATACCTCGTCGGACAAGTTCGGAAATTACTTCTGGCACCCTTGGCTTTTCAGGCGCCAGTGTGACAATAGAAACATCACTTATGTCTCCATATACAGCTTCAAGTGTTTCAAATCCATTCTCTAATTCGCGAATGCAATTTTCCGGATGTGCACCTTTCTTTTCAATTGATATGAAAGGACCTTCAACATGTACACCCAATATTGTTGCGCCATGTTTTCCACCCGCCTTTCTTTTTATTTTCGGCAAGACTTGATGATAAATTTCTTTTGGAGATGTTACAATTGTTGGACAAAAACTTGTTACGCCATGAACCAAAAGCTTTTGTGAAACTTTTGAAATTCCTTCCTCAACAGTGTTGACATCATATGAGAAATCTACTCCATATCCACCTGTCAGAAAGGAATTTACATTAAATGTTGTAAATTTTGTTGTGGATTAACTTTTGAATCAAAATATATGACTTAATCCTGAGCGACACAAATGAAGAAAACTCCGAAATGGAGCTTAAGGCTCTGGTAAGCTTTTTTATTAGCATGAAATGAAAGCTGTTTAAACTCAACGTCCAAAAGGCACCGGGACGAAGTCTTCTTCATTTGTGTTGCTCGGGTGAAGAATTTTACTATCTGTGTACTTACCATTGATTTGTAAGTCTATAAATCCTGGCGAAATTATAGCATTATGACAGTCTACATTCTGTAAAGATTAATAATTTATTTTCCTTGTTTTTCTTTCTGGTATCTAAAAATATTTAGAAAGTTTTGCTGAGTTTTATTTTAATCCATTTTAGACATAAATATTTAAGTTGTAAAATGTTTTTATAGCACCTTACTTCTAAGAATATTTATCATTATCAAATATTTAATTGTGATAATTTAAGCTTTAATCTTTTATGAAACCAAGGCAATTGATAACTTTTTGACATTTAATTGGGACTTACCACATGAGCCTGACTTTTTTCGTCAAAGAAAATTTTCTCCGGATTAATTATTTTGCCATTTCGAACCCATAAATCCTCTCGAATTATTTTATGATTTCTTAATATCCGACAATTTTTGAATTTGATTAACCTTTGCGATAATTCAACTTGTGAACGAGCAAAAACAGTTGCTTGCTGCGATAACATTTTTTATCGCTTTGCAATGTTGTGAGAAACACTTAATTAGCTTGGACAATCAGCAACGATTAAAGAGCAATAAACTTTTTACATTCTTTTTATTCTAGATTTTGAATAATATTTATCAAAATCTACAATAAACCTCTAAAACTCTATATCAAATTATCAACTAAGTTGATATTAAAGAACTATTGTCAAGTAAAGCCACATAAAATTCCTAAATGCGGTATAAATGACTAAAAACTAAACAAAGGTTTTTGGAATTGAATATATAAATGAAAACATCAACACAACAATAAAAAAGTAAATAAAACTGTTTTGCGTCGTAGCGCACTGAGGGGAAATTCAAATATTTGAATAATACGTTACGATTATAAGCGATTGTGCAAATTCGCATTACGAAATTAAGCTCCTTTAGCTCTTACATTAAATAATTGTCACAAACAAATCTCTAATCCGACCCATACAACACAACGTGTCCGCTAGGGCACCAATACGTCACCGTTTCAACAGTAAGACGTGAAACAGGTCGGGCCAGCAACACAAATGGCCTTAAAGTTAATTTGACGGCCATATGAAAGAAGGTAGTTTTCATTTGATGATGAAGCCTTAATAGATCCTTATCATCTAAGATCACTCGGGTTAGATATGTCGCTTCAAGCATCACATTTAGTTTGTTTATTTGTAACGAATCACGGATAATCAACCAAACCATAACTCATTTAAACTTCATATTTGTGCATTCAACAATTTAATCAAAATAAAGAACCTAATTTAAGCAATGTTATGATAAAATATTTATATTCATACACCAACAAGTTCATTAACTTTAAGCTCGTGTTTTATAATTATTAATGAGTTGTTTTAAATTAATACGTTCGTCCTTACTTTAATTTTAATGACGATGATTGAAGATAATTTTCATTTTCTTTTCTTTACCAAGAATTATGGCGCCATGAAAGAAAAATAAACTTAATTCACAACTTGTTAAGTTTATCTTTGAGCTTTTGCCTACAATAAATTTCCTACAAATTCTTTAATCTATTCCTCATACTTATTTCCTTACTTCGCTGTAATCTAGCACGCAAAGAGATCGCTTTTAGGTACCGTAGCGTTCTTTCTGTACCATAAAAGCATGCTCGTTGCATGTTATAGATTTGGACACCTTTAGAGGAGCTTCTAGGTCGTCTTCCCCATAGCCTACTTAAATTAAAATGGACAACAGATGAATTATTTGATTAAAGCTCACTCATAAACAGAACAACAAGACTAGAAACCGTCAGGAAAAAATCAATCCAAAACAGGTGGCAAGACGTTTATGCTTCTGAATATAGAAATGTTCATTATCTTTATTATATGATGTTTTATCGCAGCAAACAATTTATTCTCAAAAATTATTCTTCTTTCTTTTGGTTTTGATCACATAAAAACCATAAATCACGAATCTCTTGAGCTTCACAAACAGAGATGAAATTGAAAGAAATGCTGCCTGTTTGCTTTGATGCTAATATGAAAAGTATAAAATAAAACGCGCAAGTTCTTTTGCTAAAATTAGAATGAGATTTTGAAGTAATACCTAATGGAATGAAGAGAATATGAAAGTTTAGGTTGAAAGGTACAGATTTATTGTACTTTTGCAATAATAGAGTCCTTTACCGTTTATAATATTAGTGTAGATACGAGTCTTGTATACCAGCTTTCAAAATGATCAATAAGCATGAAGTTTTCAAATTTATTGTAGTATTAGGCTATTCCAATTTTACCGGTTTTCTAAATTTTCCTGGACCGGGACTTGAAATTTTGAAGTTTTTTTTTCAAAAAATTTGCAACCTTGAACCTTCATAATACAAAATTTTCAATATTTGTATTAAAAATCTATCCTAATGTATTACATATATTAGGAAACTTTAATCCAGTGGTGGGCAATCTTTTATTTTTCACGGAACACCTTGGTGTCTAAATCACCACACGGCACACGACATAGAATTCATGGCATTTCCAAAAAATTGTTGGCCGCACACATGTTGCCTACCACTGCTCTAATCTGTCGACTTGCACTAGTCGACTTTAATTGATTTTGAACTCGATTTCAAATTCAATTTTGCTTAGCAGGGGGAAATGGGGATCAAATAGTCGATGTTTTGCGGTACGGAGTAAATGAGCGAATTCCTTCTTGTTTTTCAATTAGCTTGATGTATTATTTTTGGTTAGACATTTATCCTTTCATATCTTATCGGTGTCAAATTGGAGTTTTTTAAAAAGCGGAATTATTTTCGCACTTACTGTGACTCAATTGAATTAGCATCTATTTATTAGTACATAATCATATGTCAGAACTTAGGAATTTTATCTTATTTTTATTATGTAAATGAGAATTTAATAACAAATTTTGAGAACAAGTGATTTAATGTTGTGTAAAAGGTTTATCATTTACAGTCCATGCCTCCCTTAATTTAAAGTCCAAATCTCTAATTCGTCGCATTGCCCGTTCTAATGAGTCATGCTTTTTAAGTTTTTTCCTTAAAGATGGTGAATATGCCTTCCAGTATGGCTCATCAGTAAACGAATAGTAATAGTTTGAGTGCTCTAAACTATCATCAGACTCATTATCAGTAATTGGATTTGGGCCAGCACTGCAAATATGAAATAGAGATATGACGAAATATATTGTCAGAACTATCGATGAAAGTTCCTATAATCATAAACATATTTTGTACATAGTAAGAGTAAACATTAGTATAGTTATTCACTTTATGTAAATTAAGTATGAATATTCACCACGAAAATTTTCGGCCTTCTCATTTTTTTTTTCAACAATAGATCACACTTTTTTATTAAATAAGTGACACGAGTATGTGAGCGAACGAGCGAATAAAGAATTGTGTACGAGTCGTACAATAATCAAACTTGAACAGCAGTCAAGTAATAGCGTTTTTAAATAAACGAAGCAAAATGGGTTTTAAAATTGTATATTTTCATTGCTGATGTTGCTTATTAATTATAATCATTATCAGTTAGATTCCAGATCATCACAATATACTATAACAATTTAAGCAAAAAAAAAAAATTAAATTAAAATGAATTATTTTTTATCACTACGATGATGAGCTGTCTGTATCGCTTATTCGCGGTTGTACAACAACATTCCAGTCTATTGGTTTAAAGTGCATTAAAGATCGCTTCAGTCTCTCATATTCGGCAATCCGTGATCGTTCATGACTACTAAATGCTTTAAAATATGGTGAAATTTCACCTGTTTCGATGTCATTTGGTTGTATAGCTGCTCCCTCACAATAGCTCAATAAATAAATTGTGCATGTCAATAAAAGCCAAATTGTCACCTGAAAAAATACAATTCTTTATTGATACATTTATATGTATGAATGTATATCATCCACAAATGAGAGAGTTTCACTTCCACAATAATCTGTAGACACGTTATCATTTTCCATAAATTTACTCACAATTTTTGATAAGTACATTACTCAATTTTTCTGTATTTTATACTCCTAATCAATTCTCTCACTTAGTTCCTCAATCCTAACTTTTTTACAATATTTTATTCACAAATGTGTTCATCGAAACATCTAAAAACACTAATAGACTCTCTTAAGCTTTAGTTAGTCTTTCAATGACCACTTCAGTTGTTATGAATCCATTTAAGTCAAATTGTCTTCAATAATTCTGCTGATTCCGGCAATGTTCAGTAAACAATTAGTTAATATTTTTTAACAACAAAAATACTACTGCTGTTGCGTTTATGTGTCTTATCATTGCCCACATTTAATACTTATTTACTTTTTTTTTCGACGTAAACTTTTAGTTCTTGTTGCTACTGTCTGCCACACATTTTTAAAATAATGAATATTAACAAAGATAATGAACATGCTGAAAGTAATAGATACCCAAAAAAATTGTTACTAGTAAATTTATGTAGTTTGTATAGTTTTCTAGATGTGTGTGTCGATTTTATTTTCTTAACAAATTTGCACTTTTTATGACATCAAATTGTAGTAAACAGACAGTCTGGGTGGAGCTAGATATTTTTAAGAGCGGGTGTATTTGTATCAAACCATAGAACTTAGTTGCGAGTGAGTGCCACACCGCCTACCTACCCCCTGTTTACACCCTAACTAGACCGTTAGAATTACTAGTACCTCCAAAATCCCCTTAGCGATGCCTCTGCACATCTTTACTGAAGAAACTTCTATATCTAAAACATAAACGACTTCCTTAACTGCCCTAAACCAGAGTTGTTCAAACTGTGTGCCGTGATAGACTTGTGTTTTTTGGAAATGCTTTAAACTGCATTTTGGTCGTGAATAACCACCAAGGTATGCCGTTGCACAAAAAAGATGAAACGACACTTCTCAATCTATGTTCTGCAACACACTCCTTTGTCGCGACACAATATCAGATGTATCACTCCCGAGTGACACAAATGAAGAAGGGTTCGCATTCATAAACACCAAATAAGTCGCCAGATAAAATTTGGTATCAAAAGGTTTAGTTTGGCAACACAATCGACATATTTACAACCATTTTGTCCCCATAAAAAGACCGTCATTACTAATGATAATAACTTCCTTAAACAAAGGAAATTAAAACATATGTAAATTATAAAGGCTTTTTAATTAAACTTAAGCTTGAAACCCGAGATAAAAAACGGAACCATAAATTTTCATGCTCCATGCTTAACAAAAATTTGGCTCTAGTTTTATGTGTAAAAAAGTTAATGATATTTCCATATAACACAGTGACACTTCATTTTCACTTTCATGAATGTCATTTGGGTTGTGTATGTACATGTGTTGAGTGATTTACAAGCTAGCATCTTCATTGCTCAACAGATAAAGATGGTAAAACAATTGATTGAAATCATTAAATTGTATTATTCAACTGATACCTTTAAATCACATCCATATGAATGAAAGATGATTATGCTTGTATTCGTGTTTGAAGATTAAATACTTTAAAAAGTTGTGTACACTAAGTTTTATTCATTACTACGTTTGATGAGTGACACAACACAAGACATGCTTCCTTATTGAATTTTAGACGTCACATATGAATCTCGAGTGGCACAATCATATGTCACGGTGCTGTCTAGGTATGAATCACAACCGAATTTTCCGCCATAAAAATGGTTCAAAATCAGCCGTCACGGTGCCGTCTAGGCAACTTCGTGTTTTGCCATTAATATGGCAACGTATCGCTGCCTTTGTGAACACGTTGTGCTGTTCGGGAATAGCACCTAATACAAACTTTTTGACTAAAAATAAAACGTAGTAAGTTCAAACAACTCTCAAACCTTTGAAAAAGTAAAATTCATGACATTATATTCGGAATCACTCGTCGAATAAATTTGCATGTTCCGCTTGGTTCTATATTAATTGATTAAGTATGGCTGCTAATTTGACTAAAGTATGATATGCTTCAAATGTGATTTGATTATTCTAAGCTATCGTCATGATGTCATTGAGCATTATTTGCATAAAAATATTTTTCGAGGGTAAGGGACTCCAATTTTTTTTAATCAACCTTACCATAACTTATTACGTTATGGAAAGAAATGAATTTTCAGACACCCCCTTCTCTTTGTTACACTACTTCCACTCCTTCCCCTAGAAAGCGGACAGATCTTTAGTAAATTAAAGGAAGCTTTTACCTAGCAATTGCTGTTGAATTAAGTTTTGACCTCCTTGACTTCGATCCTGATACTTCGATAGTGCAGAACCTCTAGTATTTTACAAGTGAATATGATTGCTTGTGGTGTTCTGATGCTATTAAGAAGACAATGTTTCAAAAAGTATGTATCATACTGGAACAATATCTAGAAAAGATACAGAATCCATGATGTACAACAGTTTATTGTTAATGTAAAGTCATTAAGGAATATTACTTTCATAACAAAAAAGCCATTTGAAATTTGAGATTCCATTAATGTTTAAGTATTTCTTCTCATCCATAAAACAAAAGAATTATAGAGACAGTCATTAAACCCACCACCTACCCACCTAATAAGAGACATAATTTCGAGTAATTAAAGGACAAAAGCTCAGCAACAAAGTTAAAAATTAAATAGTGGTGTTAAAATTGTGATGGATTCAATGAAGAACGAAAATGAAATTACACTTTCACAGGTTGCACTCTACACAACGTTATCATGCTTCATTGTCTCTCTTATTGCTGTTCTTCTTTACTTGACATGCTCTAAACGCTACAAACTAAATTGGTTTGAGAATAATCTGCTCGAAACAGCAAAGGAAAATGAAGAAAATGCTCAAAGGTACTGTAAAGCTTGACATAAGAAAATGCTTTATAGTTTTCAAGATAAACGATTCTCGGTTCTTGTTCTATTTATTTATAGTCATGAAGTGTTGGTTCATTGTGAGATGTTAAACAATAATGAAAGTTCCATCGCCGGAAGTTCTCGATCTCTTAATCGTAATGTTGGAAGTCCTGTATCAAATACAGAAGATCCAACATTTTGGGTACCTGGAACATCATCACTCACTGGTCATTGTAGCGATGTTCACTCAGGTATAAAATTATTTAATTGATTCCTTAACATCCTTAATATTCTAAATTATTTGATATCAAAGATTATTCGGAGCCACAAAGTCCCACGTCGCCAACAAGCAGTAAATGCTCATTCGCCTTATCTGTCAACTCAATTCCAATCGTACGCTCTGACAAGCATGTAGTTTTGACGTCAACAAGCCCAGCACGCCCCAAAATGGCTTCAATGCAAGCAAAATTAGATCACACGAAAATTGATACATCATTATATCAACAAGTTTGTCATTATTTTTATTCATATTTTATTTTGTGTATATCCAATTTTAGAGAACTTCAATATTTATTTAAAATACATAACCTAACAACCCATTCTCTTCCGCTTCGTTGAATAAATTTTAGAGTGCGCCAAAAAGAAATTTATCAATGTCATCTGAGGATCTCCGGGGGACATTACATTTTACAATGATTTACGATCCCATTGCTGGAATTTTAACTGTTCGACTTATTGAGGTAAATAACCAAATAACATGTTTTAAGTCCGATATTAAATCTCAATTTAAAAATATGAAAAGGCACACGATTTGCAACCGAGAGATTTCAGTGGAACAGCAGATCCTTATGCTAAAATACGACTTTTGCCAGACGCTTCAAAGACCAACATGTGGCAAACGAGAATACATAAACGAACACTTAATCCTGGTAAGAATATGTCATGTATAAATATCAGACATGAAATTTAATTTCCATCGTTTCAGTCTTCGATGAAGATTTTGTATTTGAAGTACGACCAGCAACGATTGGAAGAAGAACTTTAGAAATTCTCATATATGATTTTGATGCTTACTCTAGACACGTATGTATCGGTGGCTTAAAAATTGCCCTTTCACATGTCGATTTATCAGATAAAGTTGAGTTATGGAAATCATTGGGGCCATGTTCGGAGCAAGATGCGAAAATTGAGTTGGGTGACATAATGGTTTCGTTATCGTATCTACCAAGTGCTGAACGTCTTACATGTGTTGTTATTAAAGCAAGAAATTTAAGAGTTTTTGACGATACAAGAAATTCATCAGGTAATTGAATGCATACATAAAAGTCATCAAAAATTTATGTTAATTTATTTTGTTTATTTGCTGCGTGCTTTAAAGTAGATCCTTACGTCAAGGTGTCAATAATATATAATGGAAAAAGACTTAAGAAAAAGAAGACGACTGTCTTTCGTAACACCATTAATCCAGTAATTAATGAAGCTTTAACATTTGATATTTCAAGAGATATGCTTAAACATTCCATCATCGAGTTTTTAGTTATGCACGATAATCTTCTTGGAGCCAACGAACTACTTGGTCGAGCTGTCATTGGTAATTCACATGAGGTTCGAATCGAGGAGAAACAATTTTTTGATGAAATATTTCGTACTAAATCTGCAACTGCTCAATGGATACCTCTTTCCGATCCAAGAAATATTCGCTAAATATATTTAAGGCTTACATCCATATATCTCCTTATTATCTATACACAAAATTATTTTTGAAAATCATTCCACATAAAGCTATTCATTGCTTCTGTTATTTTTTGTTGTTTTATCTCTAATGAAAGGAACTTATTAAATTTAGTCATGATTAATCATTAAATCAAGCTAGTTAGAAGTAAAAAATAAAGTACATGAATGGTGCAAATAAATATTTGAGAATCAGGAATTTTACGTGTAGTTGGAAATAAATGAGCGACTGAATATATTTGCTTCTGTCTAATACGAAATAAAATTAACAAACAAGTAGAGTATAACAAGGATATGTCCAATGTACCTAATCATATTGAAAAAAAAATCTATATTTAGCATATTTTAGTCAAAAAAGTAAATAAAATTTAATTACACTGAAATTAATTTCGGTGTGAATGTACTAATTCTAGTGAAAATGATGACCTAGAAACTTATATAGTCATGTGACATTAAAGACCTATGCATAAATAATGTTATTTTAGAGAATTTTTTATATAATCAGCAGTTAATTGTTTTAAATATATATTTTAATTTCAATCTTTTATGGCGACTGGTTTAAAATTTAATTATTATAACAAATATAAAGTAAATGACTGTCAGCAACACTGATTGAAAATTATATTAACGGAACCTATTATGTATAGTAATCTAATTTATATAGTTATTTTAACTAAATTGTTAAAAATATGTTTCTTATTTATTGACTTATTTATTCTATTTGTTTAGTCTAGTCAACAAGAGTAAATTTTATAGCTAATCAGATGATTTACTTTGGAAATAAAATTTTCTTAAAAAAGCTCAAATCTCTGTCAGAGCTCGAAGTCGACTCGAATTTTATATGGAGACATGCTGACTTTTCCATACAAAATTCGAGTCGCTATCAGTTATTCTTACTTTTTCTTGAAATATTTGTCCACAGAATTTTTCTTTTTGGATGACGATGCAATGGGAGATTCTGCTTTTCTTTTCTCACTCTGAGAAGTGTCTGAATTCTTCTTCGCATATGCTGCCTTCATTTTCGCCAAATTCTCTTTCATTACAACATCATGATCAACTATTCGATGTGGATAGTCTTTTCCTATTATACAGCCATACTTCTTTTGATTTTCTAGTGATACTTTCCATGGCTCATAGATAACTCCTGCTGGATAGTTCTTCAATTCAGGTACATACTTTTTAATATATAATCCTTGAGGATCAGTTTTCTTTCCGAAAGCAACTGGACTATAAACTCGGAAGTATTGATGGAAGAATGCAGAAGCACTTAGCCACATCCAATTTCCAGCATTTAATGCCCAATCAGCATCAAGTAAGTATTCTTCAAATACTTTTTGTCCTTCTTCCCAATTAATCCAAAGGTCGCCTCTTGTTAAAAAGCATGCAACTGCATGTCTACCTAAATGATGAATCCAACCTGATTGTAAGGAATAAAATTATTATCATTCATGATAAATAGGGATAAATGCTTAATAAGTAAGTACCTTCTTGTTTTAACTGTCGCATAATAGCATCTATGAATGGATATCCTGTAGCTCCATGTTTCCAAGCATCCAGATATGATTGATTGTGGGCCCATGGGATTTGAGCACATATTCGATTGCCTTTCATTTGATCAAAGTTTGCAGTAACGGATGCAACACAGTAATAAAATTCTCTCCATATTACTTGACCTTCAAGCGAAACTGGTGGTTGTGAATGCTTCCTACCCTTGTAAGCTTGTTTAATTTCTTGGTAGAAAAGACGTGCACTCAATGCACCAAATTTTAAGTAAGGCGATAGAACTGTAGTTGATGGTTCAAGAGAGTTTGGACTCGTATTAGGCTTTTCAAATGAACAAATATAATCAGTTTGCTTCATTTTATCATACATTCTTCTTAAGGCTTCCGTTTCGCCCCCAGGAAATTTGGACGTTTTACTCAATTCTTCTTTATTTACACCCATTTCCTTAAGAGTAGGTACATCATAACAGTCTTTACATTTCTTCTCCGTATCATCAAGTTCTGGCTCACAAGATTTAGGCACTTTATTTGGATTATCAACAGGCGGTGGAACTTTCAACTCACTGGCAACAGATAGAAATTTCTGATATGTCATTGGAGCTGAGCCTTTATTTTTCTTTATGACCAATTCTGGATTGAAGATCGTATGAGAATATTCGATCATAACTTCCACATTAAATTTTTCAGCATCTTTTAAGAGAATTTGATCACGTTTTACAGCGTATGGTTCAATGTCATGCTCAAATGTAATCAGTTCGACATTCCACTTTTCAAAAAGTTGTGGAAAAAGTTCCTTTGGATTGCCGCGTACAACATACAGTCTGTAAATTTTAATTTCATAAGAAGCAAGCAATTTAACGTCACTTTATGAATGACTTACCTTGTGTTTAATTTTCTCAAGTTTTTATCCAGATCTGCTAATGTTTCTTGTAAGAATCGCCATCTATTCGCTCCGACAGTCATCCATTTGATAATACCCGGATCGAGCATGAATATGGGCCTCAAATAAGCCTGTAAAGAATTTTTGTTATTAAAGTAAACATTGTTTTTGAAAACAAAAAATTACCTTTCGATTTATAGCCTCATCAACTGCCTTAACTAATGCAGGATTATCATGTACACGCAGTCCTTTACGGAACCAATGAATTACAGTTACTTTTTTACTCATTTCAGTCTTTTTTCTGTGATAATTTATTAAAATTAAATTTATGCTCTCAACCGTTGTTTTTTCAATGTTTTGCGGGGCTTGAAACTTTTGAAAACAAAAACAAAACATTCTCGGGAAAAAATTCGAGAAGATTTTTGTTAATTAAAGACAAAGTCTGTTTTTAATATAAGAATAGTTGATTAAATATCGTTAGAAGTTAATATGGAACCTCCGAAACCAAAGTTTACTTTCATTGAGCCACAAAAGCTAATTAAAACTGCGACAGATATGAAAAATTGGGAAAATAGCGAAGCATATTATGATTTGCTTGGATTTGTTAATTCAGTTTGTATGTGCATCCAAGGAAAAAGTCTTAAATACAGTTGTCAGATCTCACAAGTTGTACAAAAGCTGCTTGATATGCTAGATAAAATGGAAAAACTTGCATTAGAGACTCCACCGGTTGAGTAAGATTGAAACATAGAATTTAATAAATGACTCATTTAATAACTATGAATATTAACTTTCAGTCAGCCTAGTCGGTTTGGAAATGTAGCATTCAGGACATGGTATCAAAAGATGAAAACCAATATCGAATCATTAGTTAAAGACATTCTGCCTGAAAATCTTTATGACGCATTACCAGAACTTATTCCTTATCTTTTGGATTCATTTGGAAATCCTACGAGAATTGATTACGGAACAGGACATGAGCTCTCTTTTATTTTCTTTTTAATGGCACTTTTCAAAATTGGGGCACTTGAAAAAACTGATGAATTAGCTGTTGGAATTAAAGTTTTTGATAAATATTTAAACTTTGTACGTAAACTACAGTTTAGTTATAGATTAGAACCTGCGGGCAGTCAAGGTGTTTGGTCATTAGATGACTATCAATTTATTCCCTTCATTTGGGGAAGTGCTCAATTAATTGGAACAGAGATTGAACCAGCAAAATTTGTCGAACCTGAAACGATTGAAAGTTTTCGAAAGGATTACATGTTCATATCATGCATTGATTATATCCAACAAGTAAAGACAGGTCACATTGCTGAGCACTCCAATCAATTATGGAGTATCAGTGCAGTTCAATCATGGACTAAAATTTGTACAGGACTTATTAAAATGTATCAGAAGGAAGTTCTTTCAAAATTTCCAGTCATTCAGCATGTTTTGTTTGGTTCAATATTCAGTTTGAATCCTGTTAAACCAGGAACTCGCTTGCCTCAAGCACGTTTGGGAATGCCTTTATCAGCGCATCCACTTCCAGGACATTAAATTAATGTATTTGTATCATATCAATATTAAATAAAAAAAACTTGCAAAACCCCTCTGAAAAAAATTAACCGACTTTTTAAATTTTGAATTTCTCTGGGGTTTGTAACTATTAATAACAATAGTCGCATAAATATTTTTCCTTCGACATAAAATTTAATTTACACCGAAGTTCGCCAATAATGGCTAAATATTTTGGTTTAGATAAGCCTCTAAGATTCCTATCATGGATCCAAAAGAATGGAGGATTATTTCCAACACTTAGAAAAGGATTTCGGTGAGTTTTTAAATTACGCAATGGAAAGAATCACACAATCCAGGAAAAAAAATTAATTAATATATAATTTCAGTATGGATGAAATGAAAGCGGGAACCTTAGTTGGTGTCGATAAATATGGTAATAAATATTACGAAGAACCTACCCATTTCTATGGACGTAACAGATGGGTTGAATATGCTGAATATAAAAATTTGGAATATGACGGTTCACAAATTCCTGCAGAATGGTAAGTTATTAAAATGATTAGTCTCATTAATGCCAATTATTTACTATGGATCCTTATTTTCAATAGGTTTGGCTGGATGCACTATAAGGTAATTGATTTTAATTTTAAATTTTTAAACAAGATCCAGGAATGATAAGATTATGTTTTAGACGGATTTGCCACCAAATCGTGATGGAAATCGTAAACAATATAAATGGATGGCTGATCACTCAGAAAATTTGTCAGGAACTACAGGTAAAGCTTTTAGCTATAAAATTATCGATTGTATCTAATGTTTTCATGTATTTTGAAACAGACCAATACTTCCCATATTCAACTACACGTCCAAAAGTGGAGGCTTGGGATCCAAAAAAATCCGTGTAGATTCAATGTTAATAAATGTATAACTTAGGAAATCACAAAGCATTGTGGAAAATAAATTCAGATATTTAAAATCACAGAAAATGAAGTTTGATAATTAGATGTTAGTTTTACTTTGATAGGCACAGATACTTATCCTTCGCAGGTGATAAATTGTGAAAATATGTCAACTGTCGTTTAATATTCAAATTATATTTACATACTAAATTAGTTGTTTTGTCCCTTTTATAGTGGTTAACCCCTCCATATAAATATTTTAGTATGTTTTCTAACTTCAAACAATAAACATCATCCTTACTTAAATTCGTAAGGAAGTTCTTTTTATTATACTTATCAACAGACATGTATTGTGATTTACACTCCACCTAAAATAATTTATAATTTTGTATCATCGGATGATCTTTTATGCTCCGTTTCGGATTTTTCCTTTTTCTTCAACAACTTCCACAAGAGTCTGCGAATTAAATTAGATTGATTAAAAAAAACTTTTGGGATAAAAAAAATTTACTCACATATAAATCATCAGACCAACTATGAAAATAACACCACTAAGAGCAAACATCTCAGAGATGTCATGAATTGGACTGTCAAGAAGAAACTGGTAAAATGTCGGATACATGTAAGGAAAAACAAATCCTGCAAGTGCTTCAAAAAGACCCATGATGGCAAACATTGTGCTTAAATCTTCTGCCGGAACAATTTTAGAAATTATACTTCTCGCGCCTAAGAACTTGACTGAAAACATAAAATCAATTCCAGTTCCAACGAAAAAAACAACCCTGGTTTTTGCAAATATGTAGATTCCACGACAGATTATTGACATTATTGTTGACAAAATTATCAATACGACATCAGATATCTGTAAAATTTTACTAAGCACACCAACCGCGAAACTTGTTCCTAACAAACCCATTGTTGTATTGAAGACAGAATGGTAAATATAGATATCTACATCCCAATTAAGTTTGGCACGAACATATAGTAACAAATTTTGAGATTCTCCTTGTGTAATTCCATGCATTAAGAAATGCATAATCATGAAAAGAATAATTATTTGTCTAAGTCCAAATTCACGCTTCTTAATGAACGATCTGATACAGTAAATGGCATGACGAGGGTCGAAAAATTCGAGACAAGCATTTTTAGGGGGATCATCCGAATTTGCAGGTTCTTCAACAATGATTGGAGTGTTGTTTGTTCCATTAATGCTTGTTGTTTCTAGTGCATGATTATCATACGAAAGATCTTCCTTAGAATCTTTATTTTTTGGTTCCTTCAAGTAGAAGATAGCATACATAAATCCAATAATATGAACTGGTATCATAGCACCAAAAAGTTCTGCACACAAAGAAATAAATAAAAGACTCATTCTATAATTAACTTTAATTGACTGTTACCTGCGTAATCAAATCTCGAGATTAATGTTGGACTTATACTTTGTGCAATAATTGGTATGATGGTCATTAAAATTTGAAAAACTCCAAATCGAAATGTTCTGTTTTCTTCATTAGAAACTGCTGTTAGATAGCTAAAGATTCCCATAATCATAAGATTCTCTGCGCCAGTCAAACTTGGTATTAGACGATAAGCATATGCTGGAAATTCCACTGGTCCGTTGATGAATATTGCAGCAATAAAAAGTGCTATTTAGATATAGATCGTCATTATTACTATACCAATCACAGCCCCAACCAATTATTAATCTACTTACAAAAATAACCAAGTGCTTCTCCAATATAAGGAACTAACATACAAGGAACTCTCAATTTCTTCTTATCTGACCAAGGACCAGCAAAAAGAATTATGATGAGCGGACCAATTGATGATATTGGATTACGGATAGAATTTATCAACGAAATCTTTTTTTGGACTTTTTTTTCTGCATCACACAAAAATTTATAAACTTCTGGTAGCTTATCCTCAATAGATGCATATAACACTTCATACTTCTTCTTTATGTCGTCACTTTTTACATTCTCGAAATGGGTCATATTCTCTCCTTCAGCAGGGCAATTAATGTCAAATTCATCTTTTCTAACAAATATCTTACAGACATCTTTATCAAATCCAATTTCAGGAGTGACAAGTTCTCGACATCCTTTTTCCAAGTTCATGTTTTCAATAGCAGCAAACGTTATCAAAAACGGAAGAAGCCAACATATTATTAAAGGCTCTACTGTAATATTGTTGTACAATTTTCTGATGTTTTCTGCTATTGATAGCTTTGGACTCGTATTGATTTGAACCGATTCCTCAGTATTTTCTGCGACATTTTGGTCCTCCATCTTATTGTTTTGGATATTTAAACTTGTTCCTTTTATTTTTATCTAACACAACATGATAACTCTTGACTGACTTGATGCATAAACAAAACTGAAGATGAGAGACTGAAATCTGGTTTCACTTTTTCAATTAACAGAATGTGAGCATGTTTTGAATCAGGAACCTGTTTATTGCTGTTTATTTCTTCAGTCTCATACTCTTAAATTTAGCAAATATTTGATTCGAAGCTTTCAGAAGTTATTTATGGCTCTCTTATAGCATCTATCTTATTGACAAACTTAAGACAGGCTAATCAAATTCGTACTAAGACACAATCAATTAAATATCGTTGTTTGTTCCACAACTTATGAATTTAATATGATCTTTAAACTTAATATTAATTCACACATCGTTGTGTTAATTGCAGTTTATTGCTGAAAACAGAAATCGTTGACACAATGCTAAAGAACGCAACAATTTTTAATTTTATTCAATTTTATAATAAAAATCAGCACACATGAACCAGCATTTATTTATTATGTATATCAATGCATATATACTTTATCTTTATCTTCAATTAGCAAATGTGAGACTAATTGCCCTCAAGTAACATTAATGATTTTTACATGAATATAATCTTCAGAAGTCAAAATACTTTCGGAACATTCTGTAAAATAAAACGCATAGGGTTGTTACAAAGGGAACATCCAATACTTCCAATTTACAATTTTGTTTCCAGTCCAAGTTGTAATAAGATCCCAAGAGATAAGTTCGTGGACCAATCCGTCAACCACTAGAATAAAGATGTAAGATTAGAATTTTATTCTTGATGCTTCCTTTTTTAAAACTTGTTTAAGATGACGATGATTTCTCTATATTTGATGTCATATGAATGGAGAAACTGCTTCATTGCACTTTGAATTAAGGGCTATACGAATGATGCAATCTACAATAATTAACTTTCTTGAGTAACATTCGAGCCTTTTTATCAATTCTAATTTTTATTTCAGTTCAGATGTTTACATATGTTTTGATTCATACAAGGGTCAGACTGGGGTCAGACACAATAATTAGAAATCATGATTTGTAAAAAAAAATTTTTTCGTGAAAAATCCCGAGGGTCAGACAGTAGAATTGATATGCCATTGAATTTTTTTTTAAAAAAATTGGGTGTGTGTTTTTTGAGATTTTCTTTTTAGTTTCGCATTCCTTAATACAATGCGACCCTGAATTTTTGGAATAAAAATCTCTTGGGGTCTTCCTTGACAATGGAATCATAATATCGTAAATTGGTGTCTGACACAAACTTTCATTCCACTTTTTTTTTTCAAACAAAAAAACCACCTGTATCATTCTAATCAACTTAACAGTTGTGCATACATTAAAAACAGAACAGGAAAACATTGAGAAATTTTCTTACTTTTATCAAACATAAATACTTTCCAATTGAAACTTGACAGTAATAGTTGACTATTTTTTAAAGAATTTAGAAGTTTAGTTCCTAGATAATGAATCTCAAAAAATTGTTTATCAACTTAACATTTGTGTGTCTTTTTGGATTGTTCTCTTTATTTTTCTTTACATTTACATCTTTGACAAATCAAAGCAAAACTAATTCTAATGACTATTCAGTCAACACATTGCAAAATGAGAAAAATGTAACAAATATCTTATTTTGGATAAAATACTGGAATGATCCAAGTGAGTAGCTTTAATTACCCTAACAGATAAAGAGCATGTTCTCTAGAAGGAAATGTTCATGTTCGTGATATTTGATTTCACCTTACTCTGTTCTTAAAAGCACACTCTTTGGCTGCTAGGCTTAATTTGTTGTAAAACTCAATTCGCAGGCTGGTATATTGGAGGTGATGAAGAAGGAGAACAAATGTTACAGTCCATTGGATGTCCTACAAAAAAATGTTTCTTCACACATAATAGAAACTATTTACCAAACATTACAGATTTTGATGCTATACTCTTTCATGGTGCAGAATATTTGCATGATTCTGTTCCTCATGAAAGGAGTCAACATCAACTTTATGTTTATACAGTTCTGGAGTCTCCATTTTTATGTTTCGAGAATCTAAACAGATTTCAAAACTTTTTCAATCTTACTATGACATATCGCTTTGATTCTGACATTCATTGGCATTATGGATCATTTTTTGATAAGCAGACAAATGAGCTGGTTGCACCTTTGAAAATGCCTAATTGGAAAATACCAGAAAATGACTTTTATGGTAAGACAATCCATAATCATCAAATTAGATTCTCATAATTTTTCCAATTTTAGATCAAGAATTAATGAAAGTTTTTAAAAATAAAAAGCAGAAGATAGCATGGTTTGCATCAAATTGCAATTCTAATTCCAAACGAGAAATTCTAGTGTCAAAAATTCAAGAACACATTCAAGTTGATATCTATGGAAAGTGCGGAACACATAGTTGTGATCCAAAATCCTCAAATTGTGATAAGATGCTTACTTCCGATTATATGTTTTATTTATCTTTTGAGAATGCTTTATGTAAAGATTATGTGACAGAGAAGCTGTACAGGCCATTAAATGAAATCATCATTCCAATTGTGTTTAATGGAGCTAATACTTCCCTCTATGCTCCACCTCAAAGCTACATCGATGTCAATGATTTTGATAATGTTGATGCTTTAGTGACTCATTTAAAATATTTGATGAATAATCCAGAAGCTTACATAAAATATTTTTGGTGGAAGAAGCATTATTATGTAGTGGACCATAAACCAACATTCAAAAAAGGATTTTGTGATCTATGTATGAAGTTAAGAGATAAAAACTATCACAATGAGATCCATTCGTATGGTAATATAAAGGATTGGTGGGAATCTGGGATGTGCACAAAGGAAAGTCGAATCAAATTTTAGATTTAAACAGGCTATGAACATGCTTTGATTGTATTAATAATGTATTACTTAAGTTCCATAAAATATGGTATTAGTTGATCGTATGTCTAGTTATTAAGTGGGTATTATGTCAAGTGTCATGAGTTTAATAGTAAAGTGAAATTTATCCAAAACATAGTCTGAGAGGGCTTCGAACTCAAGACCTCTTTATTTCATGTCAAGTGCTCTTACCTACTGAGCTAAAGGGGATTATTAGAGAGTGTTGCAAGATACAGCCTTGAACCTTCTTCTTTATCCAGTATTCATTGCACAGCTGTTCCAAATAAATAGCAAATTCTACAAAATAAATTAAATTCCCCATTTTCATATACTAGACAGAAAAGAAAATTGTGCAAAATATCATGACGAAGCACATATTCTGATGATAAGAAATGTTTTAATTATAAATGTACTCCACATGTTCAGATTCCAGTTTTTATTTATTTATAAACTTTATAATCGTTCACGCGATGTCATAAAGTCAATATAGGACTGATAGACATTTTTAAATGATAGAAAGCGAAAATATAAATAAATAATAACATTTCATAAAATATTATTGAGATAGGTCGTGTCTATTATTTATGCAGAATTATAATAACACATATACTAACTCTAAAATCTTTGCCTTATTGTAGATTGGACAATCTGTAGATTTAAAAATAAATAATTTTAATAATAAAAAACTTTTGTTTTGTCTAGAAATTTAGTTATTGTCATTCAAAAATGTTTATAACCCAAACAAAAAAGAGGGCTGTTTATTGATAAAGTTTCGATTGCCTTGAAATATTATTTTCATATATTTTTTTAAATTTACACAGCTTTAAAACATTTTTTTTAATTCATCCATAATGTTTTCTAAAAGGTAGGAAGTCAAGTTTTAATTTTTTTAATTAAAATATTTTAAAAGAAAGGATGGCCAAAGAATTCATGAAAGGTAGCAGTTGATAAACACAGTGTAGCATTTGGTTTTTTATTGGGAATTGACAAAGAACAGCTATCATTAGAGATAGTTTTAGATGTAAACTGAGAGAGAACCATGGAGCATAGCTGATGGCTGTCAACTGTACGACCGACGAAGTAAGTAATTAAAAGAAAAGCTCTGAAAAGAGTTTGAAAATTTCTAGAATTTTTTTCAAAAGCAATCATAATCAAATTAAAATATTTTGTGGAATAATGACGACAACATTTCATGATTCTAAATTTTAACTCAACGTGGCATTAATAAGAATATTTATTGAAATATTAATTTCAAATCTCGAAGATTATTTTCTGTTTCTATGCTGTTGATAATCATAATCAAGTACATACGTAATTATGGAGGCGTTTTGGGGGTCAGGACGTTTGTGAAGTAAGCTTAGAAACAGAATAAAAAAATAATTTTATATGTAAGTTAGTAAAAAAAAATTAAATTGAATCAGATTGATTATGAAATTTATTTAAGCAGGAGATATAGAGAAGTAAAAAGAATAAGAATTGGAATTGCACCAGATAGAATTGGAATGTGCATAGGTATTTGTCAATTAGACTAAAAATAATGATGTCAAGAAAATTAATCTATTAAAATATAAATCGATTTTCATCAACAGATCAATCAGTGACAAACAATCAGAGTCAATTTATGAAAGTTTATAATTATTGTAATTACTAAAATAATCTACAATCACACTTCATACAAAGGTGTTTAAATATTGAGATCAAATTCTATATTTTTAATTAGGTACACCCGTATCACTTATTACGTTATAGAATAATGAACTTTTAATAATGAATGAACAAATGAAATTCTCGGTATTTCTTTTGCATATGTATATCAGATTTAATTTGTCTCCAATTTTTTGTGAAAATTTAAAAGCAGGACCCTTCCCTGAACGTAATAAATGAGCGGCTATTCTAATGTACAATTAATTTTTCCACTTGTTTAGTTTTTAATAGAAATTAATCAAAAAATACAAACTATAAAAGTTTTGCAAATTTTTATTTGAACAGGACATAAGCTCCTGATCATCAGAGAATGTCGCTTTCTCTGACAATGTATTAATCATTTTCAATTTTTGCATGTTCATATTCTAATGATGATAAGCGATGATTCTTCCGTTAAGACTAAAGTCCGAAGAAAGAATGTGTATGTGACTTCTTTTTACAATATTTTTGATGGTCAGACGATGTTTGACGTAGCGTCTCTTCTTCTTAAGTTCATGAACAAATTTCTTAAAGCGGATCTAGAAGAAATTCTTCAAAATTTAATTCTGATAGTCAATTGCATGCTTTGCTCATGATTCAGTGAAGAAATGAACTTTTAAAATTTTTAAAGTTTTCAAAACAATTGAAATTTGGGGTTTTTAAAGGCTTTATTTTGATAATGAAATATAATTTATTTTGTACTATAAAATAAATAAACGTTTGCATAATCTATGTATTGAAAACGTGAGAATACAATAGTAAACTCTTCAGCTCTCATCATTCACACAAAAGTCCTTATCATGTACTTATTTCGAATAGTTAGCATTTAAATATTTCAGGAAAATCGCGAGGTTTCTCAGTCTGAGTTGAAGTTTCGAATGACAAACATTACCTTCTAAAAATTAAAATCAGTGAAAATAGTTAATTAGAGTAAAGTTGTGAAGTATTTTTCAGACATAACCCAGTGATATAATTATAAATTCAAGACAAATTTTAGTGATTCAAAGTAAATTTTATTTAAATTTCTTTTGTTATTCCTGCCAATTCCTACATTTTTTGTATAAATAGAAATGATTTGTTGCTTGCACTAAGGATTGAAAAATTTACAATAAATTTAAATTGTAAATGCCATGACATTTTTTTACAAATTAATAAGAGAAAGCGGATTATCGGCATTTGTTCAAGGAGGGTCACGTGTACTGTTTTTGATTGTCAATTACCGGGATCAAAAAGTTTAAGGAAAATTTTAAAAATATTTATCAGTTCAAATTTAAAATTTCATTTTGTTGCAAAATTGGAAGATTTAATGTTCAAAGAGGGGCTCAATTTAAGTTTCAAAAAATAATCTATTATGATAAATAGTGCATTTACGGGATTTTTCTTTCTTTGTACTTGTACACCTCGATCAAGAACAGGACATTGCGATAAACCGTCTCATTTTTTGCCGGAAATATGGTTCGAAATCGGGCGGCATACATGTTGCCCATCACGATCAAAATTCCGGCCCTTGATTCGGTTTGAATCCGACTTGTGTTATTCGGGATATTTAGTGATTCAAATGAGAACACTTTCCATTCTTTATGTCGTCAGTAAACCTTGAACTTGAAAATGAACTGAAATGATTACAAAGTAGTCGTATGATGCTGTACGAATGTCAATTTTCAAACTGTTTCAAACATGTGCGGACATAAACGGAGCACTAAAAATAAAATCATGTGAAATTAAAAAGAGGCACGTCTTATAAAAATATTAAAGGCGATTTTTTGGTTAATTTAATTAATTTTAAAAAAGATTTATTGTTAAATCAGGATTAAATAGGTTGAGTGGGATAATTAATGAGCAATTCCTCTGTCAGTAATTTGAAGGTCAAGATGCAAAACATTTTCAATCCTATTGCAACCAGCTAGAATTGATGATGCCATTTCCTCAAAATCATTTCATTTTTAATTCTAAACGTGATAATAATTTCCTAAAAATGTCGTAATTAATATATTGTATTTTATTTCCAGATGAACATTACACTTAACCAAATCGTTGACAATATTGATTTAATCATCAATTACAAACAGCCAATTTTCTGGGCAGCTGTCCTTCATGTCATATTTAATCCAATTTTCTGGAATGTCGTTGGACGATTAGAGAACAAGTCAAACGCAATTTCACGTTTATTTGGAAATGACAAAGAAAAAGCCTGTTATATTTTTGCATTTGTTACTTTCACACTTGGACTGACTCGTGATTATCTTGTGTTCTATGCCTGTGCTTTGCAACCAAAAATAACAGATTTCTTGTCATATTATGCAAATATCAATACACCAACAGATTTGATTCAGACAGTTGGAACATTGTTGCTCTTGTATGGATCAGTTCTTGTATTGACATCAATGTACAGATTGGGAATCACTGGAACTTATCTTGGTAAGAAAATTGAATGCAGTTTTATAAAAATGACAAATAATTTAATGAATTAATTTTTGTTCAGGTGATTATTTCGGTATTTTCATGGAATCAAGAGTGACTGAATTCCCATATAACCTTTATGAAAACCCAATGTATGTTGGTTCAACCTTCTGCTTCTTTGGTCACGCTTTGAGGTAAGAAACTTTGTAGTAGAATCAAATAGAGCTGATTTTTGACCAAGTTGTCTCAAGGCAGCTTCGAGCTCTGGAACTAAATTTATGAAATATTTAAACAATTTTCTTTAAATTTGCAGAAGTATGACCGCTTCAGGACTATTGATCTCATGCATCGTTTGGTTAGTCTACAGAGTTGCTGTTATGTTTGAAGGGTAAGTTTTAAATCAATCAGAAACTAAAATGACAATCACTAACTAATTTTATATTTATTTGCTTAGGCCATTCACAGCAAAGATCTTCGAGGAAAAAGCAAGAAAAGAGGCTGCTAAAGTCAAGTAAAGCACTGTAAAGAACCAAAAATTATTGAATAAGAACCAAAGCTTTCTCTTAGAAATGTAATATTAAAAACCATATTAATAAGTCTACCTTAATAAATTTTAATTTTTAAAAATAATTCATTTTATTTTTTATTCATTACTGATTTTCAACAATATTAATTAATCCTAAACAGCACCACGTGTTCGCTAGGACATCGCTATTTCGTCGTTTTAACGATAAACTCGAAGTTGCCCTGACGGCACTGTGATTATTATGTCATATAATAATCAAATTTTTATAAATATTTACAGTCCACGTGGTGGTTTGATCGTATGCGTGCGACTATAACACATCCATGCTACACATGTCTACACAACTGAATATGAACATGAGTATGAACACTTGCTTGTTATTCAATAGAACTTAAAATAAACAAATATTTAAGAAAATTGTGAAATTATTGTTATAATATTATGAAAAATATAACAAGTAGTTATAGAGTGACCGGTCACTTATTACGTTACAGAATAATGAACAAAATGAAAAACTCAGGATTATTGTTTAAATGAAGTTCAATCTCTTCACCAAACACATACGTAATAAGTGAGTCATCTTTATTCTTAGACTTTTTATTAATTAATTTGAAAACTAAGGAAATGAACTGCTTTAAGATGTTATGCTTATAAATTATAATTGTTCAATATTGAAACACATCTAAGCTTAGTTATTAATCACAATTCAACTCCAGATTATAATTCATCAGTTTTTAAATCATAATCTTCACTTTGATATTTAAAATTAAATTTAAAAATGTGAAAAACTTCAATAAATGCACTAAAGTTGATACGTCTTCTTGGTTTTTTGTCAGAAACATTAACATTTGAATGTCTATGCGATTCACTTTTTGGTCGTCCGTCCTGTTCTATCAATTGATAAGCAGTAATTTTTAAATTGTTGAAACTTGGATCTGATTCCGCAATTGGTGATAGAGTTTCAAGAATGTTTTTGATCAGTCTTTCAGCTTCTTCATCACTCGAGGATTTCTCCAATTGCTGGATGTAATTTTCAGCTATTTCCATTCGATTTGCGGCACTCATTTTGATAATAAGAATGAGAACTGTCGCAAAAATATAATATTTTATTTTGATATCAATTTTGACTTCTTTTAAGAGATTCTTTTCAGTTGTATTATAACTACAAGACTAAATAATAATCCGTTGCCGAACTCTTTATATTGTTTACTTTATAACATTGAGCAGTGGTGGGCAACCTTTTATTTTTTGCGGTACACCTTGGTGAAATCGCACATGACTTACGGTTCATGGCAATTCCGAACATTTTTGGCGATATACTAGTGTGCCGCCGCACACAGATTGCCCATCACTTGCTCACCACCAAGTCTTAGTGTATAAATACATTCAGAGATGAAAACATCAAGAGAAAAAAGACACGTCATATAAAACGAAAAAATGGGATTCCCTTTTAGATAAATGGGAAATATTTTTGCATGCTTTAATTGAGTTTATGTTCATGAGTATGTAAAAGAATATAACATATTATATTATTTAGAACAAAAAGGAAGCAGATAAAAAAATAGCCATGATAATTATAATAGGTCTTAGTTATGATGAAAATTTTCAGTGAAATTTTGCAATACAACAGTAGTCATGACAACTTTGCATCATGCCGTTAATACGATGACGTACCGGTTCCTTAGCGAACACGTATGCTGTTCGGGTATTCACTCTTTGCAATTCATCATTGGGCAAACTGGGATACAAGCTAAAATTTATTAGATTTGAAAGCGTTCGTCATTTTCTTCTAAAGATACATTTCAAAGAGGTATTTAAAACACACTGAAAATTAATCATTTAAATACATGCGTAGCTTTATGAAGCTTTCAGCTAAGACACAATTTTTAAGGCATAATTTAAATCAGATTTTTTATAATTATTTGTTGAATTTGTATACATGAAATCGGATGGAATCTAAACTATAATGTTGAATAATTTATTTGATTATTATAATCACATTTGGCACTTAAATTTGTAGATTTAGGAATATTTGTTAGGCAAAGAAGTCGAAGCCAAATTGAGTTTGCTATCAACCGATTGAAATTTTTTTAAAAAATGAATAACCCAAATGCAATTTATTGAGTTTCAAAATCAAAATTTAATCCGTTTTGAGTATGATGATTTAACTTCTGTGCTTTTAGGGTGCAAATATCAACATAGTCCAAGCAATTGCACATACAGTTAGAAACACTTTTTCCTTCTTTGAGCTTTTTTTTTCTTCAGATACAAGGCACTCATCTTTTATTGCCATAAATAGTTCTACAATTTTTGTGATTTTCTCCACATTTGATACAGACTTTTTACCACGAATTGCATAAAAAAGAAGTTCTTCAGTCTCTTCCACAAGCTGGTCGTATTCATCTGAATCTTTAGCTCCAGGAATGCACTCAATCAGATTTTGAAATTTTTGCAATGCATTTACATCGTAAACTTGTGACTCGTCGTATTTATTGACAAATTCGGAAAGCTTTTTCTCAGCCAATAAAAAAACTTCTTCCGGATTTATTTTTGGCATGACTTTAACTAAATATTTTTTACACTAATGGATGTGTATCTTTGCAGATCTAACAATATCGACTGATTTTAGAAGTCTACCTTTATTTTCATAATACAACAAACAATTAGTTGTGATAATCATATTAATGAAGTCTGCATGGTCCAAATAAGAAAAACTTATTTACACTTAGTTGGATGAATGACTGTCTCAATGGTGAAAGAATTTGTCTACTTCTTTAAATTTGTAAATAAACACATAATATGTTATGTAAGTTTCAGTTGTCAGCTGGGAAGCTATCATTAAAGACTTCCATTCAAGTGAGTGATGTCACACAAAAATGGAATTTTTTTAGCTGAACGAAGGGTAACCTACATACCCCGGCACACTAGTGTGATGTCAAAAATTATTGGAAATGTCATGAACCATATGACTGTGCTGTTTCGGTAGAGGCTTATCACCAAGGTGTGTCGCGAAAAATAAAAGTTGTCTACCACTGATTTACTAGATTTTTTTTTAAATTTTTCTGGAGTTTTTGTTTGTGCATAACAAGCAGCAGGGATGACGGATTGTAATACTTAAAAACGATTTTGGAGAATTTTGTCCAAAAAAGAAGAGAAGTTGAGCTAGTTTACCCTAAATTATTTTGAAAAAGCTTTGGATTGGAAACATCTTTGATTAGTGTTGACCTGAGTAGGACATCATATTCACTAATGCAACGCTAAGTTTGTCATGCTAAGCAAAATAACAACATGATCTGGGATGCTCTGACAGCTTCGTGATGTTATTTCAAGCTTGTTTACGGTTAATAAAATCTATTTGCCACAATAGATGCTGCTGACATGCTTAAGTACCAATTAAAACAGTACTAAATAAATGTTATAAATTCTCTCTTTAATAACAGCTGATAAAAGAATTGTGAGGAATTAAAAACTCACAATACATGTCTAAAAACTCTCTTTCAAGCTCTCTGTAAAGAGATTCATTCTCTCTTTTAAAAATATTTTCATTTGAGAGATAAGAAATGCTTATCTAGTAGTATAAACGACCTGCCGTAATCTGAAACTCTCAATTGTTTTGTTAACAATTATTAAGTCATTAATTTACTGTTGCCGCATTAACATCAAAATTATGGAAGATCAAAATATTATTTATGGTGGTGATTTGGAAGGTTCTGAAGCAATTAGCTTCGCATCATTAGGAGAAATGATAATTGAAAATTTAAAGAAACATGGAGACAAGAGAAACTTTGTAAGTTCCGTTTGTTTATTTATTTTTATTGACTGATCAGCACTATTATTATTGTCTGGTATGAATTGACAGAAACAAATTAAGTAATTGAATTAAAAATTCTTGCATTATGAGAATTTTGTATGTCCAATCTTAAAAATTCAACACATAAAGAGTAATGAACTTTGTGAAGTACTCATATGAAGTAATTAAAACCCGAGCGACACAAAATTGTTCGGCATCCATTTGATGTTAATAAAAAAGCTCCGATTTGGTTGAAGTACGTCAGAATCATATTGCAAATCGAAACTGTAGCGGAGCCTACTTTGTTTGTGTCGGTCGGGAAATAGAGATGTGAAAACGATAATAAATGAACTTAAGTCTCTCACTGCTTATGAACCCGAACGACACGAACGGAAGAGTCTCCATTCAACTCCTTTAATCATAATCATTTGCATTTGTTCTTCAAGATTGACGGAACCACAGGAAAAACTCAAAGCCATAAGGAAATTCTAGACCAGAGTATAAAAGTTGCAAAAGCTCTTCACAATAAAGGAATTAAAGAAAACGATGCAGTTGCAATAATTTCTGAAAATCGTCATGATTTCATCCCAATTGTTTTTGGAACATGGTATTTGAATGCTGTATCGAGCCCAATAAATGTTACATATACTGAACGTAAGTATCTCCTATCTCTAATAATTCTATTTAACGTTTTTGTCTTATCACATAATAAACTCAATGATAACTGTGTTATTTTTAGGAGAACTCAAGCACGCTCTTCAATTATCAAAGCCTAAGGTGATATTTGCATCATCATTCGCCATTAAAACTGTCATTTCCGCTTGTAAAGAACTGCAATTTGTGAAGTATTTAATTCTTCTTGATGGACAAAGTTTAAGTG
Organism: Chironomus tepperi; assembly: GCF_022539635.2. NCBI lineage: Eukaryota > Metazoa > Arthropoda > Insecta > Diptera > Chironomidae > Chironomus > Chironomus tepperi. Next base: position 274,552 of record NW_027226441.1, read on the forward strand.
AAAATTACATTAGTTATCAAGAATTTATTAATGCTCAGTCAGACTCATTCGATGTTTATCAGCATGTAAAACGCAAAGTAAACACAAAGGATCAAACTACTGTTATTTTTCTATCAAGTGGAACGACAGGCTTACCAAAAGGTAATTAAAACTTTGACGTTACATGAGTGGCTTAAACATGTTCCTAAAATTACTCTTTGCAGGTGTCGAGATCACCCAAAGAAACATAATGGAAGTAATGCAGGGTTATAGTGATGGTATTGAAGAGTACAGAAAGGTTGCAGGCAGATTAGCTGGTCTAGCAATTGCACCATGGTTTCATGTTTTAGGGTTGATGAATGTTGTAGTAACGATTCTAGTTGGTGAAAGTCTTTTGGTCTTTCTACCCAAATTCGATCCTGAATTATATCTGAAGAGTATTGAGGTAAGATGCAAATTGAGCTATAATGTTAAGCCTAATAATTGAATTATTTTGTTTAATTCTTACAGAAATATGCCATAACTGTTTTGATAGTGGCACCGCCAATTGTTGTGTTCTTGGCCAAAACTCCACTGTTCAATAAATATGATCTATCAAGTTTGAGAGCAATTTATTGTGGTGCTGCACCTCTTTCAAGTCAAACAGAAGAAGAACTTAAAAGTAGATTTAAAACTACTAAAGTTCTAATAATTCAAGGATATGGAATGTCAGAAACTACTTACGGTATAATTGGATCTCCAACAGAAACGAAATCTGGTAGCATTGGACATATCTTAAAAGGCAATTATGTAAAAGTAATTGATGAGAATGGAATTCCTCTTGGACCGAATCAACGTGGAGAGTTGTGCTTTAAAGGATCAAGGGTAATGAAGGGTTACTTGAATAATCCGAAAGCAACAGCTGAAACAATTGATAAAGATGGCTGGCTTCATACTGGAGATATTGGATACTATGATGAAGATAAGCAATTCTACATCGTTGACCGGTTAAAGGAATTGATAAAGTATAAGGCTTATCAAGTTGCACCAGCAGAACTTGAAGGTCTTCTCCTTTCAAATCCCAAAATTAAAGATGCTGGCGTAATTGGTATACCTGACGAAACATCCGGTGAACTGCCATTTGCATTTGTTGTTAAGCAGCCAGGAGCAAATTTGACAGAACAAGAAGTAAAAGATTTTGTCGCCAAAAATGCAAGCAATGCAAAATGGCTTCGTGGAGGTGTCAAATTTGTTGATGAAATCCCAAAAAATCCAAGTGGAAAAATTTTACGAAGAGAATTGAGGGAACTGTATAGCAATACACGATCGAAGCTGTGATTTTATTAGATTTATTGACTTTCAATACCTTAATAAATTTAGACCTGTTAATCAAAATTTTTATATTAATCGAAAAGCTTGTTGTTATCAATTATTTTCGTCAAATGCTATCTGCTAAATACAAACTTCTCTCAGTCTTTTTTCGGCTCTGAATCGAACTAGAGTAATAAAATAATTTCAGTGCAAATTAGTGTAAGATTATTTTGATAAAAAATGAGTGATCCAAATGTTATTTATGGAGGAGATATTGAGGAACCGGTCAACTATGCTACTTTAGGAGAGATGTTAGTGACATGTTTTAGAGATGGCGGTGATAAATTAGCATTGGTAAATAATTATTCCTAAATTTTATCAGCAAATGTTTTATTAAAATCTAAACATTCAGATTAATGCTGAAACCGACGAAAAATGGACTTTCAACGAGCTGTTGAAAGAAAGTATAATAATGGCAAAAGCACTTCATGGAGCTGGTATACGTAGAAATGATATCGTTGGAATTTTGTGTGAAAATAAAAATGAATTTGCTGCTATATCTTATGGAACAATATTTCTTAATGCTGTATTAGCACCTGCCAATTATGCATATACTGAACGTAAGTTCTAAAATTAAATTTTATCTTTTCAACAATATATCATTAGTTGTGGGATTACATGTCTATCACAACATTGATAAGCGAATATTATTGAGTGGAATGAAACGACAAAATTGATGTAAAAACAAACCTCCAGCAATGATATTTTCATTTATGTCTCCGTGTTAATCTGCTTTTTGCAGATGCCTCTAATTATAAGCCAATTTAAATAGGTTGTTGAGAATATGTCAACAGTCGTTTAGTATTCAAATTATATTTGCAACTTTAATTAGTTGATTTTCCCCTTTTATAGTTGTTAACCCCTTCTTGCAAATATTTTAGTTTGTTTTCTAATTTCAAACAATAAACATTATTCTTACGTAAAACCGTAAGGAAGCTCTTTAATTAAACTTATTTGTTAAAACAGTTGAATTACCTCTTGAACATAGGTGGATATGTCATTTTAAACTATTTTAATTACAATATACAAACTTAAATTCATGATAATTTTAACTTTTACTCAAACTTTTGTTTAATTCATAGGTGAAGTAAAGCACACATTTGATACATCCCTACCTAAATTTGTATTCATTTCATCAGCTGCTAAAGGAGTTGTTCCTGCGCTAAAAACTTTTTCATATGTAGAAAGAATAATTTTGATTGATGAAGACAATGTCGATGACGGTAAAGTCATCTCTTTAAAGAACTTTGTTAAAAAGTATGGAAATAATGATTTCGACGTCGAAAAGTTGGTCCATCAACCTATTGATTTATATGATCAAGTCGCTGTTATATTTATGTCAAGTGGAACGACTGGATTTCCAAAAGGCAAGTCGCTTCATAACTTATACTAACAATTTGTAGTTTATTATTTATTAATTAGGTGTCCAAACTACCCATGGTAACTTAATATCATGTGTTGCATACAATATTGAGCGAGTTAACTTGACAAAGGATTTATTTGAGAATAAGATTCAGTTCTCTTTGGCTCCTTTCTTTCACGGTATGGGCTTTATTGGAAAACTATTTGGAACTACTTCACGTGAGATCACGCTAGCGTATTTAAACAAATTCGATCCTGAATTATATCTGGCAACAATTCAAGTACAGTAGAAAAAGATTTTGAATCTAGAGCTTAACCTTCTTTCTGTTCTTCGATAGCTTAAGCTCTAGATTCAAAAATTTAATAGAATCTTGCTTGTTTCTAAAGATTATTTTTTTTTTCATAGAAATATAAAATAGAGATACTGGCAGTTCCACCACCAATTGTCGTTTTCCTTGCCAAAACACCATTATTGGAAAATTACGATTTATCAAGCTTAAAGTTGATTGTATGCGCAGCTGCACCTTTATCGCAAGAAACTGAAACACAAGTTAAGGAAAGATTCAACAACGAAATAATTCTTTTGCAAGCCTATGGACAGTCTGAAGCAACATTAGCTGTTTTGTATGGACAAGCTGGATCAGCCAAACCAGGTTCAGTTGGAGAAATCATCAAAGGAATGAGTGTCAAGATAATCGATGAGCAAACAGGAGCTAGTTTAGGACCTAACAAAGTTGGTGAAATATGTCTTAAAGGACCATTCTTAATGAAAGGATACATCAATAATCCACAAGCAACAGCTGAAACCATTGATAAGGATGGATGGCTTCATACTGGAGATTTAGCATATTATGATGAAGACAATCAGTTCTTTATTGTTGATCGATTAAAGGAACTTATTAAATTTAAAGGTTTTCAAGTGGCACCAGCAGAACTTGAAGGTCTTCTCCTTTCAAATCCAAATATTAAGGATGCTGGTGTAATTGGTATTCCTGATGAAATTGCTGGAGAACTTCCATTCGCTTTTGTTGTGAAACAACCAGGAGCAAACTTGACTGAACAAGAAGTAAAAGATTTTGTCGCCAAAAATGCAAGTAATACAAAATGGCTTCGAGGAGGTGTCAAGTTTATTGATGAAATTCCAAAAAATCCAATCGGAAAAATTATGAGAAGAGATTTGAAAGATTTGTACAAGAGTTTGAAATCCAAGTTGTAAGTTTTATTACAATCAAATAAATATATAAAGAGCTGTAACATTACTTTTTGTTAGTTATTGCATAATTATATCATACTCAACATCAAAACACGATTTTCCAGTGTCATGAGTAAAGATCATTTTCAAATTTGGATTTGGTCCCTGAGTTTTTCCTTTTTCTTCCAAAAAGGTAAACAGCATTTTAAGGGATTTATTGTACTTCAGAATCCTTTTGTTTGCTTGGCAAAAAACTTTAGATGAACTTACCGAGCATTGCGTCGTCGAGTTTAATCCTAACATATCTAAACCCATTTGCAATACTTCATTTTTGTTATTCTGTTTTTGATTGCACAGGTCAATTTTTTGATCAAAAACTCTTACTTGGTTCATTCTTGATGTTATCTGTAACTAGAAGAAAATCATATGATGAGAATTGAAATTAGGGTCTGAAAAATGAATATTTACTGTTGATGTTGAATATGGTTGTATATCCATACACGATGACATTATTAAATCGCATTTGTCGTTAAAATATACACTTTCATTAATTAGTTTAATTCGATTATTTGATTCCGGACAGTTCATTATCTTACTTGTTTTTAGTTTCCATTCTTTCTGTAAAGAATAAACAATTTTTAAAGTAATTTATTAAATATGTTAGTTCTCCATCTTACACAGCAGGAACTAAAATTGAATATGACAATAATCAGAATTAGCAATTTTACAGTAAACATCATCAAAGATTACTAACAGTTACTAAATGAACACTAATCATTTTCCATTGATTTTATACCATTTTTACATGATTTTACGATATTTATTTAAATTTGTTTAGTGCCATCAGAGAAAATTCAATTATAATTACTTTTATGTTGTATTTAGTGGCCTAACTGATCTATGACCATGCGCTAAATTACAATCAAGTTAACTAGAAAAATCATTAATTAATGTATTGAGCAATAATGTTAGCTACCAAAATTGATGAAACGAGCTAATGCTTCAAACCCGAACTCTTTACGATGCCAGGTTGCTGAGATCTCACTCCTAACCCAGCGCACAAAAATGCACTAAAAAGACCTATTACATGGACAAGAAAAATTCCAAAATAAAAATAACGGTCATGAAAAATTCAAAATTCTCATTGAAAGCATGCTAGGTAAACATTCGATGAGATTTCGATGAAATACGTTTTTGATTTTTATAAAGAATGGTTAATGAAAGATTTTGGTGCCCTTTCAGATCAATCGTGCACTTTTTAAAAATTAAAAATAAATTAATTAATAATGTCAATCTTTCACGACGAAATAGAGATAGAGGATTTTGAATATTGCGAGGAGGAGGATCTTTACACATATCCTTGTCCGTGTGGCGATGAATTCATTATAACTAAGGTAAATACACGTTTAATAATTTTAATTTCATGATTTTTCATAAACATTTATTTGAAGGAGGAACTTATGGATGGATTAGAGGAAGCAACATGTCCCAGCTGTTCATTAAAAGTAAAAGTAATATATAATAAGGTATGTAATCAGTGCTAAATGTAGATCCATGTGATGTATTTTAACTTTGAATTTAATTTTAGGAGGATTTTAAGCGAGAACATATTGAGATTGAGGAGAAATTAGGCAGCATGACATTGAAGGAGACCAAAGTTTGTAATTAAAAAAATAAGATAGATAGACCAATCAACAACCATCAATGTATTCTCAATTTAAATATATCGTTCTGAATATATTTTGTGATAAAAATAAATTATTTTGTTTAAAATGCTAATAAATTCAATTTGTCTATTACGTTTTAATTTCATATTCAGCAGCTAAGCATGATTGATTGTCTTTTTCGTTTCTACTTTTCCTTTTAAAATAGTTTTTGTCGATGCAGATAACAAAATTACATTAGAAATGGAATTAAGCATGGCTTTTGTAAGCTTAGTTAAAATATCTTACTTTTTATTACTAAGATGGGAAAGTCCGTAAATTACGTAAAATTAGCAATTTTATAAATTTTACATCTTCCGAATTACTCTTCCTTATACGAGTCTGTTGTTGAAATTAATATTGTCACCCGAGCTTTTGACAGAGTACGTGCAGCCTGTAGTTTTACTTCAATGTTCGGTGAATCATATAAATATATTAATTACATTCATTCCGTTAAAAGTAGGTAGGCACTGGGATACAAATGTCGGAATCAAGTTCAGATTCCTTGATGAAAATGTTTTTATTTATTTCTGTTACGAAAAAATGTTTGTCATTGTTGATGATGACTTGCATATGGAATTCCTAATCTAATCTTAGAAAATGCAATTTTAATCCTAAGATAGGTAGATATGATAAAAGTCTGCATGGTTTACATCAGTGTAATAAAATCAATCGTACAATGAAGTTCAAGTTCACGATTTTCGTAATTTTTCTTACTATTTCCTGCTTAGCAGAAGCTTTTTGGTCCGATTGTCCTGGTTCTAATGTTCCTGGACCAGATGATATTGTGTCACCAAATTGTAGTGGAGATCGATGTCGAGCAGTAAGAGGTGAATCATTAATTGCAAGGATTTATGCAACGCCACAAGCTGTACATCATGAGCTAATAGCAAGAGTAACTGCGTTCGTTTTTGGAATAGGTAAAAATATAAATTATATTTTTCATAGATCAATAATTTATTGAATTGTAATAGGAATCAACTTGCCAATGCAGCCACCATTCGATAATGCGTAAGTAAAATATATATAAAAACATGTTTGTATGACGTAAATATCAAATCTTTTCTATGACGAAGATGCAACCAAATTCATTTTGCAAATGATACTTTAACAAGCTGCCCCGTTTATCCCAATATTCAATACGTCATGAACGTCGAAATGCAAGTTTCTTCATTATTTCCAGCTTTTACAAACACTCTAGTACAAGGTATGTACATACTCGAGAGACACAATTGAAGAAGACTCAGCTAAAGTTCTTTAATTAACACCAAATGGAAGCCGTCTCCATGTAGTATTCAACTAGCTACCAAAAAGAGGTGTCTTCCATATAATGTTAATTAAAGAGCTTTACCGGATCCTTCTTCATTTGTGTCACTCGGGATAATATTCTCAATGAGATTTAAAATTTGAATAAATAAATATTAATAGTTGACTTTTGGGATGGAAATCAACGAGCTGCATGTGGACAAATCATCGCCGATTTAATATGAACAAGGATATTGCTTTTAAGTTACATTTTTCTAAAGGTTTTCAGCTTGACTTATTTTCTTTTATGCTTTATCACTATTTTTGCTTCAATGCATGAGCTTCCAGTGTCATGTTTGATTACATTACGAATTGTAAGATTAGAATTTGAAACCAGTCCAATAAATTTTATTGCATGACTTGATAATTTGTTTATTTTTCGATGATTGTCACAGAAGTAACTCTGTTAAGGAATAAAAGGAAGTAAAATAATTTGAGATGATATCCAACACGTCTTTTCAATTTACCAAATTTCCTCCATCACATTTCAATCCTGATCCTGTTCTCAATAAAGGAATTAGATCATTTACGTTTTTCCCTTTATAGCAACTGTCCTTTGTTATGTTCAGCACAACTAATTTATCTTCAAAAATAATAACGTTTGACTACATAAGAATAATAGATTAAATTTTAATTTAAAGATAAGATTTTCAGGGATTTTTCTGGTATTTGATGTGCATTCCTACTCGAATTTATTTTTACCTACTCAAGTTGAATGCACCTAGATTTTCAAGACCTTGAATGACTTGATGAATGATTTAAATTACTTATAGACCGAGCGACACAAATGAGACAAGATCTGTCACAACTTTGCAATGCTTTGATCCATTTAATAGGAAACCGCATACGATTGGAAGTCATATGGTCGCTTCCAAGTAGCTTCTATTAAGACTGCTTAAATGGAACTAAGAAAAAGTCTTTTTCATTTGTGTCGCTCGGGTAGTATCAACTATTAATCATGTTTCTACATTTTTAATGAAGTTGTACCAAAAATTACTATGTGCGAATATCTATGTTATCGTTAACGATAATTATGTATGCAATCAAATTATGTAATTTCTACGCGGGACCGTTATTTATAGCTTAATAGGTAATATCAATTCCTTAAAATATAATTTATCATAATTTGACAGGGTAAATTTATCAATGAACGTAATATACTCACTATTGCAGTTTTATATGGACGTATATCGGCACACATGTCTGAAAAAGTTTCACAATTTTCATTGATGGACATTGTAGAGTTTGGTGAAATTTTGATTATCCGATTATCATCTCCACAATTGTTAATTTTCTTTAATTTGATTGTATATCCATCCTTAGAATTGAAAATGAATATTATGAAATATTCAATTAATGACTTTATAATCCCGCGCGTCACAAATGAAGAAGGCTTCACCACGGAGCTTTGATTCACATCATATTAAGATGCTAATTCAAGAGCGCTACAGCCCAAAGCGATGAATCGCAGTTACTGCAGTAAAAGTGGGCCCAAATCATCCGGATCGGTAACTCCGAGGTAAGAGTCTGGGTTTGTAGATCGGCCTTCATTTATGTCGCTAGGGATTCCAATTACTTACACAAGCCAAACTAGTTTGTATAGTCCAAAATAAAACAAAAAACTCAATATCAACTTTCATTGTGGATCTGTGCAGAATGAATGTTAACAAACCTTATTTATAAAAAATGTTATGCTTCTAATTAGCTCCCATCATTTCGCAAATTTATTTTATTGGATATAACGGTATGCTTAATTGTTTGTAACAACTGTGTGACAATCTATAAAATTACAAAATAACACCCATAAAAATGCTGACTTCCTGTTTGAATTAAACACAAAATTTGTTCTTTGATCGTAAACCACAACTTATCAAGTAAAACCATCTCATTATGCTTAATAGCATCACGTTAATGATCTTCGACAGTAAATAGTTTTTTTGTATATTTCATCGTACAAACCTCGTAAAATTTCCATGTTAAGGTTTTTAGTCAATCGCATACAAAAAGTAGTGACAAGGTCACTTCTATAAAAAATAAAAAATAAAATTAATGAAATCATATCACCCTGCGCAGACTGTAAAAGAGAGACATGTAAACAGCTTACACTTATTGAAAGAAATTGAAGGAAATTGGTTAAGAAGTTAGTCATGTTTTAAAGCGCATTTCCTTGAATTTGTAAAATTCTGGATTATTGTTGTCAACTGTCGTTTAATATTTAAATTATATTTGCAATATTTAGTTGATTCCCCCTTTTATAGTTGTTATTCCCCTTCAAATAAATATTTAGTCAGTTTGTGATCTTTGAAGAATAAACGTCGTTGTTATTAAACCTAATTCGTGTGGTGTCTTTAATTAAACTAAAGGAAATATACATTTAAATACCTAAGTTACAAATTTAATATTTTTGGAATTTAAAAATCGGACATTGACTCAAAATAAGCTCGTAAAAATATTTACAATAAAAAATAACTTGTCATGTCACGCGAACTCGATGGAATCAGGTAATGAAGGAATTCGAAAAACTGCTGACCTTCATGAAGAAATTCACTTTATGCAGTGCACGGACGTAAACAGATGCGAGACAAGAAAGAAAAGAGATCACTGAACGACTGGACGAGAGGAAAAAAAATTGAAAGTGAATTTATTTATCTTTTGTTCCTTCTTATTATTATTTAACTAAATGAAATGGATTTTTTTCATTACACAGAATAATGGTCTATTTAAACTAGAGCAATAAAAAGAAGGGATTTATGAAGTTGAGTTCGATATGATAATATGATTGTGTCCATATGGATTAAATTAATTTAATGAAAAGATATTTATTTCATCAGATATCATTTATTGTTGACATTGATTATTATTTATTGCAAATAATCTCATTAATTAATGGATATCATAGGTGATTACAGATATATGTATCTACATTTCAATTAACATGAACACAATCAACAATTTATAAATTTATTAGGTAAAATCAATTTTATATTTAGCTAGCCATTGGGTCCGGTTTTAGGCGACATCTAAGGGAGGAAATGGATCACAATTGATCTGTATAGTCAGCGAAATTAATAGCTACAATATTAGAATTGGTATTTAGTCAGTACTTTTAAGGGTTAGAGTGGTGGGTAATCTGTATGCAGCGACACTAAAACCTAAAAACTTCCCTCCATACGAAAAATGACTTCTATGTATCACTATGTACACTCTGTATGAATTTCACACGTAGTTCGTATGTAAACGAATGCATTTAATGATTGTTTTCAACGTGGGTTGATCATTAAAATTGACCATAATCACTTGAATAATTAAAATGATTTTCTCAATATGGATTTCACAGATTTTATTCAATTAATTACATCAATAGTATGTAATTAACATGAATATTAAAAGATATCAAATAATCCATCGAAACTGATCATGCTTATTGACAGAATGATGTGTTTAATGAAATTATTGTGTCTGACTGTTAAGCTTAAATGCCATGAAAAATGATTAATTTTAATAATTTATGTATCTGGTGCTCATTGTTAAGATTGATGACATAAATTATTGACGGATTTACTTTGTTGCTAGTTAAGTCATGGATAGTATTAAGGAATGATATGTATTTGATGTAACATAAGGATCTGATTCGTTAAAAATTGAACTAGATTAAATCATACTTTTTTGTCAATTTTTGCAATGTGAATCAATAAAATTTGGAAAACCCGATTATCTTGCTTTCTGCTTTACACATACATTTGGTCCATTTCATAAGGTCATGTGTGATAACCATATTTAAAATACTTTTGATTGATTGATTGGGGCATTTTTTGCCATACTTACATACCATAATTGTAATGAAACTAATTTGATTTTTAAGGCTCCTTAAGAGAGCATGAAACAACTAATTTTATATTAAAAGTAACTCTCTTGGATATGATTTGGTAATTTTTATATAAAATAGTAAACTTTGTTGTTTGATTAGGCATAAGATAATGATCCATAATTACTAATTTATTTAAAAATGTATTTTATGTAAGGATTAAAAGGGTATCTTGCAATTTCAATTATTTTACTTTCCATTATGACATTGCTTATTTTTTTGTTACTTCCTATGCATTCATGACTATTAATGCTGAAACTCAAATTCATATTGATCATACAGGAATTGTTTATTTATCCATATCAGCTACATAATTTTGTTTAAAAATAATTAATGAATTTTGATCAGATCGCAATGACTTAACATTTGTAAAGTATAAACTCTCTTAACAAGTATTAGATGAATATGCTCGTAAGCGTTGTTCTCAGCTTACCCTGCTTATGAGAGCATGTTCATTGCTTGCTAGAGTTCGAATCTCAATTGTAAAAGTAAGGAAATAATGCATAATGATATTATTGTAGGAATGTAGATCAATGATTTAGAACTATCAAAATCATGACGACTTTTTGTTACAAACTTCCTAATTTTGCTGTCTGAACTATTGGTCTATTGTGATCCATAAGATGACAACTAAAGTTGGCTCCATCACTGGGTTTCCAATATCAATTATGAATTAATTAGCGCAATCATAAAATGTAGCATAATTAAAAATGAAATAAGAATATAAATATTTTTTTTTCATATAAATTGTATTTTTAAGTTTATTTACAACTTAATAAGTACGGAACACAGAACAAAATTCAGTAAATTATTTACATAAGTTTGTCACATTCATAACCGAGAATTTTGCTAATTACAGATTAATAGACTCTTTAGTAGTGATAGTTGAAGTGTGGTGCGTTAACGGCAACATGAGCTGAGTTTTCAGCAGATGAGTATTTGACTGGAGCAACTGATTTGTAAGCAACTGGTTGGATTGTCTTGACGACTGGAGCAACATACTTCTCAACAACTGGAGCTGGAGCGACGTATTTTTGTACAGATGGAGCTGAGTAGGTTGAGTAGACTGGAGCTTGTGCGACGTATTTTTGAACAACTGGGGCTGAGTACACTGGAGCTGAGTAGACTGGTGTTGGTGCTACGTATTTTTGGACAACTGGTTGAACGTATTTTTGGACGACTGGGGCAACAACTTTAGCGTAAGTTGGTTGAGCAACGATTTTGTGTCCATCAACTGGTTCACGACGAACATTAGCAACGAATCCATGGTGATCATCAGCTGTGTATGAAACAATACGTCTGTATCCATCAGCATCAATCAATGAGTATTCTCCTGAGATAGCACCATCCTTAGCGACTTCATGTTGTTGCTTGATGTCACCAGTGTGTGAATCATGAACATCATAGTTGAATTCGTAGTTGGCTGGTGCTTCTTGTTCATATGCAACTTTCTTAATCAAAGCTGGTTGAACTTGTTTGATGTATGCTGGTTGGATTTGCTTGACTACAGCTGGAGCAGCATAGTGATGATTGTCATAGTTCGAGTTGTAATAGTCATTATTGTAATGTTGAGCTGATGCAACAGCAACAAGAGCGAACAATGCAATGAACTGGAGATAGAAAGAATATTATTAAATTATCAGTTAAATACTTATTTGTATGATTAACTTACTTTTGATGCCATTTTAGAAATTTTTAGTGCTGTTACTTAAATGATTGCAACAATTGAACTATATTTTTGTTACTGAATTAATCGCTATATATAGTAAAACAAATTCATTGGCCCACTACTGTCTCCAAATAATTTTCGGTCCATTCCAACTTCCAAATATTCTCTCAACTTGTTTAACTGCTCAATTTTATTTCTTTTTCCTTTCTTTGTTTGGTAGTTTGTATCATTTTTCTCTCAACCGGTCAATAATTCGTAATTTAATCATTTTCTCAGCAATTTTTTTTAAAATTTAATACGAAAATTTACATGGAGTAAGGATTTGTACAAATAGTACAAGGTTAAACGATCCAAAATCAGGAATCAGGTGGCTGTGACTCAAGCCCCCTAAAGCCTCGTTGGCTTCGTCTCTGATACATAAAATTAAAACATTTTTAAGAGAGATGTTTAATTCAAAGTTTAGACGATTCTAGTTCTTGAATTTTTAAAAATTTTCCTCATCTAAATATCAATTTTTCATCATCTTTCAAGATTTAAGAAAGAATTTTACGCCCCGCGTAAACAAACCGTGGAAGAATATTCATTTGATCAAAAAATAAAATTTGGATGCTCTCTGCACTGAGTAAAGGCAGTCAAAATATGGTAAATTGACTATGTCCTTTTTAACATAATTAAATCTTTTTCAAGCGTAAAACATTAGTGAATTGAAAGGAATAAAATTGGATAGTCCTCGATTTGTCAAATATGAGCAGAAAATTTCGACCAACAAGCAGAAAATCTTAAGGGTGAGCATTTTACAAAAATTCATCAAATTTCAATTCAGTTGTTCTCAATAAGCAGTCTCAAGCGGTGATATCTCTAATTAAAACAGCTCAAAGCTAATTATTATCCATCTTAGAAACAATGAAATCAAATCTGCGCTTAGGAAAGTAACAATCAAGAAGGGTAGAGAAATAACCAGTCTGGGAGATTCAATCAGCGAATTCAACGCAAGTTATTATAAATACCATTCAGGATCATCAAGGAGTAAAATTCAAAGAGCATAGGCTTCACCGAGAAGGTGCAAACGTCATCGTCATTTGTGCTCAAAGCTCTTTTTTTCAAGATTTAAATAGTTAAAAATTTCAAGTAAAGCAGATACTCCCCTAACAACATAGTTCCCTAATAAGCATTCTCTCTTCAGTAAAATAGCTGACCATGCTCGTGAGCGTTGCTCTCAGCTTACTCTGCTCTTGAGAGCACAGCAATTGTTTGCTAGAGCTCGAATCTCAATTGTAAAAGTTATTAAATACAACATGGTGATGTTTGAGATTTAAACCAAACTATCTAAATTATGACGACTTTTTGTTACTAACTTCCTTTCTTCTGTCAATTTCCAATACCAAGTATGACTTTTTGCTGACTGTTACTAAGGACTAAGTTCAAATCTGTAAATTTTAATTGAATCAAAATAATGTTTGAAAAAAACCTAAGATCATGCTATGACACACTAATGTGTGTCTAACAATTAACTCACTAACAATTAAATCTATGATGATATGTAGCATTATCAAAAGTGAAATAAGGATGCAAATATTTTTTTTTTTTCATATAAATTGTATTTTTAAGTTTATTTATAACTTAATAAGTACGGAACACACAGAATTGTTTCTAAAAATTCAGTAAATTATTTACACAATTTTGTCACATTCATAACCGAGAATTTTGCTAATTACAGATTAATAGACTCTTTAGTAGTGATAGTTGAAGTGTGGTGCGTTAACGGCAACATGAGCTGAGTTTTCAGCAGATGAGTATTTGACTGGAGCAACTGATTTGTAAGCAACTGGTTGGACTGTCTTGACGACTGGAGCAACATACTTCTCAACAACTGGAGCTGGGGCGACGTATTTTTGTACAGATGGAGCTGAGTAGGTTGAGTAGACTGGGGCTTGTGCGACGTATTTTTGAACAACTGGGGCTGAGTAAACTGGAGCTGAGTAGACTGGTGTTGGAGCTACGTATTTTTGGACGACTGGGGCAACAACTTTAGCGTAAGTTGGTTGAGCAACGATTTTGTGTCCTTCAACTGGTTCACGACGAACATTAGCAACGAATCCATGGTGATCATCAGCTGTGTATGAAACAATACGTCTGTATCCATCAGCATCAATCAATGAGTATTCTCCTGAGATAGCACCATCCTTAGCGACTTCATGTTGTTGCTTGATGTCACCAGTGTGTGAATCATGAACATCATAGTTGAATTCGTAGTTGGCTGGTGCTTCTTGTTCATATGCAACTTTCTTAATCAAAGCTGGTTGAACTTGTTTGATGTATGCTGGTTGGATTTGTTTGACTACAGCTGGAGCAGCATAGTGATGATTGTCATAGTTCGAGTTGTAATAGTCATTATTGTAATGTTGAGCTGATGCAACAGCAACAAGAGCGAACAATGCAATGAACTGGAGATAGAAAGAATGTTATTAAGTTATCAGTTAAATACTTATTTGTATGATTAACTTACTTTTGATGCCATTTTAGAAATTTTTAGTGCTGTTACTTAAATGATTGCAACAATTGAACTATATTTTTGTTACTGAATTAATCGCTATATATAGTAAAACAAATTCATTGGCCCACTACTGTCTCCAAATAATTTTCGGTCCATTCCAACTTCCAAAAATTCTCTCAATTTATTTAACTGCTCAATTTTATTACTTTTTTCTTTCTTTGTTTTGTGTTTTGTATCATTTTTCTCTCGACCGGTCAATTTATTAAATTTGTTAAAAATGAGTAAGGAATTGCTCGAATATTGCAAGGTTAATCAATCCAAAAACAGGATCAAGATCGACGTAACTCTTAACTAAAAATAGGAGACTTCCATCTGTAGTTAATAAAGGTGGTTTAGTAGAGCCTTAAACGTTACAAGGTGGGGCTTTTTTCATTTTTGTCGCTCGGATAAGGCATAAGATCAAACATGAACCAAACGAAAATTTTGGCTTTGCTGATTGCATATTGTATTATAGTGCCTACAGAATTGTCTAAGATGCCTAAAATTCTAATTGCGTATAACTTTGAAACATTTTTTTCGTATGCTATATTAAAAAAAAAAATTTAATTTGAGGCAGTTTAGACGATTCTAGTCCTTGAAATTCTCATCTCAATATCAGTGGTTTGTTATTGTTCATGATTTACGTAGACAAAATTTTAAAAGCACATTTTGGATTATAATTTGGTTAATAACCGCAAGATTAGGGTTATGTATCGAATAATCTGACACTTTCAGATTTTTAAAAGACTGTTTAAAAAAAGAAAAAGACTTGATTTTCCTAAATTATAAATTTTCCTGTTTATTTTGATTGCAAATTGTAATTTCGCATCTCGGAGATTAAGTTGATTAAACATGTTGTTTAAATCTAGTTGATTTCCCTTCAGGAATATTAATTTATTTTCCAAAAGGTAAATTTTTAGTTTCCTTTTATACTGATTGTATCCTTTGTGCAGTTGATTAAAAACTTTTGGTCTAAGACAAATGAGATCATTGGCAAGTTGCAATTTACGGAATCTGGGAAATTTAAACTGTCCTTTTCTACGACCATCAACTATAACTTCAATGTCATCGTGCTTCATTAAGATATACTTTTTAGTTAACAGCAGTAAGTTAAAGAATGCAATTCCTTTAACAGGCAATACATTAACAGCAATGTCACTAAAAAATTTTTCAGTCGAAAAATCTCCTCTCGAGTCCAAACGCTGTCTTCAGAGCTTTATTTTGAATCTTCTGCAAACGATTGGTGTCTCCAGCACTCATTCTACAAATCAGGGAGCCGTTACAGAACATGCGAGAGTCAATGAAAGCATTATAAAATAGCATCAGTGAATAACATGGTAAGTGCTTCTTGATGATATTCATTGCGTTCATAGACTGGAAGAAGATTTTAACTAAGTGATTCACGTGTTCAGTCATCGCTAATTTACTGACCACAACCACTCCTAACACCAAACATAAAAGCAATTGTAATATAATTCAATTTATATAAAAATGTAAACTTAACTCACCAAGATATTTTTTGTCTTCATCTCTTCAATAAATAAATACAAAATGAGGTTTATGAAGAACAGGGTTTCAAACTATGAAATATATATTTTGTTCAAATTCGAGCAGCTGAATTTAAATTATGAAAAGCCGCTAAAAAATCTAAACCAATTTACTCACCGTTTTCTATCGGTTGACGGTTTAAAAATAAATGGTCAACTTTTTTCTCTAAGCATAATCAAAGGTGAAATAAGAATATAAATATTTTTTTCATTTAAATTGTATTTTTAAGTTTATTTACAACTTAATAAGTACGGAACATACAAAATTCAGTAAATTATTTACATAAATTTGTCACATTCATAACCGAGAATTTTGCTAATTACAGATTAATAGACTCTTTAGTAGTGATAGTTGAAGTGTGGTGCGTTAACGGCAACATGAGCTGAGTTTTCAGCAGATGAGTATTTGACTGGAGCAACTGATTTGTAAGCAACTGGTTGGATTGTCTTGACGACTGGAGCAACATACTTCTCAACAACTGGAGCTGGGGCGACGTATTTTTGTACAGATGGAGCTGAGTAGGTTGAGTAGACTGGGGCTTGTGCGACGTATTTTTGAACAACTGGGGCTGAGTAAACTGGAGCTGAGTAGACTGGTGTTGGAGCTACGTATTTTTGGACGACTGGGGCAACAACTTTAGCGTAAGTTGGTTGAGCAACAATTTTGTGTCCTTCAACTGGTTCACGACGAACATTAGCAACGAATCCATGGTGATCATCAGCTGTGTATGAAACAATACGTCTGTATCCATCAGCATCAATCAATGAGTATTCTCCTGAGATAGCACCATCCTTAGCGACTTCATGTTGTTGCTTGATGTCACCAGTGTGTGAATCATGAACATCATAGTTGAATTCGTAGTTGGCTGGTGCTTCTTGTTCATATGCAACTTTCTTAATCAAAGCTGGTTGAACTTGTTTGATGTATGCTGGTTGGATTTGTTTGACTACAGCTGGAGCAGCATAGTGATGATTGTCATAGTTCGAGTTGTAATAGTCATTATTGTAATGTTGAGCTGATGCAACAGCAACAAGAGCGAACAATGCAATGAACTGGAGATAGAAAGAATATTATTAAATTATCAGTTAAATACTTATTTGTATGATTAACTTACTTTTGATGCCATTTTAGAAATGTTTAGTGCTGTTACTTAAATGATTGCAACAATTGAACTATATTTTTGTTACTGAATTAATCGCTATATATAGTAAAACAAATTCATTGGCCCACTACTGTCTCCAAATAATTTTCGGTCCATTCCGACCTCCAAAAATTCTCTCAACTTGTTTAACTGCTCAATTTTATTGCTTTTTTCTTTCTTTGTTTTGTGTTTTGATTCATTTTTCTCTCAACCGGTCAATTAATCGTAATTTAATCATTTTCTCAGCAAATTGTTTAATTTAATACGAAAATTTACATGGAGTAAGGATTTGTACAAATAGTACAAGGTTAAACGATCCAAAATCAGGAATCAGGTCGGTGTGACTCAAGCCCCCTAAAGCCTCGTTGGCTTCGTCTCTGATACATAAAATTAAAACATTTTTAAGAGAGATAAAAAATGTTTAATTCAGGCAGTTTAGACGATTCTAGTTCTTGGATTTTTGAAAATTTTCCTCATCTAAATATCAATTTTTCAAAATTTAAGAAAGAGTTTTACGCCCCGCGTAAACAAACCGTGAAAAAATATTCATTTGAATAATTAAATCATTTTCAAGTATCAAAGTAGTGTGAAACATTAGTGAATTAAAAGCAAAATGATTGTACAGTCCTCAACTTGTCAAATAAGGGCAGAAAATTCCGACCAGCAAGCAGAAAATCTTAAAGATAAGCATTTTACAAAAAATAATCAAATTACAACTCAGTTTTTCTTAACAAGCAGTCTCAATCGGTGAAATATCTAGTCAAAATGGCTCAAAGCTAATATTTATTCATCTTAGGAACAAGGAAATCAAGTCTTCGCTTAGGAAAGTAATAATCAAGATCTGCACATTCACCGAGAAGGTCGAAAAGTCATCGTCGTTTGTGCTCAAAAGATTCGTGGACTTACCGTGCGATAAAGTACTCAAGTTGCTTAAGAAATTCAAAGTCCCAGCTACTAAGGCCAGTATCGAGAATAATTCAATATGGTCCGCAATTATGTCAAGTTTTCTTAAATAAAAGAATTTGTTTTTCTTTTTTTTTTAAAGATTTAAATAGTTAAAAATTTCAACTAAGAGATAAGTAAAGTAGATCCTCCGATAACAAACATATTTCCCTAATAAACATGCTCTCTTTAGTATAATAGATGACCATGCTAGTGAAAAAAAGTTATTAAATACAACATGATGATGTACGAGATCTAAACCAAACTATCAAAATCATGACGACTTTTTGTTACAAACTTCTTAATGTTGCTGGCTGAACAAATCTATTGTGATGATTAAGATGGCAATTAAACTTGGCTTTATCACTGGGTTTCCAATATCAATTATGAATAAATTAGCGCAATCATAAAATGTAGCATAATTAAAAATGAAATAAGAATATAAATATTTTTTTCATATAAATTGTATTTTTAAGTTTATTTACAACTTAATAAGTACGGAACATACAGAATTGTGTCTAAAAATTCAGTAAATTATTTACATAAATTTGTCACATTCATAACCGAGAATTTTGCTAATTACAGATTAATAGACTCTTTAGTAGTGATAGTTGAAGTGTGGTGCGTTAACGGCAACATGAGCTGAGTTTTCAGCAGATGAGTATTTGACTGGAGCAACTGATTTGTAAGCAACTGGTTGGATTGTCTTGACGACTGGAGCAACATACTTCTCAACAACTGGAGCTGGAGCGACGTATTTTTGTACAGATGGAGCTGAGTAGGTTGAGTAGACTGGGGCTTGTGCGACGTATTTTTGAACAACTGGGGCTGAGTAAACTGGAGCTGAGTAGACTGGTGTTGGAGCTACGTATTTTTGGACGACTGGAGCAACAACTTTAGCGTAAGTTGGTTGAGCAACGATTTTGTGTCCATCAACTGGTTCACGACGAACATTAGCAACGAATCCATGGTGATCATCAGCTGTGTATGAAACAATACGTCTGTATCCATCAGCATCAATCAATGAGTATTCTCCTGAGATAGCACCATCCTTAGCGACTTCATGTTGTTGCTTGATGTCACCAGTGTGTGAATCATGAACATCATAGTTGAATTCGTAGTTGGCTGGTGCTTCTTGTTCATATGCAACTTTCTTAATCAAAGCTGGTTGAACTTGTTTGATGTATGCTGGTTGGATTTGTTTGACTACAGCTGGAGCAGCATAGTGATGATTGTCATAGTTCGAGTTGTAATAGTCATTATTGTAATGTTGAGCTGATGCAACAGCAACAAGAGCGAACAATGCAATGAACTGGAGATAGAAAGAATGATATTAAGTTATCAGTTAAATACCTATTTGTATGATTAACTTACTTTTGATGCCATTTTAGAAATTTTTAGTGCTGTTACTTAAATGATTGCAACAATTGAACTATATTTTTGTTACTGAATTAATCGCTATATATAGTAAAACAAATTCATTGGCCCACTACTGTCTCCAAATAATTTTCGGTCCATTCCAACTTCCAAAAATTCTCTCAATTTATTTTACTGCTCAATTTTATTTACTTTTCGTTTCTTTGTTTTCTTCTCTCAACCGGTCAATTTATTAAATTTGTTAAAAATGAGTAAGGAATTGATCGAATAGTAACAAGGTTAATCGATCTAAAATCAGGAATCAGATCGGTGTGACATTGGACCAAAAACAGACGGTTTCCATTTTCCAAGGTTCTTAATCAAAGGTCATTTCTGCGGAGCTTGTAAGTATCCATTTACATATAAAAAGATTGCAAAATCTACTTTTTTTTAATTTTGACACTCGGTTGAACCAAACGAAATAAATTCTGACTTTTTGAAAGAAATTTGTAAAAGTGCATATTATAAGTTTTAAAATTTCAAAACTTGGCTTGAGTTTTTTGAGAAAATAATGCAAAAATTGGCAGAATAAATATTCAAAATATTGAGTCTTGGTAATTATAGTGTGCATAAAATTGCGTCAGATGCCTAAAATTGTAATTGGGTATAATATGTAACATTAAAACATTTTTTCATGTGCAAAGTTAAATTAAAGAGAGAAAAAATTAAAAAGCACTCGACCTTATCGAGCGACTTCAGTGCCTTTTTGTCTAGCGATCGAGTAAACTGATTAACCAAACGACGATCTAATGAGTGAAAATCGAATGTACTCAAAATCAACCTAAAAATCAGGAGATCCAGTAGGACGGTTTCTCAATAAAGGTGGTTTCACTGACACTCGGTTGAACCAAACGAAAATTCTGCCTTTGCAACTTTGTAAAAGTGCATATTAAAGATTCAAAACTTGGCTTGAGAGAAAATAATGCAAAAATTGGCAGAAAAATATTCAAAATATTCCAGTCTATCAATTATAGTGTGAATGGAATTGCGTCAGATGCCTAAAATTGTAATTGGGTATAATATGTAACATTAAAACATTTTTTCATACGCATAGTTAAATTAAAAAGAGAAAAAATTAAAAAGGACTCGATGTGAAAATCGTGTACTCAAAACAACCTAAAAATCAGACCTCAAACCTAAAAATCATAAAATAGATCCAGTAGGATCTAGCTCACTACCATAATGTAAAAAATAAGATCCTGTAAAATACGAATTAATTCTCAGTAAATTTATAAACTTTAAAGAAAAAAAAAAAGCAAAATTAATCACCTTTATTATTATATTCTAACGCTTTAAAAATGTTTTCCAATGTTTTCTTGTTTTATTTGTGAAATGAAAAATCATTAAATAATAGATTTGATTTATTGATATGAAAGCAGTATTACATTTTAACGGAAGCTTATCTTAATATTAGCCAGAATGACTTTAAATTAAATTCTACATGAGTGATGTTTAACGAATTTGAGATGGATAAATATTGCATGAAAAATCATTAATTAGGATTTTAATCATTAATTAACGAGTATAGAGATGGTTTTGCTTCCAGACCAATTGATATCGGAATACAAAGATGCGCTCAAAATGTTTTGTTTAGACAGTTTAAACGATTCTAATCCTTGAATTTTTTGATTTTTGATAATGTTCCTTATCAAAATATCAGTTGTTCATTATTGTTCAAAATTTAAATAATCAAAATTTTCAACTAAGTGATAATCCTAATATGATCTCGACATAATCACATGTTCACATACCCCCTGTACCTATAAGCAAAGCTCCCTAATAAGCATGCTCTCGAGAGATTAATAACCTTAGATATATTAGATGAACTTACTCGTGAGCGTTGTTTTCAGCTTACTCTGCTCTTGAGAGTACGGTCTTTGGTTACTAAATTACAAATAAAAATGAAGATTAAAGATTGGGCCTCTTCTGAAATTTCTAACAAGATCGTGCTACTTTTACACTAATGTCGATAAGCATAGTTTGCTAACAAACTCAATAAAAATATGTAGCATAAT
This sequence comes from Chironomus tepperi, assembly GCF_022539635.2. Taxonomy (NCBI): domain Eukaryota; kingdom Metazoa; phylum Arthropoda; class Insecta; order Diptera; family Chironomidae; genus Chironomus; species Chironomus tepperi. The sequence goes on from NW_027226441.1 coordinate 296,572, forward strand.
CAAAAGTGAAATAAGTGAATAATTTTTTTTTCATATAAATTGTATTTTTAAGTTTATTTACAACTTAATAAGTACGGAACATACAAAATTCAGTAAATTATTTACATAAGTTTGTCACATTCATAACCGAGAATTTTGCTAATTACAGATTAATAGACTCTTTAGTAGTGATAGTTGAAGTGTGGTGCGTTAACGGCAACATGAGCTGAATTTTCAGCTGATGAGTATTTGACTGGAGCAACTGATTTGTAAGCAACTGGTTGGATTGTCTTGACGACTGGAGCAACATACTTCTCAACAACTGGAGCTGGAGCGACGTATTTTTGTACAGATGGAGCTGAGTAGGTTGAGTAGACTGGAGCTTGTGCGACGTATTTTTGGACAGCTGGAGCTGAGTAGGTTGAGTAGACTGGGGCTTGTGCGACGTATTTTTGAACAACTGGGGCTGAGTAAACTGGAGCTGAGTAGACTGATTTTTGGAGCTACGTATTTTTGGACGACTGGGGCAACAACTTTAGCGTAAGTTGGTTGAGCAACGATTTTGTGTCCTTCAACTGGTTCACGACGAACATTAGCAACGAATCCATGGTGATCATCAGCTGTGTATGAAACAATACGTCTGTATCCATCAGCATCAATCAATGAGTATTCTCCTGAGATAGCACCATCCTTAGCGACTTCATGTTGTTGCTTGATGTCACCAGTGTGTGAATCATGAACATCATAGTTGAATTCGTAGTTGGCTGGTGCTTCTTGTTCATATGCAACTTTCTTAATCAAAGCTGGTTGAACTTGTTTGATGTATGCTGGTTGGATTTGCTTGACTACAGCTGGAGCAGCATAGTGATGATTGTCATAGTTCGAGTTGTAATAGTCATTATTGTAATGTTGAGCTGATGCAACAGCAACAAGAGCGAACAATGCAATGAACTGGAGATAGAAAGAATATTATTAAATTATCAGTTAAATACTTATTTGTATGATTAACTTACTTTTGATGCCATTTTAGAAATTTTTAGTGCTGTTACTTAAATGATTGCAACAATTGAACTATATTTTTGTTACTGAATTAATCGCTATATATAGTAAAACAAATTTATTGGCCCACTACTGTCTCCAAATAGTTTTCGGTCCATTCCAACTTCCAAAAATTCTCTCAATTTATTATACTGCTCAATTTTATTTACTTTTCCTTTCTTTGTATTGTTCTCTCAGCCGGTCAATTTATCGTAATTGATTCATTTTCTCAGCAAATTATTTAATTTAATACGAATATATTTTTTTTGAAAATAGAGCAAATGCCGCTTAATTTACCACGCCTTTTGCCCTCCAATGTTGACAATACATAATTTTAAGGCTGTTACTTTTTTTGGAAACAGTTGACTGTTTACCCTTTCCTTGACGGGTGATAAAAATGAGTAAACAATTGCTGGAATAGCACAAGAAGGTTAATCTATCCAAAATCAAGAACCAGATAGGTGTGACTATGGCATAGTGTCGGATTTTAGCCGAATCCGGCATCAAGTCAGATTCACGCCATCTAAGGCCAGATTTTGGATCGATTAATCTTTTTGCGGTATTCGAAACCGGATCAATAATTTAATTTAAAAGATTCATCACTTTTGACTTTATCTCCAAGGCAAACGGTGTAAAATGGAACGATAATCTGATACCAAGCTGACTTGATTCTAACCTGAGGTCGGATTTAATCAAATTTGATCTTAGTTCAGAGTCACATTGACCCTTTCACGTTGATTTTTGGTCATCCAGCAAAAATTTAAACAATTTGATTTATTTCCTACATTTCTCAATTCTTTCTGTTGAAACTATCATTTCTTAAAATCTAATCACGATTTGCCTCATAAGAAAAATTATCTGACACAGTAAATCACATAAAGCTATTATATCCTTTTTAAAATTCCAATGGTCATTACTGTTTATACATATTTGTAATGAAATTCGAGCTCAAATAATTATATCTGATTTCATTTATAATAAATGACGTGCTTAACGACTTCAGGTGTAAATAAAATCCTTTACTTGAGCGATCTTTTCATGTTTTGTTCATCAATTTGATCTGTGACACTTTCTCATTATTACGAATGATATGCGTAAAGTTTGAATTGATTGTTGTTCTCAGTATTATTTGACATCATAATTAAATTATTATTATTGCTAAATTGATGAACTGCTGTAGCTGCAACTAATTGCACTCAAGTTGCACTTTATAATATGACATTGCGTTTCGGATAGAGTTGAGGGATCCCATTGTTCATTTTTGAAAAAAGTTCGCTATTCTGGAACGTAATAAGTGAACGGTCACTTGATCAATAAAGTAACTAAGTTCATCAAGAGAAAAATTTCCGTATGGCTATCAAGTTGCTTGTATCTGAAATTAATTAAACTAGTTACATAGTCCTGAACGTCCATTTTGGTCCTCTTTAGTTACAAAAGTTAAAAAACTTGTTTAATTATTGTTCCTCTATAAATCACATCGAACTGTGACATAATATATTTCGCAAATAAATCCTTAATATTCTGGTTCCGTGACCTAATATACTCTTGTAAGTCTATCAACAAGATCTTCATATGATATTGCCTTTAATCAACAATTTAACTCTGTTAATGGTACTTGTAATATCGAAAAGGGAAACAATCAGTTTTTTTGTTGGATTCATGGCTAAGTTATGAATTACGTTGATCTTTTATTACTTTTTAAGGCAATATACATTGTGAATATTATGTATTTCATGTTAAAGTAATTGTATGTAGGTGAGATAAACAAGACTGAAACGGCATAAATTTTCAATATATATTATCAATATCTCAATAATGAGAATTTTTTAAAGGAGATGGACTTGAGCTCCTTTTTCAGACTTTAAGACCCATCATGAGCTTTAGCATCTAGAAACCTGAAGCATTCCTAAATACGATTCTGATGTTCCGATAATAAGCTTTGAGGTAAAATTATATGACATGTAGACAGCATGACAATCGATGAGAATAAAAAATTATGACCATAATCACTATTTCTCGGCAACACCTTTTTGAGTACTTGACATCTTAAAATACGCAACTTTGGAAAATAATTTATCGATTAAGAATTAAATAAAATGCCTTCAAGTCCTGCTTCACATGAGAAAATACCTTCGTGACAATAATGCAACAACAATTGATACAATATAAAGTGGCCGTAATTGTTATAGTCTAGATTTTAATGGCTCTTGCATGACTTTTTGAGAGATTTTTAATTTTTTTAAATTCCTCAAAATTTTTAAAACTTTTTTTAAAAATATTTTGAAATTTTAATTCTTTTTTACGTTACGATGTCTATTGGCACGGACATCGCTACGTCACCGTATTAACGAAAAGACGTGGCGTCCACGTGATCATTTATCATCTACAAAGTCGAATTTAAAAACTTCATTTATAGGAGCTTGTTCAGGTCTTCTGGTATAAATCAAAGCCTCGAGACATCTAATCGTGCATCGAACTTAAACTCGTCTTATGATATCAGCCTATCTACACATAAATTCCAATTCTCAGACTTCCTCCAGGCTACGATCTTGAGCGGATATAAATCTGCGTAACTCCTACATTTATGCTGATCTTCCTCCATTTTGGGAATTTTAAATCATAATTTAAAATAAATAATGCTCTAGATAAGCTGTCAAATATTTTACAATCCTATGTTGATACAAGTTTTCTGCAGCATGTTAACGACATTGCATTTCTAGATGTTACTGATCATTGCAAACAGCTTTTTTATTTGTCAGCTTAATGAAAGTATTTTGCTATCAAGTTTAACTGAATTATCATCAATGACAAATGCAGATAAAAGTATTTAATCAAAAAATATAGCTTTTATTTTGTATCCTAGGTAGGTATTTAAAAATATCAAATTTAAAAATCAATATGAACGCCTATGAACTCTAATAGTATGAACATAAAAACACATAGCGGTGAATTTATCATTGAATCTAATTATATACTACATGTGGTGTCAAACGAACAGTGCCTTAATTTTTTTTGCAGCATGACATGCAGTTGACAAAAAGTTTTTTGGTTACATGAATAGATAGGACACATTTCGATTAATAATTGACTGCAAGGTCATTTATGAACATGCTGTCTGCTATAGGGCTTTAAGGGACATTGATTTAAGGTTAATAGTCATCGACATATTGATTTTTCTTTATAAAACATGTTAATTAATGTACATTTGGATTCTGTAATTATATAGTTTACACCTCAATATATGATTGTTAATTTTACAAACAATAATTTTTGACATTCCAATGATGCCTTGAAATGTTAAGTCACTCATCGTCGAGAACGAAATTATTGCTCTTTCGTGCATGAAAATTATCCAGTTTCTGTTGCATCATCAACTTTCGTGAATGTATCGTCTTAAGTTCATTAACAAATTCACCATTATCCTGCTCTTCTTCCTCACCATCTTCATTATCCGTTAACTTCATAGCTGTAAATGCCTGAGAAAACGAGAGAAGATTACAGTCATAAAAAGATGAATCATAAATATTGCCGGCTTTTTTTCATTGCATCTTCTTCCTTTAGGCTTTTCTAAATATCAATGTCGGGGAATCCGTTCATTTATATAAAAAAAATGTACAAAGTTGGCATTGAAGCAAGCAAAAATTTATTATTTATGTAATCGTAGCTAAAATGAGGGTCTTTACCATCAAGCAAATTGTTTCATACCACACAAAAAAAAATATGACATGCTTCAGGCTACTGCTGGCTCATGTAAAAAAGCTTGATTTATTCATGTCTGATAAATATCTTGATGTGGTCTGTCACAAAACTCTTTGCAAGTTGTTTTCAACACTTGACGAAGTGATTTTTAAACGAATTATATTGAGCACAAATGCAAAAAAGAAATTTTTATGGCTATTGGATATTACGAAATTTCTTCTGTTTTAATAAAATCTGATGAACATGATTTGCAATAGCTTATGTCAATTTTTATAAATGCTCAAAATTAGTTTGTTGTTTTAAGCTTCTAAATTGTTCCAAGAATTGGTCTTATGACCCTTCCACTGTATGCCGCGGGGCAACAGATTCTCCAATTAAACGGGTTTTAAACTTGGTATTTCATATTTGATTTGCAAAAGATCAACTACCATATGCTTAATGATATGATAATATACACAAATTATAGTTTAAATCGTGTCAATATCTTTATATCAATCTCATTCTATGCAAATGTTTTATGAGATCATTGAATTACGAATGCATGCACATATTAAGCTTAAATCTATTATTATAATCTCAACATGATGTCTTTTTATGATCCCGAGCTGTGCATATGCATTATTTTCTCTAAGGTTTCCAGATCAAGTAATTCAAGGATTGGATGTGTATAAAAGGAATCTAAAGAACTTAACGTTCCGAACTGACAGAAGATAATGAAGCCTTTACATTCAGAGCCGACTTTAGAGGTTCTCTCTACGCGGCAATGGGTCCATGTGTGTCCGAGCCAAGGAAGTAAGTAAGTAAGTTGCATCAAGCTGTCAGGTGAACGGTAAAGAACTGAACTAATGGGCCAAGACCCTATCCGACTGTTCTATCAGGAATTTTACAAAATTACGCAACGCTCACACTTTCCAGAGTAAAAATTTTGGTTCTTGATTTTGTTACAAAGCGTTACGGATGTAGTCTTACTTTAAGCATTACGTAATATTCGAACGTTCCCATTAAACATAAATATTCGTTTACCGATTATATGATACTCGGGTATACATTACATATTGAAATACTTTGCATATTTTGGCGACTAAACTAAGAAAACATAGAAGGCACGCACTGTGGCACGTAAACAAATATTCAAGGTTGAATAATATTTATTACTAATTACATCTATTATTCGCAAATGTTCAACAATATATTGAAATCATCTTAGTGTTCTTGAAGAACTAAGAACTGCTAAGAACCAATGTGTAAAGCAAGGTCAGCAACAATTTCATGCATAATATCCTCAATTTCATATATCTGTATCATGCAACAAATAAAATATATGCAGGCACCGATCAAGATAATACACAAATAAAATGAGCAGAAAAGAAGAAAATTTTAAAAAATAAACTTGAGAAACAAGTAAGGAGGTAAAAAAAAGTAAAAGTGACCGATTTTGCTCTTCGACATCCAGTCCAATGTTTCACCAAAAAAAAAAAAATAAACGAGAGTAAGAAAAACAATTTCAATGTCTGACCTACATATGTACATTAAAGAGAACACATTTGAACTCTTTAAATTAATAGTAAAAATACGATTTTGTATGCCAAGTTGTGAACATTACCTTCTTGCTTATATGAAAATTTATCTGCATATAAATTCCGCGAAATAAATAAAATAAAGCCGACAATATGAAAAAAGCAGACTTACCTTCATCGTCGTATGGTCTGAGCTATCAGCTCCATAACTCATAGCACTTGCTGGTGCAATAGTTGCAGAATATCCTCCGGCATACTCACTGCTTGAAAGAGATTTAAGAGTCGGAATTAAGCAAAAAGTATCAATGAGAAAATTTATAATTTCTAGGGTTCGTCCAAAATTCCAGACCTGCTTCCTTGGACGAACTTTAAGATACAGAATTAATCTGCAGACCTGCGCATTTAAAATTCAGGAAATGCAGGCCTGTAGTTCTTGGCTGAATATTGTTTAAAGGTTTTGTGGGCAGGTATTAGGGTACTGAGATTTGGAATCCCATGAATATCTAGAAATTCTTAAAATCATGATGACCTTGACATGATTTTTTTAAAGCTTAAATTTTTACATGCGGTTACAAACTTCATGCTGATTAAATATTTAATTTTTGAGAATCTCTGCATGCAGCTTAAGAATTCTGTTGTTTTGTTTTATAACCTTAGTTAGGTTTGATTTCGGGGTCAGTCTCGAAGAAATGGAAGGAATTTAAATTTTATGAACATTTTATTAAATACATACGAATAGTTAGTGGGCTCCAGGGATTCTCTTAATTTAACATTCTCTTGTTGCAAGCGAAGAATTTCCATTTCGAGGTAATCAATCTGATGCCAGGCAGCACGCCACAAATATGGTTAAAAGCGAAAATTGAATGTAATGCATTTTATGGGATAATGACATGCATAAGAAAGAAAGAGAAAAATAAAAAAAAGTATACAGTCACTGTAACAAAAGTGTATTTTTGAATGCTTTTTTACATCACCCAATTCAAATTCCAGTTCATCAATTATAACAAGTGCTTCTTGGTGTTCACTTTCAAGTTCATTGTACTTTTTTTGAAGGTCAATGTATGGTTGAGTTGTTGTTGGATCAACATTTTGGATTATTTCAGATACACTGCCGATAAGTCTGACAGGAACGCGAGATGCACGCATCGATACATTTGTAGCACGGCGTAAATTTGACTCAAGCATTCTAATATGCTCATTTTGCTGAAAGCATCGAGTTGACAAGTCATTAACTTTCTGTTTCAGCTTTGCATTTCCTTCCAAAAGTTCTTCCTTTACACTCCGTTCTTCTTCAAGCCGCTGTTGATATCTTACATTTATCGCTGATGTTCTTGAACATACTTCTTTCATTTGTTCTACCTCCACACTTAATCGCTTGTTTTCAGCTTCAAATCGACTGCTGCGTGACATATCTGAAAGTACATGATGTCGATAAGATTGGTTTTAAGTGCGGTTCTTATGTAAAGTGCATTTTTATGTAGAACTTGGGATTCTTTTGCTTATTACGTTTGCATTTCATGGGATTGCAATTTATTTAAATTTTGTGTCCAATTTGACCATTCTGGGAGATTTGTTTACATAAAAATGCACTATTGCCTGCTATTGCTATCAATTTCCAAAAACTAGCACTACTATATCATTTTGTTCTTCACTTTGATCAACTCTTCCCATAAGTTCCTTAATCTTCAAATTTAATCGTAAGATTTCTGCTTCAAAATCACACATTTCTGTGTTTACTGCAATTTACCTTATTTTTGACTGTCTTTATTCCTTTCTATATACTCTAAAAAAAAAGAGAATTATTTTAATGATTCACTAAGAAATTTTGAGACTTTTCTGATAATATAAACTGATATTTGTGAATATTTTTTTCTTTATCACAAATTTATCAGTTGGAACTGATAACAAATTCAGTCATTATTTCGAAAATATTACCAAGCATTGCATTTAATTTCTATAAAAACGTTTGTTTCATTTTTAACATATTTTTATTTTCTAGGTCCATTTTAGAACTTATAAAAAAATTATTTTTCTAGCAGCATCTTTAGTCTTTTGATAGTTAAGGCAGTCTTAGTATGAGTAGCTGGCTGATGGTCCGTGGAATGAGACTTGTGATGAGAAATCATGATTGTCGTATCCTTGGTATTGGACTGGAGCTACTTTTTGAACAACTGGAGCAGCATATTGTTGGACATATTGTGGGACAGCTTCAACTTTGGCAACTGGGACGGCAACCTTGAAAGTAACAGTGAATGAAATGATAAAATTGTCTTAAAAAATGAAATTGTTATGCATACCTTTGTAACAACTGGAGCAACAACTTTTGAGACGACTGGCTGGGCAACTTTGACAATTTTTTGTCCCTCGACTGGTTCACGTTCGACTTTAGCGATGAATCCTTGTTCATGATTAGCTGTGTAGTGAACAATACGACGGTAACCATCAGCATCGACTAATGTGTAATATCCTTCTACATTTCCGTCCTTTGCTGATTCATGTTGTGACTTAATATCACCAGTATGATCATCATGAACTGAGTACTCGAAATCGTAATTTGCTGGTGCTTCATGTTCTTCATATGCTACTTTCTTAACAATTGGTTGAGCATATTGAGCAACGACTGGTTGGTATGACTTGACGAGTGCTGGTTGTTGATAGTAATTTTGAGGAAGTGCTGATGCAGCAGCGATGAAAGCAAAAAGTGCAATGAATTTGAATGCCATTTTTGAATAATTTAATTATTTTTGGAATGTTTATTCTGAAATGTTTGATTGACTAATGATATCCTAAATTTTGAAGTGGACATTATTTATACCAAAATTTATCAATTAAAAAGTATCTTACTTTAACATGTCAAACTTACTAATTCTCTCCAAATCTCACTAACCGGCTTATTAGTTTACCACTTACAAGTTAGTTAATCAGTGCATTACACAATTTGTCAATCAAAAACATGAATTTTTTGGAAGTTTGTTTTATTTTTGCAATCTTTTGAATTTGCTCATGGACTTTGAAGGATTTTGAGGGGTGGTGTCATTTCACGCATCTGATTCAATTAAATTTAAATACGGATCAAGATTTGTAATGCTTTATGACATTATGTGAGGCACAATATTCTAATCTAAAATTATAAATCTAATAAAGTAAACTGAATATGGATATGATTCTTTGTAATTTTTTGTCTAGATTCTAGATCAGTGGTGGGCAATCTTCATGTTTCCGGGCACATCTTGGTGATAACACAAAATCGACATCGTCCACTGTATACGGTTCATGGTTAGCCCAAAGATTTTTGGCTGGACACTAGAGTGTCACAGCCCACAGGTTGTCCACCACTGTTCAAGACCCATTCTTCTTTATAGAATTATTTGCATAGACTTTTTCAAACACTTTCTTAGCTTAAAATCTAATCATTTCTGTAAAACGCTTCTGAACAGCACAACTTGTTCGTTAGATTACGATTACGTTGTCGCATCAACTATAGGATGCAAAGCTGCACTGATAGCTATGTGACGACTGATTTTGACCCATTTTTATAGCGTAAAATGCAGTTTATTGGAATATACCACTCGAGGTTGTATCCAAACTACAACAAGTTTAAGAAATCAAAGCATATCCATCTTCAATATATTTAAAATAAACTTAGAGATTCTCATTGTTCAAAACACTAAAGTATTTAGTGGTATCATATTAAAAATCGATTAATTCTTATTAAGTTATTTTCACAAACCTATTACTCTATAGATATATCAAGATACAATGCATCACAAAAAAGCGTATGCGAAAAAAGTGATTTGTGGGCTGTTCGAAAGCATTAGGCAATAGATGATTGAACTCTTTTTTTAGTCTGCATATATAAATTGAGCTGCTTGTAGCGTTTAACATATCATTCATCAAATATCAGTCTAATAAGTCAGTCGCGTGTGCAAGAGAAAAATATCAAATTATTCAAAAATGGCATTCAAATTCATTGCACTTTTTGCTTTCATTGCTGTTGCATCAGCACTCCCTCAACATTATTATCAACAACCAGCACTCGTCAAGTCATACCAACCAGTCGTTGCTCAATATGCTCAACCAATTGTTAAGAAAGTAGCATATGAAGAACATGAAGCACCAGCAAATTACAATTTCGAATACTCTGTTCATGATGAACATACTGGAGATGTCAAGTCACAACATGAAACAGCCAAGGACGGAAGTGTAGAAGGATATTACACATTGATCGATGCTGATGGTTACCGTCGTGTTGTTCACTACACAGCTGATGATCACAATGGATTCGTTGCTAAAGTTGAACGTGAACCACTCGAGGGACAAAAAATTGTCAAAGTTGCCCAACCAGTTGTTGCTAAGGTAATAAAGTTAATCCTAATTTGATTGTCTTGTAGACTAAATTATTTTATGTAATAAATCTATCTAGGTTGCCGTCCCAGTTGCCAAGGTCCAAACTATCCCATACGTTCAAAAGTATGCTGCTCCAGCCGTAACAGAAGTTAAATACCCAGTCAACAACTACTATGATCATCACTATTAAATTTTATAAACAGCACCATAATGATAATCATGTTGGTTCTATGCTAAGTATAGAATTATCATGTTCAAAAGGCTATTAATAAATCAATCAATATTAAACATAAACATTTGAGTATTTAGTATAATAATCTTTATTCGCACTACTTTTCAAGAAGTTCTAACACAGGCATACCATTTGTACATTTAAAAACTTAAGTCAATAATCAAGCAAGTGGTCATCATAATGCATATACATTAAAAGTAATAAATTCGTGGTTTAATTTGATGATTTTGTGTAGCAAACATTATTTAGTAGTAATATCCTGCACTCCATGGCTTATGTACTGGTTTCCATGGTGCGGGCTCCGGCTTCCATCCAGAATGAGCTGGAATAACTTTAACTGTAGCTTGGAATCCATTCTTAGCATCAGCAGTGTAGTCGACTACTCTTTTTGAACCATCAGGCTCAACCAACCAGTATTGTCCCTTGACTGCTCCATCTACTGCTTTTTCAAATTGTTGCTTAATATCGCCTGTGGATGGCTCATTGACATCATATTTGAATTCATAATTTGCAGGCTTTTCTGGTGGTGGTGCTGGTGTCCAAGCTGGTGCTGGTTTCCATGGAGCATGAGTTGCTGTTGCTGGTGGAAGATAGTATTGAACTGGAGGGATGTAGGTCTTAAAGATTCCAGCAAATGCTGCTGATATAAGACAAGCGAATACTGCAAGTTTTAATGCCATTTTTCTAAATCTTTTTCTTAAGTTTTGATTATTCTTGTTGAAATGATGATAAGTAACTGATAATCATGTTGAAATCTGAAGATCTTTTTATACTCAAAGATTAGCAAAATATTTTTAAGAAAATCTTAACTGGATCAATAATCTTAATTGAAATAATTGTAATAATTAAGGCTTACGATAAAGTGTATTTCATAGGATGGACATCTTTATGAATTTTAGGATGCTTGTATGCAAGCATGCTTTAATTTTATCCAAACTATCTTATCATTAAACGTGCATGTAGACAGCCTTCTTCTGTATCGATATTATTATTTCTTCAATTGTATCAAGTCTCACGGTCTCTTTTCTAGATCAGACATCACATATTAATTATTATTTTGTTAAACTGGAGTTATCTCAAAAGGTTTGCGAAACACTGCTCTAGTTACTTATGTACAAAAACATTCAGTAATATGAAATTATGATACGAGTGATATGCCGACATTACTACTTCAATAAGCACAGAAATTGCTCTACGCTTTTATTATTATTAATTAATATTAATGAATATTATCATGAGGAAGAAGAAGAAGAAGAAGAGATGGTCATGTAAATAAAATTGAAATTCTGTAAGGTAGGTATTTTGAAAGGGAATTGAATATCAGTTTATATAGCTTAAAATTAATTTTTATGAGATGATCCAATGATGATAGTCCATACAAATTAAAAAATCAATTTTGTCAGTATAAAAAGATCTGCAAATCGAAAATAAAGGATCAGTCTCTTAATACATTTTTGTTGATAACATCAAGAAAAGCTTTACTATTGAAATGGTTTACAAATTCGTACTTTTATCATGCATCATTTCGGTTGCAGTTGGTGGATTATTACCGACGTATCTTCCTCCACAATGGAAACCAGAACCAGCTTGGACACCAGCACCAGCACCAGAAAAGCCTGCAAATTATGAATTCAATTATGAAGTCAATGAACCATCCACAGGCGATATTAAGCAACAATTTGAAAAAGCAATAGATGGTGCAGTCAAGGGACAATACTGGTTGATTGAGCCTGATGGTTCAAAAAGAGTAGTCGACTACACTGCTGATGATAAAAATGGATTCCAAGCTACAGTTAAAGTTATTCCAGCTCATTCTGGATGGAAGCCGGAGCCCGCACCATGGAAACCAGAGCCGAAGCCTTGGGCTAGCAAACCAATTTACTATTATTATTAAATAATAGACAATGTTAGATTATTCACTGTGTGAAATGCTGACTCATTGCTTTTAGTGAAATTGTTTAATGCTGTGTTAAAAAATAACAAATTTTTATATTGGTTAAAATAATTGCAAATAAAATTTATGACAAAAATCAGACTAATTCATCATTATTACTATAGTGACTTAACATTAAAATTCATTTCGTTCTTAAACTGGAAATTTTTAAACATTACAGAGCTGACAGGTCTTTGTAGAGGTTTTAAGGAGTTTTTTATGCACGGTGCATAAGGGACCGTTTACTTATTACGTTACGCAAAAACACGAATTTGAAGACTCCCCTTCACCTTCCCCTAAACGGCACACCTAATAAGTGAACTGCCCTTAAGGAAAAATTTTGTCATTTCATAATATTTCAATTGCATCAATACATTTTGTGTCATATTCCAGAGATCGAAGTCACTTAAGTCGGCGGCTAAAAATCGGCTTAGCTAAGCCGTTTTTTTAGCCGGCTAAACTTTTTCGCTTAGCTAAGTCTTTTCTTCGCTTGCCGTACAGATCAAGTATGATCCATGGCCTCCCTCATTCGGCTCCTGAAGCTCTGCTCATATTCTATTGTTCCTAAGTATTTTGGAATGAAATTTTTACGTTTATATTATCAAAGAATATTTTAAGAAAATGAAGATCTTTACTGGTAGGATACATTTTTATTTGACTAGTAATATGAGGATTTGTAAGAAGCACTAATCTCGAATATATAAGGAGCATTCTTATGTGTATACTCAGTTTTATGGATTGAGATTAGTAATGCTTGTGACTGATTGGACATTCTTTAACTCGGCAGGGAAGCCTTGACGAAATTCGGGAATGGGTTGTCGAAATTTGACGATATATGACAAAATTATTAACAACTTTTAATTTCGATTTGCGATATCATGCCGACGTACTTCAGACACACGTCATGAATATGTTCATTGTCTGTTAGGAAATTTAGTAGTGATACGATTTGTCGTCTTTAGAACTAGACTCACGATTAGTCAAATAAAAGTAAGTTTTTAAAAAATAATAAAATTAATGAGAAAAAATCCAAAATTTAATTCATTTGTTCAGTACGTATCTCTTATTTCTGTATTTTTCATTTTTCACATTTTAAAATATACATATATTAATATAAAATTTACAAAATTTTACAGAATTTCTAATTTCTCTTACTGCATTTGCCTATATTTCTATGAGATTGGTTAAGCGTTTGATAATTTGTATTTTCCTAAAGAAATATTTAAGCCGATTGGATTTATTGCCATCCATGTGAAGGTGCTTGAACTTTCACAACAGTTGGTGCCTGCCATCCGTGGCTTGGTGCTTGCCATCCATGAGCTGGTGCTGGGGCAATAACTTTTGTGACTGTTGGTGCTTGCCAACCGTGGCTTGGTGCCTGCCATCCGTGAGCTGGTGCTGGAGCAATAACCTTTGTGACTGTTGGTGCTTGCCATCCGTGGCTTGGTGCCTGCCATCCATGGGCTGGTGCTGGGGCAATAACTTTTGTGACTGTTGGTGCTTGCCATCCGTGAGCTGGTTTTGCTTGCCATCCATGAGCTGGAGCAACGATTTTATGATCAACTGGTTCACGTTGTACATTAGCTTGGAAACCATGATGATCATCAGCTGTGTATGAGACAACACGTCTGAAACCATCTGGATCAACTAAGGAGTATTGTCCTGAGATTGCACCATCCTTAGCAACTTCATGTTGACGCTTGATATCTCCAGTGTGTGTGTCATGAACTTCATAGTTGAATTCATAGTTGGCTGGTGATTCTGCTGGAACTACGTGCTTAACGATTGCAGGTTGTTTAACAATTGTTGTAGCATGTGGATTCCATGGTTCTGGTTGCCAGCCAGTCTCAATTACTCCAGCATTAACAGCAGCCAATGTAACGCACAAAATTACGAATTTAAAAGCCATTGTGAACTTAATTTTTTTTTCTTATTGATGCTTTTCGTTTTAATTCAAGTTATTGAATGATACTGATACTGCACTCAATGTATCCTTATATACTAAAGAAATGCAATATAATACATGCGCAAGGTCAGTTAAATATATCAATGATTGCAAGATTTCAGTTTCATTAATTATTCTTAATGGCTTCATAAAACTACATAAAATATACATAGTTTCATACAATAAAAGTTTCAATTTCGTAGTGTTCGCCAAAAAACAGCAGTTATGTGCAGGCATTCGAATCTAAATTGGTGCAAACTTTTAGTTTTCTTGAAAATCTTTTTAGGTTAAATTTTATGATTAGAAATAAAAAATAAACTTTAGCTGTTCAGACCTTAAGATCCATAGTTGCGCGTTATATGCGTTTCTTGGTTATTGTCAGTTTAACGTGTTAAGATTCAGGAGTCAAACCTAGACTTACAGTTCACAGAGGGGTCCTGAAAAACTACTTTGACATTACTGCCTGTAACTTTTAAGAAGAGGGTGTGAACCGCGTTTTCACCTCATATAATTCGAAAAGGGCCAAAGAAATAATTCACATGCCGAGACGAGAGTCCATGATCGCTTGATCTGTATTGCAATAATTATGTGCCGAAATACTAAATCATTTCACCATCGAGCAACTTCGATTCACCAATTTTATGTCTAGATGATTTAGTTTAATTACCAAAACAGAATACTCGACTGAAATATGATACAATTTTTAACTACTTAAACTGCCAAATATTAATTTTTATTAAATTTACAATGTTCCTCTTAAATTTGTTTAGGTACTTAAATTTCACACATTAAAAATATGATGAGGCACGTGTTAATAATTTTTATTTAAACTTATCAAACTGAATACATCTTTTATAAAATATTCATAGGACGTCTTTATGTTATTACATCATTCGTGCAGCAGCTTCATCTGTTAAGTCGGAATTGAATTCAAAACCTGGGAAGAATTTTGTAAGATCTACAAAATCTTTAGAATGAACTTCACGCTCTGTAAAAAATATTTAAAGTTTAATTCAAATATGCAGGTTCCAATAAAAATTTTTAAAAACGCACTGGCTCTGTTTCCATTTTTCATTGCATTAATTCCTGACTCAACAGCTTGTTCAAACAAATCTTTCTCACTTTCGAGCTTCATTGTGCTTACGACTGAGAAAATGACACAAATAAGTAATCCCAAAATAAAGAGCTTCATATCTGTAAATTAAGTAGCTTTTAAAATTTTAAATAAACAATATTATCAGAATAGCAATGAAATTTATACTTTTCTGATCATTTCCTCCTCATGTATGTGACATGTTCATTTTTTGTTTCACGCGGAATTAAGTGTTAAAAATGATGTTATATTATTTTCCAAAAAATGCTAAACATGATATTTAGTTTTGGATGATGTTAAAGGGTTTAGTAGTTTTTTTAACCGATATTTTTATTTTTGTCCGTCTATTACTAATGCAATGTACCTAGTCACGATTTAAATGTCGCGAATATACAATCCGAGTTGATGTGACTAACAACAGCGAAAAAAGCATCCGATCTGACTAGACTCTTCCTGGGATTGATCCCGAGACGTAAGGGTGGGTAAGCCGACAATCTAACCATTACGCCACTGCTGCTTAATGGGTGTAGTATGAGACTGCTGCTTAATGAATTCTGATCAATTATTTTACAAAAAGATTCTATTTTTTTAAATTAAATTTTCCGCTGTGGTACGTCTTTCAATTTCAGTAAAAACTATTGGAAGTCTAAATTTATTAATCCTTAAAGAAATTTATCTGAAAAATAATTTGAAATAAAAAAGCATCTAGTTTCACTTTATAATTATAAATTCACTCATTTTTGAGTATTTTATATATTTATATTCTCTTTTTCAATATATTCATAAGTCATAGTAACTAAAAATGTACAGGATTTTGTAGAATAATTCATTTCCATATCACACTTACGGCGATTAAAAATGAATAGGAAGTTGAATAACATTGTAATGAAAGAATAGAGGTATTCCTAGCAGACTGGATAAGCGTTTGATAATTTGTATTGTGCTAACGAGCTATTTAAGCCCATGGGTTTGATTGCCATCCATGTGAAGGTGCTTGAACTTTCACAACAGTTGGTGCCTGCCATCCGTGGCTTGGTGCTTGCCATCCATGAGCTGGTGCTGGGGCAATAACCTTTGTGACTGTTGGTGCTTGCCAACCGTGGCTTGGTGCTTGCCATCCGTGAGCTGGTGCTGGGGCAATAACCTTTGTGACGGTTGGTGCTTGCCATCCGTGGCTTGGTGCCTGCCATCCGTGAGCTGGTGCTGGGGCAATAACTTTTGTGACTGTTGGTGCTTGCCATCCGTGAGCTGGAGCAACGACTTTATGGCTAACTGGTTCACGTTGTACATTAGCTTGGAAACCATGATGAGCATCAGCTGTGTATGAAACAACACGTCTGAAACCATCTGGATCAACTAAGGAGTATTGTCCTGAAACTTGACCGTTTTCAGCCTTTTCGTGTTGACGCTTGATGTCTCCGGTATGTGTGTCATGAACTTCATAGTTGAATTCGTAGTTGGCTGGTGATTCTGCTGCAACTACATGCTTAACGATTGCAGGTTGTTTAACAATTGTTGTAGCATGTGGATTCCATGGATTTGGTTGCCAGCCAGTCTCAATTACTCCAGCATTAACAGCAGCCAATGTAACGCACAAAATTACGAATTTAAAAGCCATTGTGAACTTAATTTTTTTTTCTTATTGATGCTTTTCGTTTTAATTCAAGTTATTGAATGATACTGATACTGCTCTCAATGAATCCTTATATACCAAAGAAATGCAAAATTATATGCAAGGTTAATTTCTCTTATGAGTGCAAGGTTTAAAATGCATATATTGTTGAAATTTTTATATTTTCACATGCATATAACAAAGTTTATGACGCTTGATCAATTTATACGTATAAGGAATAATTAAGACCAGTTTAATTTAGTTTTGCAGAACGAAGGAGAAGGAGAATGAAAAATTTGACAAATCAGTTTAGACAAAAAATTTTCTTGTTTATTATCAGTGGAACTTCTGAACGAGGTAAGTTAGTGTTTGGTGCTTAAACTAGTCTAAATATTGTCTCTAATACTTCTAATTTTAAAGAGAATCTTTAGGAAATCTGACCATTACAATGATGTCGCTAAGGCATTCCACGTTGTTGACGGCAAGACAAACATATCTTTCTGAACTGACTTCATGACGGCTAATGTTACTTTACTTAAACGACATAAAAGGGAATCTGCCGAATGGGAAGTCACGTAAAATAAACATACATATTTAGATATTACTGAAATTGCAGAGTTATTAAAGTTTTAATTCATTAATTAAATAAAATATTATAGTTTTTGGCAAAAAATGTATTCATGATTTAAATGTTTTCCTTCCAATAAAACACCTTATTGTGTCTATGTTTATTATCAAAACTAGGGAGCTTAAGTCTTTTCTTTCTTTATTTAAATGTTATAGTAAAAATTATGTTTATAAAATTAGTTTTAGAAGGTTAGAAATTTTTAATAACACTCAGGAAAATTAGAGCCTAAGTCTTTTAAAAGTATTCTGAAATGTGTAATAAAATGAAAATGAATGTTTTGTAAAATGGACTGTATCTTTATTATAAATATATTGAGATAATGAGATGTTTAGAGTTTAAGATTTGAGATTGAAGTGAAAACTTTGATAAATCAAAGGTTTCTAAGATGACATTTCATGAAGATAAAAATATGATGAATTTCATTCAACACATTCTGAAAACAAAGAAAGACTTCTTTTCTAAATCGACAAATTGAATACTTTAGGTTTTTTGATCATGCAAAGTTTTGTTGGTTTCATCCAGAAGCATCCAGTCCTTTGAAACATTTCTGCATCATTCGATTTAATTCTAGATTAATTAGGTCTCAAATTTCTTAATAATTGAAGTCGTTTCAGGATTTGAATTTGACCCCCTAGTTCCCTTGTTCTGACGTTTCTCAATTATTTTCCAAATTTTCTATTTTTCTTGACATTAAGATAGCATTATTAAGTTATTATTGTACAGTAAGTTAAAATTCATATTAAAATGTTTAATTAGACGCTAATCTGTAAATATTTTTAAAAAAGTTGAATAATAAGACTTAAATATACTGTATTTTAAAAATATATGCCTCTTGTATATATTTTTTATTAATTCATTATTGACATTTTTTGTTTAATTATATAAAATCACCATAATTTGCATTTTTACATTTTTTTTCTATCTTGAATATCGTATTTTAACAAAAAATGTACAAAAATAAATTTACCCTGTTTACTTATAATATTTGTGTAATTTATGTACGAGTTTATAATATGAATTGATGTGTATGAACATTGCGGTGCAGAATGATTCAAATAGCAGGCAGAGTGATCAAAAAATTAAGCATTTGTCAATATATAACAGTTCTAATTGTGTTTAACCCCATGGGTTAGCGGCGTGTGGGTTTGGTTGCCATCCGTGTGATGGAGCTTGAACTTTCAAGACTGTTGGTGCTTGCCATCCGTGAGCAGGGGCTGCTTGCCATCCATGAGCTGGAGCTACAACTTTTGTGATTGTTGCTGGTTGGATGACTTTTGTGACTGCTGGCTGAATAACTTTAGTGACGACTGGTTGTTGTACAAGAACCTTATGGTCAACTGGTTCACGTTGTACATTAGCTTGGAAACCATGATGATCATCAGCTGTGTATGAGACAACACGTCTGAAACCATCTGGATCAACTAATGAGTATTGTCCTGAAATGTGACCGTTTTCAGCCTTTTCGTGTTGACGCTTGATATCTCCGGTGTGTGTGTCATGAACTTCATAGTTGAATTCGTAGTTGGCTGGGGCCTCTGCTTCTACAACTTTCTTAATAATTGCAGGTTGCTTAACAATAGTTGTGGCTGGTTGGATGACAGTAGCAGTATGTGGATTCCATGGATTTGGTTGCCAACCAGTTTCAATAACTCCAGCACTAACAGCAGCTAATGTGGCGCAGAGAATTACGAATTTAAATGCCATTTTTGTATTGTCTTAAAAAATTCTTTCTTTTCGATGCTTTTCGTTTTAATTCAACTTGACGAATGATGCTGATACGCTTGAAAGTGATCCCTTATATACTGAAAATACTGCAAGACTATGCAATGTGCATGAAGTACGATGTCAATTATTCTCACACTATGCATTGCACCATTTTTTTTTCTTTCTCTTCCTTATGCCTTTTTTTCTCGTTGATAATATTAATCATTTTAGAACATATTGAATGCATAAGCACATGCAATCACGACTCCCTTTTTTACTTCTGCAAAATACATTCATTCATTCAACAACTAACCTGAAATGAATCTTTTACCATAGAAATCTCTAATTAATTTAACATTCCATTCCTAAAATTGGACATGGATTTTGTTACTCCTTATCAAAGATGTTCCAAACTAGTATCTACATATACATCATAGCAGCATCTTATATAAATGATTTAATATTTTTAGAATAAAATATTTTAGGTAACTTAGACAGGTGGTTCAACAATTTGAATAAACTCTTGATTTAAAAGATAAATTTGGAGCAAAACTGGTTAATTTTGGAAGTGTGAAGGACCAATTTTAAGTATGCATTTTTAGTAAAAGTTAGTGCAAGCAATAAATTTTATCATTTAGTGAATTGCGATGAACTTGAAAATATTGCGAATTTCGATGTTAAATAAGATTGAAGGGCTTGTAAAAGAATTCAATTTTTCGCTTTTTTCGCACTGAAAGTGCAATTTTTTTTCATAAAAGGTATATATTATCGTTAAATTCCAGTTTCACATGTTGACATGCAATAAAGAAATTAATTGCTTAATGGCAATTTTGTAGATTTTGTTAAATTGGATCAGCATGCTCCATAAAGTACAATCTTTATATTTTGTTTCAAAATAAATTTTAATATAATTATATTTTTCTTAACAAGTAAATTCGGAAGCAATATCGACTCAAAAATTTCAAAAGCTAAATAATCTTCAAATGATGTATTGAGAATTGCCTAAAACTAAGTATAATAATCAGACTAAAAAATTCATTAAATTAACCAGTTTTATCATAAATTGGCAGCAATATTTCGGTGCTGCTTATTTTATGGCTTAATAATTAAAAACGCAATTTTAATTTACGTGCTTCAATAAATCAAAAGAAAAAAAATTAAAAATTCCAACAATTTATTACTGCAGGTTAATGACAAAGTTTGGGACAAAAATCTTACAAATTAGCCATAAAATATACTATGACATAGAAATGCTAAGATCTTATAGGTTGTATGCTTTGCATAAAATGAGCTTTTTATCCGAGCCTGATATCTAAAAGGCTGATTATAAAGATATCAAATGTTCAATTAAAATCTGGCAAGAACCTTTAAAGGCACTAATTAAAATTTTTCAAGAATTCTTAAGGACAAGTTTTAAGTTTTATTGCATTTTCATCTTTCTCTTTATTTCATTTTCCATTGCTTTTTGCGCCAATTTTTTTTCTTTCTTTCTCTATCTCTATAATGACCTTAAACTGTATTAATTGTCTTGAAGTCTTTTCGGAACCTGTTCACTGGTCAGATATAGATATGAACGCCCGCGATGTGAGTATGTGCATTTACACATTACAATCGATCCAATTTATCATGTTTTCTTTTTCCTTCATCTCCCTCCTTTTTACATGTCCGAGACAGCACCATATGACATGAATATCAAAATTTGCAGTTCAAGATCAATAGTATTGCTCAATAATGCAAGTTAGTGCAGGCATAAAGGAATAACTTTTTTATTACTATCAATGTCTGGTATTGTTCATTTATGGTCTGAAATCATTATCTTTTCAGACTATAAATGAGTCTCGTATGTACACTGAAGTATTATGTAATTAAAAGTTCAACTAATCTTAGTTCATCAGTTCTCGCAATTAAGCATAAAATTAATTAGAGCATCCTTATAAAGCAATAAGTTTTAAAAATGAAGATCACAGTCTTACACATTATGCATTAAGCTCGTTCTTAGAAAGGACCTATTAATTTTGATAAGATTAATTTAATTAAGACATTTTGATTCTATTTATAAATTTCTATTCCTTATATCAAGAATATGAAAGTAAAATCTAGGATTTATTAAATTTGAGTTTGTAACATAAACAAAATTCAATTTTTTAACAGCAACTATTTTTACAACCATTTCTCAAAATAACAATCTTATTTAGTAATGATATTGATGTCCGTGGTTTTCAAAGACTGGTGCTGGTTGGTAAACCTTTGAGATTGTGGCTGGTTGATATACTTTGGTTACAACTGGTGCTTGTGCGACGATTTTGTGGTCAACTGGTTCACGTTGTACATTAGCTTGGAATCCATGGTGATCATCAGCT
This sequence comes from Chironomus tepperi, assembly GCF_022539635.2. Taxonomy (NCBI): domain Eukaryota; kingdom Metazoa; phylum Arthropoda; class Insecta; order Diptera; family Chironomidae; genus Chironomus; species Chironomus tepperi. The sequence continues at coordinate 318,659 of NW_027226441.1, forward strand.
GTGTATGAAACAACACGTCTGTATCCATCAGCATCAATCAATGAGTATTGTCCTGAGATAGCACCATCCTTAGCGACTTCTTGTTGACGTTTGATATCTCCGGTATGAGCATCATGAACTTCATAGTTGAATTCGTAGTTGGCTGGGGCTTCATGAGCAACTTGTTTGACATAAGCAGCCTGTTTGATGACAGCTGGTTGAACGTATGTTGCTGGTTGATAAGCAGCTGGTTGGTGATAATAGTTAGAATTATATCCAAGATCGACAACTCCAGCTGAGACAACTGAGAGAATTGTGAATGAAAGAACTAATTTGAATGCCATTTCGATTTTTGTTTGTTTGACTTGTTTATACAATTTATAAAACTTGAATGATATAAAACTAAGTTATTATTACGCCTTATATACTGACACTCGTAAATTTTTTGTATGAAAATTTCTTTCACTTGATTTGAACCTTTCTCTACGTCATTTTCTGTTAAAGCACTTCATGTCTCCGTTGTACAATATCTTACATCGTTGAAATAAAAAGAAAAAACTCAAAAACCTTCAGTTTAAAAATTTAATTTGGATTGCGTATTAATTTTTTAAAAATATCAAGGAACTCAAAATTGACAATTTATTTAGAGCAAATACCAATAGTTTTGATAATGATATGAGAATTTGAATAAAATATGCCAAAAATTGAGATAAAAAGGTTTTAAAATTCTAGATTTGAGCATATTATTTTTTTTGAGTTTGAAGCTTGATAAGTCACTGATTAAAAAACTATGATTAAGCATAAAAAATTGAATAATTTGAAATTAATTAATGAGGCCCGTATTTGTTAATTCAAAAATCAAAAAAGGCAAGTTTGCTTATTGCAAAAACTATTAAATTTTTTCGTATTCGTTGCTCTTGTTTTCTTATTCTCAAAAAAAAAGGCAACTTAATGGAAAGTGTTAAATCAATAATGAAAGAACCCTTGAAAGTAAAATTGAAGAACATGTTACGATGCAGCAGAATTGTCGAAAGAGTATAAAAGATAATGGTGCATTCGTTATACAGTCAGTAAAAAGTTTAAACTTGAATTAACTAGATCAACTCTTAAAGAAAATAAAATAATTGAATCTTTAAAAATGGCTTTTAAAATTGTCCTTTTGTTTGCTTGCATTGCCGCAGCTTCAGCTGGAATTTTGGCTCCAATTGTACAACATGAAGCACCTGCCAATTATGATTTTAACTATGAGGTTCATGACACAAATACTGGAGATATCAAGAGACAACACGAAGTTGCCAAGGACGGTGCTATCTCAGGAGAATACTCATTATATGATGCTGATGGTTTCAGACGTGTTGTAAGTTACTTAAAGAATTTTAAAAAATATATACTTTTACTAATTAAAGAACTTTAAATTTAAAGGTAACATACACAGCTGATGATCATCATGGATTCCAAGCCAATGTACAACGTGAGCCATTAGGACATAAAGTAGTTTCAGCACCAGTTGTTACAAAAGTTATTCAACCAGCAACAGTAACAAAAGTAGTGTCACCAGTCTTCTCACATGGATGGCAACCAAACCCACATGTTTCAAATCCATGGGGTTAAATTATCACAAAAAATATAATTGTATATACCGTAACTTGATATTAAAAGGCTTTTATAAAAAATTCATAAAAATATATTTCTTTTTAATATATTTAACTTTCAGCTACATTTACTTACATGTAATCACTTCAATAGTACCAAATTCAATATGTAAATTAAATTATGTAATACTTCCTTTAGTTGATCTTGATTCCCTTAAAAGTCTTCAAATAGTTTGAATGAAACATCACAGATTCTTGTGAAGTCAGTAAGTTGATAGAACTTTGTATTTTGTGCAAAGTTATTCTCAAGTTCAACAAATATTATGTTCAATGCAGCCGAATTGTTTAAATAGCGCCAGTATTTTTTAAGTCCTACTTTATATCCACGATGTATGTTTAGAATATAATAGTAGAAATCAAAGCAGCGATAATAGTTGAAGAACTTGCGGACGTGCTCACGATAATATTCCATTCTTTTGAGATTGTAGTCATATAAATTACGATGTTCGTCATATTGAACCTGATAGTCTAAGAAAGTAAGAGAAAAGATTTAAATATAACAGAAACAGAAAATTTTAATTAAGAATCATACCGTCAATAGTGATTTTCGGGAGATTGAGAAAAACATCAAATAATGATGGCATGTATCCGTCTTTTTGTAGGTAGAAAACCACTAGCAATAATAGATGCTTGGGATCAATTGTACAAACAGATTTTTCAATAATCCAGTGTCTTATAAAATGAAAGAAAGTTTTTGCTTCTGACTGAACATGAAATAAATGCTTAAGGATTCTGTACTGCTCAACTTTTAATCCATTTCCAATGCTAATCAAAAATATTTGATTGGTCAAATAAAATTCACATTCAATGGATGATTCATCTGAAATTCTGAGCACTCTCCAATCATCACTAAAGTCCAAAATGTCTCTTAAGACTCCAATGATTCCATAATCTCTTTCTGGATCTGATTTCTTAAAATAATTGTCACCTAATAATTTCAAATCGAGTGTTGTTAAAAGTATTTAATTTAATTTAATAAAAACTGACTTACCTATGACGATCTGCAGATCTATCACATCATTCTTCTTTGCAACTCCTACTTCTGTTAATCCAGTAACATACGCTTTGCACATTTTTTTCATCTTTTGCATTATCAACAATTCAATGCTTAGTTTTGCCAATTCAAAGTTCTTCATCTTACTTTGATTTTTTGAATGATTTGATAACTCGTAAACATATTGATTTACTTGCTGAACAAATGACTCAAACTCTTCACGATGCATTTTTAATTAATTTTAATTATTGTCATAAAACTTTAGCATGATATGAAATAACCTCAAAATATTTTAGAAAATAAATAAAATTTTTCAGCGGGGCACACAACTAAATGTCAAAAATATCTTTGAAAAGTAACGTTCATTTAAGAATTGATTCGAACCAATATAACACTTTAAATTCCTACTTACCGTTATATTTTAACTTCTACTTACTGTTCAATATGAAATAGCTTTTAATATCTGAATTTTTGTCATGTGCATCTTTATATTTTACATGATCCAACATTTTAGGAATATGAAAATAAGAAATTTTGCAGACTTGACTGCCAGTGAGGATGATCAAATGTTGAAATTTTTTAAGAGAAATAAAAAACCATTTTAAAGACAAAAAAAAAATCAAGTAACCTTTGGAAATTATGTTTCTTCACTCAAAATCATTCATAAATTTTTCATCAAAGCAACAAGACCGTTTTTATCGGGCTCCATCAATTTTCGTTCAACTTTGCCTTCAATCTTGTTTGATTATCTGAATGATGCAAGCCTAATTGTAAGAAATTCAAATTAATTACGTTTAATTCAATTAATTGTACGAAATTGATAAAAATTGCATAGGTCTATTGGGGAGTGATCCAAATGTTCAAAAAATCAAGATTGAATGACTAACTTGATTATCTTCATCTTATTTTATTGAGATCAAAAGGATCCGAATTGGTTCGTCCAAAATCTTGGAATCAAAGGCATAATGAGTCCAAAATTTTTTCTGAATTTTTAGGTTCCAAAAGAATTCAATTTTTAATTTTGGAACTCGAAAAATTTGGATCAAAATTTTGGGGAAAAAATTGGATCCCAAAATTTTGAAACTCGAAAAAAAAATTCGGATTCTAAAATTTTGGAACTTTTCGGATCAAAATTTTGAATTTTTCAGGTTCCAAAATTTTTGTTTTTTTCGATCCATAATTTTAAGATTAAGATTTTGAAACTTTTATAATTTTAAATATTTTGTGCCTAAACTTTTCCAATTATACTTTCAGCAATTAATTATTGTTTTTTTTTTTACATTTTTACTTTGATTTTCGAATAAATGTAATTAAAAAATAAAATATTTAATTTTGCGTTTTATCTCTTTTTATTTTTGGTTTTTTTTTTGGACTTTATTTTATTTTTTTTTTGAGTTTTAAAATTTTGGAACTCGAAAAAAAATTCGGGTTCCAAAACTTTGAAAGCAATTTAAATTTTTTTTTTCAGTTTTGATTATTGTTTTTAATTTTTATTTATTTTAAAATGTACCAATTTTTGTTTTATAAAAACTTACTTCACTTTGATCGGCTAACTGACCACCCAGTTACTGGTCTATCGCTTTATTTGATAGCTAAAAACCATGGTTAAGTGCTCCATTTAATGATTTTTTTAGTTTCCCATAGAAAAAAAATCACGTGTTGTAGCCCCTTGAAATTTTGAATTATTTTGACCGTTAAATTTCCAATAAAATTCCCGGTAAATTTCATGAAATTTTCAGTTTATTTACAAATTAAATCCTGATCGCTAAGCAAAATAAAGTGCTTAAATCCCTCGATCAATAAGACTTTTAACATTCTTTAATTAATTGAATCAATTAACATCATTTGTAACGGTTATTTTTGAAAATTTTATCTCAATCTCAATAGAATCACACATAGAACTTCCATGCGATTTTTAAAATTCTCATATAACTTATTCTGAACAATTTTGAATATAATAATACTAAGTCTAAAGCTTCTTTCATGATTTTCAATATTGAAAGTAGAAAATAAAGCTACAAATCATAAGGTATGAAATGGAAAAACAATTCAATAATTAAAACAACAACCCATCTTGAAAGCATGGAAGTTGAAATAGCATGGCAATATAAAGTTCTGACCAAAACATTCCAGGAAATTTAGTTCTTGCTTAAATATATTTTTAATAAACTTGCAAATAATAGTTTGCATAAAATGGCATCAAGTATAATTAACGAACAAGATTTACGAGCTTTTTTAGCAGCATCTGAAGATGAAATTAACCAAATAACAAATATTTCTAACTTTGAGAAATATGATGATCCAACGAACTTTGAAGTTTGTAATGAATTAGTTCAGCTGATTAAATCTGAACTAAACAAGGTATGATAGCTATAGATTGTTTATAATAAAGAATTGTTTAATATTATTAACTTTTACAATAGGAATGTGATGCATACGTAATTGGTCCACGTCGAATGGGACTCAGCGAGGGAAAAGCAGAAATTGCTGTATTTTTGGACATTGGTAGCTGGTTATTTTAATTATGCTATATTTTTATCGGTATGTAATGTATCTTTGTTTTTCGCAGGTCAACATCGATTCTTTTCTGAAAGAAACTATAAAACAAACATCCAGGAAATTAAAATGCTGGAAAAACTGTTGCGAAAACAACCCAAATGGAGAATTTTGCGTTTGAATCATGCATTACCGTCTCTTAATGTGATTTATCGACCAACTAATCAGCGATGTGACTTGAGCGTTACTAATGGATTTAGTGTTCAAATATCGGAAATGATTGGTCATTTCTTTGAGATTCAACCAGAAGCTGTTAAATTTTATCATTTCATTCGTATATGGCTACGCATCAACAAGATCACTTTTAAAGCTTTCACTTTGACTTTGCTGGTCATGAATTATTTGCAAGAGTGCAATTTGATGCCAACTGCTTTTAAAGCTCAAAAGAATGTTCCTCAAAGCTTCATCGAAGGTAAGTTCTTAAATTTTGTATGAAGTCATCACACGAATGATAATTATTTTCAAGGCATTCCTGTAACTTTTGATTCCGCTCGTGACATATGCAGTTATAGCGTTAAGAAGATGCCTTTCTATTATGTCCACATTCGCGGTTTCTTTCGTTATTACGCAAGTTTCAACTTTGCTGAAAACGTCATCAGTACTTACTATGGATATCCAGTACAAAAAGAAGAGTACCAACCAAGACTTGATTATGATTCACCAATGTGTGTTGCAGCTTTCTTGAATCAAAAGTGCAATATCTCACGATATGTAAGTGAGGAACAAGTTAAGAATTTCACGGATGTTTGTCATGCGTCATACAAGTTTTTGATTAGAAATAACTACTGATTTGAAATAGTCTCAATAGGAGAGGTAGATGTAAAAGCGAGCAAAACAAACGAATTAAGAGAAGATCTCCGAGAAAATTATAAATTTGTATTCATATTTCTTATATTTTATTTTTTTAAATTTAAAACGCCAATGGCTCAACTTGCTTTTCTATTCTGCTCAATAAACTCATGGATTCACTCACATTTGTATATTTTTTTTCCATTATCGACAGACGCTCAATTCTCTCGATCAAATTAACTTGTTTTAAAAAGCAGATGCGTTCGAGAGTGTTGTTTCAGTCAAATTGAGTTATTCAGTGTTGTAAGTTGTTAGAGTGCTCTAAAGTTAAGGAATAAAAAAAAAATATATTGGTGTTGTGTCTATAATTTTTCGTACACATAGCATCACAACATTCTCAGAATTCCGAGATTCCCCATTTTAATCAGTGGACCATACTTGATTTTTAAATAATAAAAAACATTCTACGCAGTATTCAGACATGGAAGAGACTATGTGGAAGAAACTAATGCAGCTTAACTCTACGGATGTTTTGAATCAGCTTTGTTTATATTATGGAAATTTTTTACCTATGGAAGTACGCTTTCATCTAGCTGAATGGATCGAAAACACTATTGTGTAAGATTTGCTTATCTTTATTTTATTTTTGGTTAATGTTGTGTGCCTTGGTCAGATACTGTTATAATATTAATCTCGGCATTTCACCGGTTTTTATCTATATGTGTGTGGAAGCTACATAAATTATTAATACTTTGACAAAAAACAGAATATGTCCATCAACTTGAATGAAGCTTTATTTTTGTTGTTTTTATTAAAATTTCAGGAAGCTATTGTGCATCGACCCAGAAAATCCAGAGTATGATTTTATGACGAAGAAATTTAAGAGTGATTTGATAGAACAGATGAATCAGCGATCAGAACAAATGCTTGCAGAAAATATGATTCCAACAAAAGCTCGTTTGGATGAAGCAGTAAAGCGATTCCAATATATGAATCCAACAGATTTATTTTCTCAAATTGCAGAGATAATAAGAAGAGAATGTCAGCTTTTGTATGATTATCAAAATGGAAATTATGCTAATTATGTCAGCGGATCAAGAGATATAGATCAAAAAATTGAGAATTTAAAAGACTTGTTCAGCTCTTTCCTCTCCAATGACGTCACAAAGTGGACTAAAAATTTTTATGTTTATCAAGAGGAATATTACATGATCAATGGCAACAATTCACCTTTAACTAACATTAATGGTGGTTCTCCGTCACATCCAATAGAAATTAACTTACATACATCCTCCTTGACATATATGCTGGATGTCTTGAAAAATATTCAGTTCCATATTACTGAAAAATTAACATCAATTACGAGGGAGTGTCAAGAGATTTTAAATAGCGTTGTCGATGACTTTATACTCCAATGGAAGTGTAATCAGTTGATTTATGGAAATAATGACTTCAGTATCAATGGAGCAAATACTGATAAAATGAATGTTTGGTGTTCAGAATTGGGAAAGATCTTTACAAATTTATATGAAACTATTAAAACGTTGCAAGATAATCATAAACAATTGCCTAATGGAACTGATAATTTTGCAAACATTTTAACAAGTCAAGGTCATATTTCGTTAAATCTACTATTGAAATTGATAAGAGAATCACTGATTGTTGAACATCAACCGCCACAAGTGATCAAGACAAATACGAGGTAATTACTTTATCACATTAATTTTTGCGTTTTATTGATGTAGGACATGTTTACATTTCTGAAGTATATGCCTACTATAATACACTGACATGTAATCATAATCTAGTTCTTCATATTCCTAGAATTATTGCATCAGAACTATTTTATTAATTGAATATTATTGTAATATTATAGATTCACAGCATCAGTTCGTCTACTTATTGGAGATGCATTGAATAACAAAATTGTCAATGGAATTGCACGAGGATCTATCGTGTCAGAAGCACAAGCTAAAAACATCAATACGACCAACGTTGAGCTCTCATGCGGGGAAATTACAAGCAATCAAGTGAATTTAGAAGTTAAAGGAAATTCATTGACTGGTCAGTTCCGTAGCATGCTTCTTAAGAACTTTAAGCGAGTTGGCAAAAAGTCATGTGAAATGGTAACTGACGAGAAGTTTGCAATTGTCTTCACAATTTCTATGGAAATTTTCGGAAGACAATTGAAGGAGAAGATTTTAAGCCTTCCAATAGTCGTAACTGTTCATGGATCACAAGAGATTAATGCTTGGGCAACGATTCTATGGGACAATGCTTTTGCTCGTACCAGTCGACAATATTTTGCAGTTTCTGATACAATTTCATGGAAGGAATTCGGACAAGCATTAAGTTATAAATTCCATTCAGTGACAGGTCGTGGATTAACAGATGAAAATTTACATTTTCTGGCTGAAAAGTTTTTCGATCAGCCTGTTCCGTTTCCAGTACCAGACACTCATTTGGTCACATGGAGTTCATTTTGTAAAGAAAAGCTTCCATATCGAGACTTTACATTTTGGGAATGGTTTTATGCTTGCTTGAGATTAACAAAGGATAATTTAAAGAATGCATGGTATGAAGAGCGAATAATAGGATTTATAGACAAGAAGAAGACAGAAGATCAATTGCATGGCTCTCCGCACGGCACTTTTATTTTGCGCTTCTCAGACAGTGAACTGGGTGCTTTATCAATTGCATGGCTTAATTCACAAGGATTAAATGTTGCAGAAGTGCTTCATATAAGACCTATTAATTCAAAAGAGTTCGATGCAATCCATATAAATCAACGAATACACGATGTGGATGAATTGACTTACCTGTATCCAAACATTCCAAAAGATGATGCATTCAGGATTGATCGGAATCCACATTCTCCAGGAGATTATGTTGCTTTTAGGACAGTAATGAGGGTAGACATTAAGAGGAGATAATCAAATTTTACTAATACTAAAACTAAGTATTTTTTTTGTAACTGCCATAATTTTTTTAAATTTTTTATTTAGCCTACTGCATTTATTTTGTTTTTTATAAATTTTATTTAATATTTAAGTTTTTTAATAAAATAAAGACTAATGAGGGAAAAAGAAAGTGTAGAAGTAATTTTAAATGATTTTGAGACAAATCCAAAGTGCCCTAAACATGGACCAACAGTTCTATTTGCTTCAAAAAGTCAAAAATATTTTTCATGCTCCTGCGATCGTTCGAAGGATTGTTTTTACTTGGAATATGACAAGTTTTTAAGGATTAAGGATCAAATAGAATCTGGAAATGAAACAGAAACTAGTAAAAATGAAGGAACTATCAAAGAATTCGATTTAAGAAAAGATCCAGATCAGAGATTCTTCTGCATTACATGTGATGAGTTTACAGTTGATTCACAAAAAAGTCATAAGTCACATCAAGTTAAGAAAGTTTCCGATGACAATCTTCAAAATCCATCCTTATTTCTTCCACAACTTAACAATGATAAAGTTAATGCTCAATATTTCTTTGACAATACAACTTTAGGATTTATTGACTCCGTGCTTGATAGCTTACAACTGGATCATGTTATTTGTATAGGAGCTCCACGTCTTCATGACTATTTAAGAAATAAAAGCAGTAAAAAATCATTACTACTGGATATCGACAAACGATTTCAGCCGTTCTATCCTGAAGAATTCTGTCATTACAATATGTTCAATAATTACTTTTTCAATGGAAAGAAGGACGAAGATAAACTGGAACAATTTCTCAAAAATAGCAATAAAGATGAGAAATCACATCATTGCCTATTTACAGATCCACCATTTGCAGCACGAACAGAATTGCTAACTCACACAATTAGAACAATTTCTTCTCTCTATTTTAGAATGAATCATAAGCTTCTTCCAGTCTTTTGGATTTTCCCGTACTTTAATGAATGTCACATTAAGAAATATATGCCAGAGATGGAGATGCTAGACTATCAAGTAACTTATATGAATCATCATGCATTCAATAATGAATATAAAGGACGAAAAGAAGGATCTGTTGTAAGGATATTCACAAATATTCCACAAAATTTAATCAAGTATCCAACATCTATGACTGACTATCGATTCTGTAAGCCATGCAACAGATTCGTGTCAAAATCAAATTTACACTGCAACATCTGCAAAATCTGTCCATCTAAAAATGGAGCAACTTATAGACACTGTAAATTATGTAGAAAATGTATGAAGCCAAATTATAAACATTGCAGTACATGCGATAGATGTACAGTAACAAATCATGATTGTAAAGAGTTTCAAATGCATCAAGAATGCAGAAAATGTCATGTGAAAGGACATGTAGAGAAATATTGCAAGTCAGCTAAAAAATTGAATAAAAAGTAATATATTAAGTCATAAATATGCTTATTAAATGCAAATGCATTCACTAGCATTCACAATTTCTTTGCATGCGATCCATAATTAACGGACAAAATTCAAATTTTTAGAGCATGGAAATGTAAACTTATGAGTTGTTAGTCCCCTGTGTTTACATTTTTGAATTGGAACAAAATTATCAAATAATTATTAAGATGCCTAGTTTTGCACAGAAATGGCAATATTATTCAAAACGGAAACTATTTAGGTTTGGAGTTCCATTTGTATTACTAGTTGTCGGTGGATCATTTGGATTAAAAGAATTTACACAATTAAGGTAATCGGCGGTAATTTTTTCATAGCCGGAAAATAACTAAATATTTTTTAATTCTTTAGATATCAATTCAGCAGTAAAGTAACAGTTAAGCCAGATGAGCTGGATAGAATAGGAATCAAAATGAAGAAACCAGAAGAAGTGACACTCGAGACTGAATATGAAAAGGTTAAAGTGTTAGACATCGACAATTGGGAAAATAAAAGAGGACCAAGACCATGGGAAGAAGTTCAGAAAAAATAGTAAAATGTCTACTGACTTACTATGTATTTACTTGTGTATATAATAAGACATAGTGATACAATAATATAGTTTAAATTAATTCCAATATTGATTTATTATTTCAAAGTTATTGTCACAGGTACAATATTTCCTACTGATAGCAACAAATATCATTAAAAGCGTACGTAATATCATAATGTGATGAAAGCTATTGTCATAGAATGTAATATCTTGCAGTTTGTCTAAATGTTTGTATTAATCTCTCTATATCGTGATATGTATAAAGAAGAACTAACATGGAGTTGTTCTGTTTCCATACCTACACCATTCTCTTATTAAAGTCATAAATGCATCTCCCGGACCAGGACCAGCAAAATCTTTACGTCCAAAAATTTTATAATCATCTGTCAACTTTCCTAAAGCCATTGCATCGTCAAATACCTGTACAATTGCATTGATGACTTTTTGGTTTGGTGGGACGCTTGTGAATTCACCAATAACTCCTACTCCAATAGTTTTATCATTAAAACCTTTTGAATGAGTTCCAAAATAATCCCATCCAACTCCTTCAAATGCAAAACCTAAATTCGTATTTTAGATTAGAATTCGATATTTTTCAAAAGGACGATCAAATCTTACCATCACCACCAAAAAATATGTTATAGGCAATATCATCTAATGGAGGATTTTTAGTAAAATCATAAGCCTGAAGTGATCTTGCTCTAGCCATGCATGCATTCTATGTTAGTATGAAGAAAGTAAGGAATTATTTAATTTAACAAAATTAATAAAACCATTTACCAAGTCATTGCATAATGGTGTAACTGTGTGTCCAATCAAAACCCAATCCATAGTTCTACTAAATTTTTCTGGCGTTCCTCTTCGATTTTGAGCAACCCATTCTTCCCGTCGATATATTTTGTGCACTGAAATATATCTTTAATGTATACCTTAATGCTGTTAAGGATGCACTAAAAAGCTTACATGGACGGAAGTTGTCAATTGTTGCAATAACTGCATTTAAAGCGTTAGCCTTTGGTTCAAAATATTTTAAATCATCTTGTAGCACAATTATATGATCAGTGGCTATAACTCCGCGTTCTACAAAAGTGGATATAAAGCTCTTCAGTAAATTAATTAGTCCTAAATAAGGTGCTACTGTGGAATAATCTCCAATAAATGCTATGCAAATCCCAATGCTATTGTATTCTGTAGCTTCACTATTTTGCGTATGCTGTCCTTGGTAATCAAATCCACGTCCTTCATAAACCCTTTCGTCCCTGCCGATAAGAAAATTGTAAGCAATATCATCAAGGTTTGGATCTTGAGATTGAATCGATTTAACAGCTGATATACAGTCAACCTGCAGATATAATTAAAATATCACTTCCAGTTCTGATGTTTAACTAAAAAGGGCGATTTGGAATTATATTAACCTCATTGATACACGATGACCCTCGGGTATGACCAATAATGATTCGCTTTATTGGGGACTTTAACATTGGAATTAAATTAGATTTTGGTGGATCTGCTCCCCAATTTTCCCGAGTCACAAAATATTTTGGTAAAACAATCCCTGGTGTTGTACTTGTAGTTTCAATTGTTGTCTCATCCGTAGTAATAAACTCTGTAGTGGTAGCTTCTAAGAAATTTTATAGCATGTAAATCTACTTCAAGCTATATCCAATAAACATTTACCATTATTGTTTTGATTATTAGCCAGCAGATAATAAACCACAACAGACACTCCAATGATAATGCTTACTATTGATAAAATTACCGGCACTAGCCATACGCCCCTACGTGACATAATTTTTCTGATAACACCTTTTCGCTCCTTCATATCGTCTGTAGTAGAAGAATTTGTGGAATTTCGTGGACTTTCATTTGGATCTATATACAGCATAAAAGATCACATTAGTAATTAGTATTTTAACTCATTTCAACGACCAACCAGCTTCTGACGAGTGATGATGGATATGATAAACAAGATCTCCAACATGAATTCCATCACTGTTTTCAAATTGGACATTCGAAGAATTAGGCTTAATATCAATTAAATTGTTCGATGCTAAATTGTTATTAAGATTTTGAGTTAAGTTTGAATATTGATTCTTAATGTCAGCAACTGCTAAAGAGCTGCTTAAAGTTGAAAAGGAATCACTTCTTTTTGACAGTTGACTGTCGCTTGGAATGGTTGACGTTGAAGGTTCAAACATATTCAACTGGATTTTTGCGATTAACTGACCTACTCGCGAGCTTAAAAGAGACTAAACTTCTTAACAATCCAAAAATATTTCAAAATTGACTAATCTAATCGATTTGTTTTGGGTATGTTATCTTAATTGTCAACAATTAATTTATTCTGATTACATAGCAAGTAATTTCAAATTTTATTGTCATTAAGCTTAAGTGCTTTTAATATTTACAATACGGATTTATACGGATAATAGTTTTTGTTAGTGTCCATAACTAACAAGAAGTTGTTCTGTTTCCATATCTGCACCATTCTCTTATTTTCGTCATAAATGCTTCACCCGGACCTGGCCCACCAAAATCACTGCGACCGAATATCTTATAATCGTCCGTCAATTTTCCTAGAGCCATTGCATCATCCAATACTCTTAATATTGCGTTTAAAATATTGTCATTTGGAGCAGTATTAGTAAAATCACCAATAACTCCATTAGTAATTGACTTGTCATTCAATCCTGAATGAAGAGCTCCACGGACATCCCATCCTCGACCCTCAAAAGCAAACCCTAGAAATTAGAATGCAAGAATTACTGCAGATAACTTGAGTTTTACTTACCATCACCACCAAAGAATATATTGTAAAGGATATCACTTAACCCACGACTAAAGTCATAGTTTTGCATCGATCTTGCTCTACTTTTGCAGGAAGTCTGTCGAAAAATGTTTTAAATTTAAGTTTACTTTAAAAATTTTTTGTTTACCAGATCAGTGCAAAGTGGTGTGACAGAATGTCCAATCAGAACCCAATCCATTGTTCTGGTGAAAGGAATCAATTCTGATGTTTGTCTTTCAGCCATCCATTCTTCTCGACGGTAAATTTTATACACTAAATAAAAAGGAATCATTAATTTATGGCTTAATTATCAATTTATCCTTATTTTACATGGACGGAAGTTTGCTAATGATTTAATAACATTGTTCAACGCATCAGCTTTTGATTCAAAATATTTTAAGTCATCTTGATGCACGATTATATGATCTTCGATTAAAATGTCAAGTTCAATAAGATTTGAAATAAATTCTGTCAATGAATCAATCAGTTCAGAACTAGGCGCGATTGACGTATAATTTCCAATGAAAGCTATACAGATTCCAATACTGTTGTATTCCGTTGCATCTAAATTTTCTGTATGCTGTCCTTGATACTTGAATCCACGTCCTTCATAAATTCGTCCATCTCCACCAATAAGAAAGTTATAAGCAATATCATCCAGGCTTGAATCTTGTGTTTGAATTGATTTCACCATATTAATGCAGTCATTCTAAATAAAGGATAGTTTTAAAAATATAAACATCAGTTATTCAGATCTAAAATACTCAGAGCTAATGACAGTTTAACGAGTGAAGTTCCTGAACCTACACCTACAGTTTAGAGTGCAGTGGGATCTGAATCACTCTTTCGACAACATTACTGCCTGTAGCGTACATATTCATATTTTTGAGATGCATATCTACCTGATTTGTACAAAATTCTCCACCAGTATGTCCTATGATAATTCTTTTAATTGGTAAATCTAGTTTGGAAATGTTAGATGATCGAGGAGGCTGTGCACCCCATTGCTTACGAGTAACAAGATTGAAAATTAAAGGATATTCTGTTGTAGACGGTTCAGTTGTTTCTTCAAAAGGTGTTGTTACTTCATAAGGTGTTGTTGCTTCAAAATTAGTAGTAGATGTTGTAGAAGCTAATGTTGTAGGAGTAGACGTTGTACTTATATTACATTCAGTCGTTCTGTTTCCATATCTGCACCATTCTCTTATTTTCTTCATAAATGCTTCACCCGGACCAGGCCCATCAAAATCACTACGACCGAAAATCTTATAGTCTTTGGTCAATTTTCCTAAAGCCATTGCATCATCCAACACTCTTAATATTGCATTTAAAATATTGTCATTTGGAGCAGTATTAGTAAAATCACCAATAACCCCAGTAGCAATTGTTTTGTCATTCAATCCTGAATGATGAGCTCCAAGGACATCCCATCCTCGACCCTCAAAAGCAAATCCTAGAAATTGGAATGCAAGAATTACTGCAGATAACTTGAGCTTTACTTACCATCACCACCAAAGAATATATTGTAAAGGATATCACTCAACCCACGAGAAAAGTCAAAATTTTGTAATGACCTAGCTCTACTTTTACAGGCACTCTGTAAGAAATTTTTTAAATTTAGTTCACTGAGATTAATCTTTTCATACCAGATCATTGCAGAGTGGTGTTACAGAATGTCCAATCAGAACCCAATCCATTGTTCTAGTGAAAGGAATCAATTCTGATGTTTGTCTTTCAGCCATCCACTCTTCTCGACGGTAAATTTTATATACTGAAAGAAGATGTTCATGTTAAGCTTTCAGTTGGCAACAGATAAATTAGAAACTTACATGGACGGAAGTTTTCAATTGTGGCAACAACTCTATTTAAGGCGGAAGCCTTTGTTTCAAAATATTTTAAATCATCCTGCGAAACTACTATGTGATCTTCAGCAATGATCTCATACTCTATAAAGGTTCTTATGAAGTTATTCAATAAATTAATTTGACTTTCAGTTGGTTCTTCTGTTGAGTAATCTCCAATAAATGCTATACAAATTCCAATGCTATTGTATTCTGTGGCATCAACATTTTGGGTATGCTGTCCTTGATAATAAAATCCACGTCCTTCATAAATGTTATTGTCACCACCAATCAGAAAGTTGAAGGCAATATCATCGAGACTTGGATCTTGAGTTTGAATTGATTTTACAGCTGATATACAGTCGACCTGCAATTGATAATTTAAATATCACTTCCAGTTCTGTTTTTAACTCAAAAGGGTAATTTGGAATCATAGCAACCTCATTCATACACGATGCTCCTAAGGTATGTCCAATAATGATTCTTTCGATTGGTAATTTCAACATTGGAATTGAGTTTGATTTTGGTGGATCTGCTCCCCATGCATGACGAAGTACCAAGTATGAAGGAACCGTTGGATATGATATAGTTGTTCTTATCACTGTTGACGTTTCTAATTTTGATGTCGTAGAATATTCTATGGTTGTATCCTGGCCACAAGCACTTGTTCTGTTTCCATATCTGCAAAAAGTTTTGATTATGTTCATAAATGCATCTCCAGGTCCTGCAAGACCAAAATCACTTCGACCGAAAATTTTGTAATCTTCCGTCAATTTTCCTAATTCCATTGCGTCATCAAGTACTTGTACCATTGCATTTAATATATTTTGATTTGGTGGGATGGAACTAAAGTCTCCGATAACTCCAATGCCAATAGTTTTGTCATTATATCTAGTTGTATGTGCTCCTACAATATCCCATCCTCTTCCTTCAAATACCAAACCTATTTAAATACATATTTTATTGATAATATGCTTTTGAAGATATTTAGTATTTTGTTCCTGTAACTTACCATCACCTCCGATAATAATATTGTACAGAATGTCGCTTAAAGGAGGATTCCGAGAAAATGCGTCATTTTGTATTGCTTTGACCACAGCTTTGCAATCATTCTGGCGAATAAAGATTTATAGATCTCTTACGAACAAACAGCATGTTGTAGTCACTGCAGTCCCTGAAAGCACACGACGCAGAAATGGTCGAAATTTTGGAACCAGGTCATCGTGACTATAGATGAAATCTTGTCTCAGACCGGAGTCGAGTCGGGCTGATCTAGATTTACGGTCATTTCTACGGCGTGCGCCTTCCGGGAGTGAACATACTTACCAAATCATTGCATTGTTGAGAAACGGTGTGACCAATTAAAACCCAGTTCATGGTTTCTTGATAATAATCGAGTTTAGCATGAGGTTTTTCAGCTTCCCATTCCTCTCTTCGATAAATTTTGTAGACTGAAATATTTATTCAAGACATGTATTTATGGTATAATAAAATTACAGTAACATTACTTACGCGGGCGATAATTTTGAAGACTTTTGATTGCATTGTTCAACATTTCAGCTTTAATTGGGAAATATTTCAAATCATCTTGAGATACAATTATATGATCTGCAACTATTAATCCACGATTTTTGGACGTCCTTATAAAATCACTCAGTAAGCTAATTTGATCTACACTTGGAGCAATTGATTGATAATTTCCAATAAATGCAATACAAATTCCAATGCTGTTGTAATCTGTCGATTCCAAATTTTGTGTATGCTGTCCTGTAAAATTAAATCCACGTCCTTCGTAAACATTACCATCTCCACCAATAAGGAAATTGTATGGAATATCATCAAGGGCTGCGTCTTGGATTTGAATCGACTTGACCACTGATATACATTCAGTCTGAAATGATAAAAATGTTAATCCACAATCGATATCCTCAAAATTAGTGGTGAGCAGCCCGAGTGCTGTTGAGGATGCTCAGATAGGACAAGCGTTTCTCTTGCCGAAATCACGACTGCTTGGCCTGTATCACAATAAATAAACCTCGACTCACAATAATAAAGAAAGTAAATAGAAACCTGTGTTGTGCAGAAACTTCCTCCAGTATGTCCAATAATGATTCTTCTAAGTGGTAATTCCAATTTAGGTATAGAATTAGATTTTGGTGGATTCGCTCCCCAAATGTCACGATTAATGTAATATAAAGGAGTTTCACTACTTGTGGTTGTCTCAATCGTCCCTTTAGTTGTACCTGATTCGCTACTTTTGTTTTTTAATATAAAATAAGTGCTAACGGAAGCTGCGGTTATTAAGGAAACAGCACAAATAACTCCAGAAATTATCCATGCGATTGCTTTACTAGACAATTTCTTTTTAGGTAGAATAGGATTGGTTGATCCTCTACTATTACTATCCTTTTGGTCCATAATTTTTTTGAAGCTATACAATAATGCGTGTTCAGTTCAAAAGCCGTTAAACGACTGATCAATAAATGTTTTCTGTAATTAATTTTAATCTAATCCATGCTAGGTAAATAGCATATAATTAACAATTTATCAAGTCAATTAGTGTTGAAATAAAACAAACACACGCATGATTCAGTCGAAATCTGTCATAAATTATCCCGAGCAACGCAAATGAAGGAGGTTCCACCACGTCGTTCGGTCAAGAGCTACAAGCCTGCATTTTAGATGCGCATGACTGCAAATTTCGACTATATCTTATAATTATACTCCAAGGACACAAGTCTGCATTTTTTGTCTGTAGGCTTCCAATTTCGGACCAACCATACTTTGGAGGCTCTGCAAATGCTCTTTTATGATCACCCAATGGCCTTAGTGTGGTATAGAAGCTACATGACTGCCAAATATTGGCATCTTTCCTGTGGTGTTAATAAATGAGCTCCTGAAAAGCTCCGTGCCAGATCCTTCTTCATTTGTGTCCCTCGGGTAGTTCAATTCAAGATACTAATGTCAATCATTCACAATTTTCATTTCTTCAAATTTATTTTTAAATTACCTATCTGCATTAATAAAGATTACATTATATATCACAATAAATTTTAAAGTAATTCCCCTTTTAAAAATACTTCTGATTATTTTCGATTTGACCCGATTTGAAGAGCCTGTAAAACAAATTTTTGCAATTGCTTAATAGGTAATAAAAAATTGATAATGAAAAAATATTATCAAAATTCTTTAATTTTTTTGACTGTGGCAGAAGATTATCATTTTTCGAAGAAATTTACGATGACTTATTGTCTAATCTATTCATAGTATGTACTTAAGGTATAATTCACATAGATATTAGGGGTAGTAAAACAGAGCTGTAATCAAATATACCTCAGCAGGCAAAGATCAAAGCAAGCTGAGAGCAACGCTTATCCAGTATATTTCAGGTTAGCAAGCTCTCGAGAGCATTATCTTTGCCTGTTAGGGATAATAAGACCTAAATCACGCTTCTATTAAAAATCATTTTATTAACAAGTTTTAGTTCCATATCCATATCTACACCAAGCTTTAATCAGTTGCATAAATGCTGCACCAGGACCTGAACCACCAAAGTCATTTAAACCAAAAATTTTGTAATCATTTGTAAGTTTTCCAAGAGCCATTGCATCATCAAATACTTGCAACATTGCACCAACCATTCCTTGATCAGGGGAAACAGAAGTGAAGTTACCGATGGCACCAATATCAATCACTTTTGAGTTAAAACCAATGCGATGTGATTCTTCAAAATCCCATCCTCGACCTTCGAACACTAAACCTAATTGTGAAATATATTGATTTATTAGTATGTTAAGTAGGGTTTCCCAAAGTCTCGGATTTGATGAATTTTCGAGACAATAAGGGAATTCGACAAATCTCGAGACCGAGGCTGGTCTTGGTCTAAATCAGTGGTGGGTAAATTTTTATCTTTCGCGGCAAACCTTGTTAGTAAGCCTCAACCGAAAAAATGGCATACGGTATATAGCAAATGGCCCGCGGCTCATAGGATGCCCACCAATGGTCCAGGACTAAAAAAACCTTTAATTTTAAGTAGGTTGATCTTACCATTCGCACCAAAAAATATATTGTATGAGATATCATCAAAAAATCGATCTAAACTTTGATCTTGTAGTGATCTTGCTCTTGCCTTACAATCATTCTGTCGATAAATACTTCATTACTTTTTCAATATTTTTATTTAGATCATGATTTATTAATTTTACCAAATTTTCGCATTGAGGTGTTAAAGAATGATCTATTACTACTTGTTTCATTGGAATGTTGTAAGGGGTTGGAATGCCCTTATTTCTCTGTGCACCCCATTCCTCTCTTCGATAAATTTTCTGTACTGTAAATAAATTAAAAATATTAAAATTTGAGCATCAATTTAATAAATAGGATTTAAGTAAGATTACAAGGACGATAGTTTTGGAGGTTCCTTATAACATTGTTTAGAGTTACAGCCTTTGTTTCCGAATATACCAAGTCATCTTGTAAGACAACAATATAATCCTTTGTAATTAGTTGATTTTTCACAAATGTTTCAATAAAATCTCTTAGCAAGTCATACTGCTCAAAACTAGGAACTGTTCGTGCATAGTTTCCGATGAAAGCTATGCAAATTCCAATACTATTGAACTCTGTCGCATCTAAGTTTTTCGTGTGTTGTCCTTGATAATTAAATCCTCTGCCTTCATATATTTTTCCATCTCCACCAATTAGAAAGTTGTAAGCTATATCTTCTAGGTCTGGATTTATGAATTGCAATGATTTCATTGTTTCTATGCATTCGGTCTACAAATAAGAATCAATAATTTCTAGGGTCAATGAACATTTGAACATTCTAACCTCATTGGAGCAGAAATTACCACCTGTATGTCCAATTATAATCCTTTTAATTGGCACGTCTAGTTTTGGTATATTTGATGATTTTGGAGGTAATGCACCCCATTTACTACGATCAGTTCCATTTTTGTAGTCAAAAATTTCAAAATAACTCTCTGTGGTTGTTGTATATCCAATTGTTGTGGTGCTACTAGCTGGAGGCTCAGTTTCAGATACAGTTGTTGATGGGACAGTTGTATATTCTGTAGTTGATGGTAAAAAATCAGGACCTAGGAAAATTTCATATAAAAATGTTTTAATTGATGCTTCAAAAGTGTAAATCAAAAAAATACCTTTATTATTATGCCTTAATGCGAAATAAGAAGCAACACTTGCTGATATGAACATTAAAATTACAGAAATTATTGCGGCTATAATGCGAAAACTGTATTTATTTTTATTTCCATTTGGAGGTAAATTATCCAAATTCTCAAATGCTTCAACTGTGTAAGAGCCAAACGGATCACTTCCAATCGAATCAGAATCTTTATTGTCAATTCTTCTCCTTGAATGATGATGAATATGATAAACTATATTTCCAATATGAATACTTTCACTATTATCAAACTTAACATTGGTAACGTTATTTGCCATTAATACGGGTTTTTGCAATTGTCTGTTATAATCCCTAAGTTCGTGAGCATTATCAGCAACACCAACGACACTATCAACAGTAGAGAATGAATCATTTCGTCTTACTGGCATCCGTCGATCTGCATAAATATTTGTGGCTTCAATCATGTTTATAAGTTTGAGTTGTGAACTGTCCAAAAGTTACAATGTGACTGAATGTTGATTATGTAAAAATAGAATTACCTAATCTTATCTTAAAGCACTCGAAATTTTTTTGGACGGATTAACTTAATTGACTTTTAAGGCCCCGTGTAAAGTAATTAAGTGCCTATCAATATAATTCAATGTTGTAAATATTTTTCCCACGCTTTATCAAAAGAAATCAAAATATTAATCTTGTTTTACTACATTGGAAAATAATATGGTAAAAGCATGCTCACAAAATTGAGCATGCATTGGTTGAGTATACTCATGAGGGTTCTCACTTAGATGAACATGCACATTGCCTGTTAGAGAATTCCAGACCTTTGCGTTATATGCGTCTCATGGCGAATGATATTTTAACGAGTAACGGATTCACCAAACAACAGCATTCGAATATGCATAAAAATCTGGACATAGTATAAATATACATATTGTAGTATGATCCTTAACACTATTTTGACAATTTTATTGACTGTAATATAGATAATAAATAATTCGATAATGTCTCGCGAATATCTCCCATGATGAGTCTTAGACGATGATTAAATTCCAAATAACGAAATTATTACGTCACCGACCCACTTCGACTCACAATTGATAAAATAGAGATTTGAAAGTAAAGAACAAAACAAGTAAACAAAATACAATTTATCTTATCATTCGATTGAAGTACCTACCATAAGTAAGAAATGAAGTAGATTAAACAATTATAACCGGTTTTGATTTAATTACTCAATAAAGAAAATTTGACATAGTAATCAATGTACCTAATGAGTCGATTCTGAAAACAAAATAATTAAAAGCTTTATATGTAAATTGAGCATTAAATCATAAAAATTGTCATTTTATTTGAAATTCAATAAAAATCTGATGAAAAATTTTTAAAAATCTGAATTTCATCCTCTTTGGATCAGAAATTCAACAGACAGTTGGCACATTCCTGAAAATTTTTGCATGGCTGTCTTAGAAACTGTTTGTCCACTGTTGAAACTTTGATCTGCAAAATGAATTCAAAAATATACGAGGAATTACTTTCAAATATAATGTTCTGTTCCGAGGCAAAGTCAGGATGTTTTAAATGGAGACCAGATGGAAATGGACAGCTACCCAACATGGGAAATGTTAATTTCACTTACCAAGTACTCCTGCCATGCACAACGGCTTTTCAATTTTAAAAGTGTCGTACTTTTTATATTCTGATCGTTTAATACATTTTCCTTCATAAATGGATAGAACTAATTCTTCGAACTTTACATTTGAGTAGAATCGAAAATATCCAACGATATGATTCACAAAATTGGTCATTTTTTTCACTCCATATGACTGCAATGTACGAGATGGATCAAACTGCACTTCCCAATCTAAAATTTATATTAAGCATCAAGCATAAAAGAATGTAAAGCTTATCTTACTTACCACCAATAAATTCTTTCGGCAAATTCTTTTGAATGTTTTTGATGCTTGGCATGTAGTTGTTCTGTTGAAGATAGTAAAAAATCAACAGGAACTGAACATATCGTTTGATATTTATTCCACATAAGTGAATCCAAATTCTTATGTAATGGAATAGAGGAATGATTTGAGGTTGAAGTGAGTTCAAATGATTGATAATTTCACAAAGTCTGACACTTAGTCCACTACTTGCCACTATGTCACCTAGAAGTAAATATTTTATTAGAAAATTTCAGAGCTCGGAGTTGATTTGAATATGCCAGTGGTGGGCAACCTGTGCGCCACAGCACAGTAGTATGCCATTAAAATGTCATGAACCTTATGTTATGTGCGGTTTCGGTTTAAGCTTACTACCAAGGTGTGCTGCGAAAAATAATAGGTTGCCCATCACTGGAATATACAGTCGAGTCCACTCCGGAATAATTCATTGATTATTTCGAGTTTGTATCAGCTACAACAATTAAATAAATTAACTTACATTTAAAATCGGTTTTTAAATAAACCACCTTTAATAAAGGAACAGTTGCTTTTGGTAGAAAGATTTCGACCTTAAACTCGTGAGACTTATCGATGGCATTCTTAATTTTTCTTAATACTTTTGCTGCTTCTTCTTGACTATTTGGTGAGCAAAAATTGTCTCCTGAAATTTTGATTAATTGTTTTCAAATCTTACAGTTTAGAATAATTCCTCAGGCTTACCAATTTCAACGAAGAAGTCAATATCGGATCTTCCAACAGATGTACCACTTACACGTGATCCAAAGTAATGGACTGTTGAGGTTAAATTATGCATGCTTAGTGCACGTTCCAAAAAAAGACTTACATTATCATATCTTGTCATTTCGGAACGTCCAGCTGAGTATCTAGATGTATAAAGTGCTATATCATGTCCTCTATCTAGATACCAATTGAGTTTTCTTTGGATTTTCGCACTAAAAGAAAATTTCACCATTTTTAATCCAACTAATAATTTTCTGATTGCTTCTAGCCGTTGTCACTTCAAACTGAGATCTATTTTGCAGTAAGAATAAGTTTTTAAGATATGCTCAGTCACACAATAACAAGACGATCGTTGAAAACACATACATAGGCACTCGTTTAGAATAAACAAACGGTGAAAGATCGAGCATAAAAATGAAATTTGAAACAGATTTTTTTTTATTTAATATGTTGCGACACTTCATTTGTAGATGTTTTATGCTTGGCATTTATCAAACTATCAGATTTACGAATTTTCTTAGAATTATTATTTATTTTAATTGCGTTCATGTTGAGCTCTCACAGAACAATTTATGAGATAGATAAAATTGTTGAAAATCAAGTGAATCAAAGTGAGAAGTAGTGGCTCGGTGACGGAATGGTTTAGTGCTTAATTACTTAATTATTGCAAAACCGAGCCTGCTACAATGGATTCGTGATTCATTATGTCCATTTTCGAATTATATGCACCGAAAACGCGGCTCACAGCCTTCATTTGAAGGCTTCAAGTAGCAATGTCATCAAACAGAAGTGTTTTTGGGTCTCATTGTAAACTGTAGCTTTAGATTTGAGCCGGAGATCTGGTAAGTCCTCACTCGTAAACTGATCAATAGACAAGAAAAGCCAAGAAACGCATGTAACGCGCAGATATGGATTTCAGAGGTCTGAACAGCTAAGGTCTAATCATAGCTTGATGTCAAATTGAGCTGACTTAATTCGACTTAAACCAAGTGGAGTCTGTGCGATTTGATTTCTTTAGATTTCAAGACTTTGAGTTGACTCGACTACGTGAAGTCAACTTGATGTACAATTTGTAACGAGAGGGAAAGGTATGGAGGGGGCGTGGATATGAAAATTCATTTTCTTGCAAATAAATGAATGGCTTCTTAGAGTTCAATAATATTTATTATCTTCAAAATTTATACTTCATAATAAATTCTCTTTCTAAACTTTGACACAATTTAATGAAATATTCAGCACTTGATTTAGTAAGGTATTTTCCAATATTATGTCGTCTATTGATAGGACCATAAATACATAAAAAATGTTCTTCAAATTCCTCGGGATATTCGTAATTAATGCGCATCAGTTGTTTACCCTCATAGGTTGACATTACGTATTTAGGATATTCAAGCTTTGAGTAGAATTCAAAAAATTTTGGAATGTAAGTTTTATATCCATTCATTTCATTAAGTCCATAGTAAAGTAAGTTACGTGCTGCATCAATCTCAACAGTCGGCCATCCTAATATGAAAATAAATAAGATCATTTTACATAAATTTCAAATTTTAATGTGTACTTTTTACCATTTATATAAGTAATAGGTAAGTTCTCTTGAATCTTTATGCCTGAAGGAAAAAGCTTTTCATGTTGAAGGAAAAATATAATTAATAATTTCAACAGATATCCATCAAAATCTCTATAACGTTTTAGAAAAATCTTCATAAATTGATAAAACTTTTTGGCTTCTGGCTGAAGATTGAAGAGATGTGCCATCATCAATGAATTTGCAACACCAAGTCCATTAGAAACACTTATATCGCCTGTTTAATTTAAGAAAAAAAATGAATTTAGAGACAGGTATCCCGTAAAGCACACGATGTGTAAATGGCCGAATGCCCGTCACAAGGTCAAAATAACTCTGAGCAGGGATGTCGTTGTTGACTCTGATCTCAGACTAAATTTAATGAAATCCGACACTAGGCTAGAGTCAAGTTGGCTTGGAGTTTGATCATCGGCCATTTCTACGCTATGTGCCTTGTGGTTATGTCAATAATTTCTATTTCTAAACTTTTCATACATTTGATGTTATTCGGGACGTAAATGACTTGCAAAATAGGAACAGAAGCTGTCAAAATCTTGGCTGTAATCTTCCATGTTACTGCATTTTCAATTATGCTGACAATTTTTTCAAGTACTTGACGATCACGTTCAACATTTTTATCTGAATTAAAGTTGTCACCTGTTTGAGAAGAAATTGATGCGTCAAATTGATGGTGCCGAGATCGATACCGAGTCTGAGACTGTCCGGGAAGTCTCGGCTTCGGCAACTCATAGTTAAAACCAGGAAATTACCATATTCAATATAAATGTCCAAATCGCTATCTTTTTGAGCTAAGCCAATAACTCGAGATCCATAAAAATGGATTTTTGTGCTCATACCTCCATTAATTAATATAGTATTTAAATTTGCACTAATTCCAGTATAATTAAACATGCTTTTTAACATTTCAGCTTCCAAAACCGCCTTTTCAACGAGTTTTGGGCTCTTCAGATTGATAAATTTTTCAGTTTTTCTATTAGGCATCTTTAATAACTTTTAAGCTATGAATGTTAGTTCTTAATTCGTCAGCTCTTGCAATGAGACTGAACAAAATTGCATACAGTTCTAATTATTATGTATTGAAATCCACTTCAAAATCCTTTATTTGTCTGAGTTAATACTAAATAACGTGAATGATGGAGATGAATAGAAATAAGCCAATATGTATGTTGATATTTGCAATGTGTTGCGAGCAAAATTAACGATAAGAGAAGAGTCAAATTTTATGAGTCATAAATATATATTGGCATACATATTGACGACATTTGTCGAAATCTAAAATAATGTGCTAATTGCTTCATTAAAAGTTAAGTAAATGCCATTTCTCAAGTGCACCATTTTATTAATAAACGTGGAAGTTCAGTAGAATCAACAATTGTCTCTGTATTAATATTATTAAATAATTTGTTGATCATAAAAAATCGGAACATGATGACGATTTTAGTTTCTTTAATAACGTTTTAAAATAACAATTTGAACTTCTTGAAAACAAATGTTTGTTTATTGTTTCGAATAAAGATTAAATAAATTAAAACCAATGTTTGTTTATTGTTTGGAAACCTGAATAAAGTCTTAAAATAACTTGCTTGAAATCAAAACAAATATTATGAATTTTTGTTGAATTTCTGAACTGATAAAACTTTAAACACTAAAAACGCATTTAAAATGGAAAAATAATCCTATATGTGTTTCAAAAGTTAACTAAAAATTCATTGAGAATACAAAGTTTTGTACTAAAATTTTTTCAGTTCCGTTTACTCATGGAATCGCTCTTTTGTTGAATTTCTGAACTGATAAAACTTCTGAGGAGACTAATTTAGTATTTGAAAATGCATTCATCTTATAACGGACATTTTATATAAACGCTTGCATCATAATAGCATTTATGCAGCATAAGTAACCAGACTTTTTAGACCAGAGGTGGGCAACCTATGTGCCACGATAGTGTGTCGCCAAAATCTTTTGGAATCGCAATGAACCGTATGCCGAGCGATTTCGATCAAGGCTTACCACCAAGGTGTCTCGCGGAAAATAATATTCACTGACCTACAGTGAAGTTTTTGGTATTAACAATCAGATGCCAACTAAGAATAAGAAGAAAGAACAGTAACTAGCTAAGTATTTTGTCTGTCCGCGATTTGAATTTTTATTAAAAATTTTAATGACTTTAACAAATTCAAAGAAGTAACCATTGCATTTAATTGTGAGCTTACTGAATGATTTTTCATGCTTCCTCATCTTGATTCACATCAACTTGAGCCTGATCTTCTTGATTATCAACAATTTGTGAATTTCCCTTTTGAGTTTTAGGAATTTTTGTACTGCTGAATATTGTCATGTCTGGAATTTGTAAAATATCTTCACTTGGTTCTTGAATGACAATTTCGATTTCTTCTTCCGGAGATATTGAATATTTAGTGCTTTGTAGTAAGTCTTCGATATTATTATTCTTTTCATACCAATCAATGTACTTTAAAAATTTTGATATATTTGGTAAACTTGTTCCATCTTCATTCTTAATTGTTTCAAGATATGCTCTCGTCCATTGATAATATTCTTTTGATAATGGCTTTTTAAGTGCCATACTCATAGTTGTCGATAATGTGACAAGTAACAATCGAGATTTGTTGACTCCTTGTGAACTGTCTGTTGCTCTGTTAATCTCATCTATTGTTTCAAGAATTCTCCTATTTGGAGTTGTATCAAGAATAAATTTTGACTTATTCATGATTATTTAATTCCGACCGGTTCAATGAAATGTAATTAAAAAATGTGCAACCAAATATAGAAAAGATTACTGCAATTAAATTTTTGTGAATTTAAAGTTTTATTTTTTGGATTAAAATATCAGATAATAATTGAAAAAGTAATGATTTAAGTGCAGAATTTGGAACATCCTCTAGAGACTCAAGGACAGTGGTGAGCAACCTTTTATTTTGTCGGCACATCTTGGTGGTTATTCTCGACTGAAATCGCATACGGTAAACGATTCATGGCATTTTCAATAAATTTTGCAGGTACACTAAGGTGTCGAGCAACACAGGTTACCCACCACTGCTCTAGGGACTTGGATAATCTAAGTAGTTTAATTTTCGGATGTCTCAGCTATCAAAAATACAGTGACAAAATCTTTTGCTCCATTTGGTCCATAAATATGAGCAGTAATGCTGCAGTTAAGTGTAGCAGATGGTAGAAACATCATCATTTTTGGATCAGCCTTAATTCTATCTAATACAACTTCATTCTTAATTGGACATTTTGCATATTTGATTATTTTTTTGCCAAATCCTGACATTATGAGTTTCCATACAGGATTTGTCGGTAATTTTCCATCATTAAATACTGAGCAGAAATCAATTTTTTGCATATTTATACTTTGAAAAATTTTATTGTTTTGTATCATATCAATTTTGACAGTCACCTAGAATTTAATTTGGTAGCATTTAGTCAATTTCAACCCGAACGACACAACCGAGTCTTCTTCATTTGTGTCGCTTAAGTAACAACTTACAACAAATCTGACAATCGGAACCTTGAGTTTAAAGTTAACAGATATGTAAATATCATTAACTTCGCACTTTTCGAC
This sequence comes from Chironomus tepperi, assembly GCF_022539635.2. Lineage (NCBI taxonomy): Eukaryota > Metazoa > Arthropoda > Insecta > Diptera > Chironomidae > Chironomus > Chironomus tepperi. Next base: position 347,149 of record NW_027226441.1, read on the forward strand.
ATGAATAATTGAGTCGTTACTACTGCATTCACTCAGTTTTGTAAATCTAAAGCTTTTTGAACAATATGCATGATTAACGATCATCAAAACTAGAATTATAATGATAAATTTCATAATGGCTCTTTAGATCGAATTGATAATCCAGTCAGCAATATCACTGAGTATAATTCTTGAACTGACTCAAAAATATTTAAATTGTGAAATTTTTGAAGCAAAAAATAATTTGCAGTCATCAAATTAGATAATTAAATAATAATTGTCATACACAATTAAGAATTTTAATTATTTGATTCAAGATTTACATATAGATACTTCCAAGCAGTATTAACTCGACCATACGAATGCTAATGTAAACAAGAACATTTGCAAAATTGCATTCTTAATTTGGGGCCGTTCACTTTTTATGTTCGTGGGTGGGGACTATTGACGACCCCTTCATAATGTTAGTATTACTCATATATTCCGGGGCGTAGACAAGCGACGGATAGGGGATGGAAATGGGGTCGGAAAGAGAGAGTTAATTTAACAATTACTCGATACCTGTAAATTTCAAAATTAATTCAAAAATAAGCATCTGAGATTCTCAAAACTTGTATATTCATATATTAAAATTCATTGTTCAACAACTCTGCCAGTAACCGAAAAATTAGTCATATCTCTTTGTCCAGTTTCTCCGACATTGTCAAAAATAACATCAAATCGAACTTTAACCGCTGGTATAAATAGCATCATTCTTGAATCAGGAGTGACTTTTTCAAATATAAACTTCTTTTTAATAGGACATTTTGTATAATTTCTCAAATATTTTCCAAATCCGCTCATCACAATCTTCCATAAAGGTGTAGATGGTACCTTTCCATGCTTGAAGTTTTCACACCAATCTAATTTTTTTATATGAAGACTCTGAATGATTTTGTTGTCTTGAAGAAAATGCACTGATATTGAAATCTTAAAAAAAGCAGGGCCATTACTTTCTTAAATACTAATAAGAAGTAGTTCACATATTACGTTCGAGAGGGGAGAGGGGTTCCACGATTTTGAAACAGCAACAACAAAGAGCGGATGGCATTATTTTTGTATGGATTGCTAGAATTTAAAAGGGGTTCTTGGGTTCTTTCCATGAAAAACCCAAACAAATTGAAGATTTTTATTTTTGCAATTTTGGTACACTAGTGCGCCGCAGTAAATAGTTTGGACAGCACTGTAATAAATGAACTGTGAACCTTAACTTACAAACGTTTTGATGACTGGAGTCGGAAGATTTGCTATCAAACTAAAAGATCCATCTTCAAGTTCACATTTTTCTAAAACGAAAACGACACTTGTGTTTGTGCAGTAATTGACAGATAAAAACTTGAAATATTTAGCACAATCGATATAGCTTATCATACATAACACTATTGTGATTATAAAGAAAAATTTCATGCTAGTGCTGCTGATTTATCGAAAATATTCATGATAAATGAACAAATAAATCAGAAATTTCAATAAAAGATTAGGCATGAACTGATAATATTTAATTAAAGGAAATATTGTGATTTAAATCAAGCAATTAAGTAATTGTCTGCATAAAATAATTGTAATAATGACGGAAAAATCGGATTGAATATGCTAAAAATAAAACAGACATTTAAAGCCATATCGTCAACAAATCTAAGCACGAGTAGTTTAGTAAATTTAATTATAGAGCTACAGAAAGTGCATAAATAATAACAGCATTTAAGTATGATGAGCATAAAATTGAACATATTATGAGAATATGCTGAAAGTGAAATTTATGAAATCATAATAGCTTAAAACCTTTCAACAGTTTATGCTAAGTGAATAAATCAAAATTAATTCATTTTACTCATCAAAATTATGCTTATATTTTTATAAAAAATTCTTTATTCGTTTAACTTAATCTAAATTTATAAAATTATCGTTATCAGTCACACCTTAAATATAAAAATGCGTTTTGGCAAAAAACTTATTTGATTTTCATCTGCTCCTGTAGCCTAATGGATAAGGCGTTGGCCTCCTAATGTTGTATGAATATTGGAGTGAGCCAAAGATTGCGGGTTCGAGTCCCGTCAGGAGTATTTTTTGCTGAAAATTCTTTTTTTCGTTCTTTTTTTGTATTTTCACAATTTTTTTCTTTTTTCTTCTAGAAATTCTATAATTAAGTAAAAAAAAGTTTTTTTTTGGAACAAGATTGAAAATGAAACATTTTTTAGTATTGTAGTATGCGTTGCATATTTTCATGGAGATGATTGCGAATGCGGATTTTAAGGGTCAGTTGGATAATTTGATTAATGAAATTACTTAGGGGTTATTCGTAAATTACGTAACAATAAGGAGAAAATCATAGAAATATGTGGCACTGCTTTATATAGGCTTAGCGTTCCTTAATATAATTATACGCAATATAGCATTTCTCTACGCATGACACTCATGACTCCATGTCGTTACGTCACTGAATTTAGTCAGTTGAGTTAATGTAGACTCAATAAAATACCGGCTTAATCTCATACATAATTATGTTCTCATGTAACTTGAACTTGTAAAGAAAAAAAAAATATTACGCGAATTTTTTTAATTTTCTTTCATTTATTCAGTTAAATAAGATTAAGAGATTTCTGCTCATATTATAATTTTAATGCATTATAAGAATTGGATCGATGGCCAAGGTCGTGATTTAATTTTTTGCGAAGGTGAACTTAATTAACTTATCTCAATTTTTCTTCATATGTACATATTTTTCTAATTAAATTCACACGATGTAAAGCGATTATGATGAAAATTATTTTCAAGTAAACCATAGTCTTAGAGATAAATACAACCTTCAGTGGGGTACATGCACATGTCAAGGACTGAAAATGCGACATGTTTCATTATGCTATGAGATTTGTGAAATTAACTAAATTAATAGTTTTTCGCAAAAGAAAAACGTTTAATGGCAAATTGTTTTTAAGAGAACCGCATTCTGACCCCACCAAGCTTGGGAATTTTAAAAACTAAAAACCTTTAACATTTTTTTGAATTCAAAATATACGTTAGAACTTTAAATCGTGTACTCAATTGATTATAATCCATAAATTGATGATTATTTTACAACTTCTGTCTAATTTTATGCTAAGTACAAGATGTATTGTCACTTAAAAAGTAATCTAATAAGTCAGTAATTGAAAATAAGAAATATGATATAGATTATATAATTTTTGTTGTTAAATGCTCACTTCCAGCTTGATAGAATCTTATTAAAAAGTAATTTGTCAGAACACGCCAGAAAAAATATTTTTTTCATTACTTTATACTTCTTTTAGGGTGTGACATTGAGACGATGTAAAATAAAAATTTAAAATTATGATTATGACGTTAAAAACGCAAAGATCGTAATCAAAAGCACGATCTTAATTTTTAATGTAATAAGAACTATTAATGCTATAATTATTCTACCATACATACACAAACTACTTAAGAATTGTTAATGCATATGATTAGAAAATAACTTACTTACTTACTTTGTTGGCCATACAGATCAATTTTGGTCCACAACTTCTCGCAAATGCCGCCTAGAACTGAGCCTATCACTGACTTCCAATTGCTAATTTAATATGCAATACTGTCTCTGTCTATTCAAGATTAATCAAAGAAACGCCAAACTAAAATTTGTCGCATTAAGTATTTTTTGTTTAAGAATGTAGAGAAATTAAATTTAAATTTCATACAAAAATCAATGAATATATAAGAAAACAAAATAAATTAGCACCTGATTTTATTGTAATTCTCGTCTATAATGACCTTGCAATAATGCAACGAAAAATTTTATGTAACTCGATCAATTGAAAAAAACTAGTTTCAAGCTACTTTTCTACACTTCATTAGAGTGCACTTTTGTACGGGATTTGTCTTATTTCGTTGCAAACTAGCTGCATCTTTATAAATTGATATTTATGATACCTATTAATATGGTGCAGATATTACAGGTCATATGACTGGGGGAGTTGGGGAGTATCAATCTGACTCATGAAGTGGTAATCCTTCACGTGAATCTCCTTGTTATTACTAAAACCTAGCTTGCAGGGTGCTACTCCCACAAACAGGATAAAATAGTGGACTTACAACCTGCTATCTCTGAAATTAATTGTACAAAGAAGTCTTCAAGAATAGGACTTAGAAATGCGCTCAATTTAGTAGATTGTAAAATTAGCAGTAGCTTTTTAACAAGCACTAGCAATCAACAGTAGTAAACAACTAATATTATTAAAATTCTAGAAAATTCCTTGATCGTATGACAATCAATGCAATTGAAATTAATTGATATAATTTAGAATTTCTAATAATTTAAGCAGGTGAAAATTATAAACAAACTTATATCTAGACATTGGGGGACGTCCCCAAATGAAATTATAAATGCCTCTTTTTTAATTCACTTGTTATGCAAAATTTTTATGGAAATTTACAGTAAAAAGTTGAAAAATCCTGTAATAGAAATTTAATATAATTTCCCAAACAGCACAATGTGTTTACTATAGCACCGCTACGTTGTCGTAGTGATGGTAAGACGCAATTGCCTTGACGACATCTTGACTGGTGATGTCGACGCAGATCGGCTTTAATTTGATTACAAAATGCATTCTTTCTATGCGGAAGATAAATTAAGAGAAACGAGGCAAAAAATGTGATAAAATTTATCAAATGATATTTTGCAACATGAAGTTTCATTTCCGATATGCAAATTTCAATCATCAAGGATTCCTTAATCAGCTGAAATGTCAAGATGGAAAAGAGATACAAGAATAATTTATGCTAATAAAGAGGTTGTTCACTGATGACATTTGCAAAAAATTAAATTCACAACATTTAAATGCAGAACATCATAGAACTTAATTCCATCTCCAGCACAAATGTATTAAGTGATGGACCAAAAATCTGAAATATTATTTTCAAGGTAAATACAAGTATTTATGAGTTGATTTATGTTTTGACGTATTTTTATTCTTTCATGTTTTCATCACATTTCTATTACAAGTTCATACCTAACATACGTATCAAAAGAGTTTTATGAATTAATATACTTTAAAAAATGATTTACAAATTGTACAAAATTTTTGATTTATTGCGAGGAATCTTATTGAGCTATAATATTATAATCTATTTCTTAAATTAGTTTGTTCGATTAATTTCTGTTCATGCTCAATTTTACTATTATATGCTGTTCCTTGATCAATTTTTGTAACATTTCCATTAATATCTTCAACCTTTTTCTTTTTCTTTGCCATATAAGCTGTTTTATAGAAATTACTGAATAAAAAGTAGAACATGACTGCATGTGCACCAATCCAATAAGCGAATGACATCGGATAGTTGCATGGATTACTGAAGAATAGCTGAAATGCGTGAACCATGATTCCGACAAATTGAATCATTTGTAAAATTGTCAAGTATTTCTTCCACCAAAGATATTTTTGCATTTCTGGTCCAATTGCAGCCATCATGTAATATGTGTACATTACAATATGAACGAATGTGTTGAGAAATCCAAAGAACGTACTGTGACCACCAGGCATGAATTTTACGCCCCACCAAACTGTAATGAGTAGTTTTTATAATGATTAGTCTTACTTGATTTCAAATCAAAGTTGAAGAAATGCAAAATGATTCTTAACTTAATTAATTAAATTAATTTCTATCATTTTGACATCAACAACTGTCGAGGAACTAATTAAAACTTAATAATTACCACTGAATGGCATGATTCCATGATGAATGACATGTAATGTTGATACTTGATCATAACGCTTCCTCAATACAAAGAAGAATGTGTCAAGAAACTCTGAGAATTTGCTAAGATAATACAAATAGCTTCCATTTGCCATCTAGATTAAGGTATAAATTCTTTAAACATTACTCAAATTATTAAATTCATTGAACTTACCCTTAATGCATCAGAATTCATTGAAAAATCAACAGGCTGGCACCTCCAGTTGTATTTACCAAACCATCCAGACATACCGGCTTCGAAAAATAAATGAAAACTTAAAACAACTTGTAGAAAATTGTAGAGTATGATGATCTTTCTGAGTTTGAATGGTTTTCTGTTTTCCATGAATTTTGGTCCAAGAAACTGCAATGAATTAGAGAGTGGGATATTTAATAATTAGGTGATATATCGCTGGAGGGCGGTTTATATAGTTTCACATTCTTAGACATAACTGTCTTGAAGGTATCCTTGAAAGAGGAGGGTGGTGATCAGATACCCTTTTTTGAGCAAAATCTATCAATTTGCCAAGGTATTAAGAGACAAAAATGTCTAAATTCCTTTCAAACTTATGGCTACGCCCATGCTATAATGCCCTACATAATAATATTTTATCATCTTTAGTGGAATTGATGAATTTTATGTCCAACATATTTTATAAACAATTATTAGGTAACTGTATTTGACATGATTTTAAAAATCTGTTAATTAACTAGTTAGTAATATTTCACTAATTAACACATGAGCATCAGATGCGATAATATTAAATGAAGTAAAAAAAAAATATTCAAAGTGTCCAATTGAATCAATTTCCAAAATTAGCCCATATTTGAAGAAAATTGTTAAACAACATCATGATAATTAAATTAAATATAAATTGATACAAATTGATTGATCTAATAAGAGAAATTAATATAAGTTTGCTAATTGATGATGAAACTTAATAGAAATTGTGAATGATCAACATCAGGAAAGAGGTGTGTTTGAGTCAACATCATCCTCCTCCCTCCTTTTCCTGGACCCCCCTCAAAAAAATTCTGTCCATGCCCCTGAATAACACTGAAAATTCTTAACATTCCTTGATGAACTTACCTTTACAATGAATACGTATGATAAGCAAATTCCTATGGTGGGGAAAGGTGATGACATCAGTGGCCAATTTGCCACTCTAGGATCCGATTTGTTTTCCATTAAATCACGCCATCCGGCACTAATTTGTCTTACAATTTCCATCTGAAAAGAAAAGTTTATCTTATTAATTTGAGAGAATTTTACAGAATGAAGCTGTCGGCTTCTTAAATTCCGATGAATATTTGGGATTTGGGTGTGAAAAATTCTCAGAAAATATCATAATTGTAAACAAATTTAATGAAGAATATAATAGTTTTCACATAGATATTATTGGTAAGTAATAATCGAAAAAATTCCCATAAATTCTTTACGTCAATAACCTAGAGATTTTCGATCTGGGGAAGTCCATTTACCACGAATCATTTTCAATTACCAATTAGCACATGATATTTTTCTAAACAATTATCTCGTATTGATAAAGTAATTTTACACGAGTCTTTCTAGTCAAATGAGATGATTTTAATTTGATAATTAACCTTATGCAATATTTATGTGATTAGCTTATTGAGGCCATTGATCGCTTTGATTTATTTATTTAGTAAAAACTATGATTTTTTTTCATCATTTCTCAAAACATGTGAAAACTTGTTTGAAGCTATTAACAGAATAAATAAAAACATATCCGTATTATGCAAATGACTAACATCTTGGGAAATTGGATGAACTGTCTTCTAAATGTTTCAATATATTGTCAATCTTATGATCTCAAAATGCTAACAAGAACAATCAGTGACACAGCAAATGCAGTGTTGTCACCTATCGATCTTCCATCAAAGGCAGAAATCAATCACAGACATTAAATAAAGACAGTTTTGCGGTCTTGAAGGCTTTCCTAGTCAAAAGCAATGCAGACAATTTCTTGATAAACATAAAAACTATTGTCTTTGCCTTCGTCTAGGTCTTTCCTTTCCATTCCTTTTCATTGGTAATGTCTAAATTTGCAAAAGCTACCTCTCGAAAGGCATCTATCTGACAACTCTAAGTAAATGTCTTGCATGAATAAAATTAATCATAGATAGATAGACAGATAGATCGAGATAGATTTGTACAGTTATGTAGACATGTTTATTTAAAGTAGAGTTATTAATGATAGCTATAAAATAAAGTCTAAAAATAAATCTTATCATATGTAAATTCGATCAAAAATAATTTAGCCGATGATCTCAGAGAGGAACTAACTTTTTTGTCTCAATAAATTTCTTTGAAGGTCTTTGTGATACACCTGTGTTATCAACACCTTTAGTTTATTGAATAAATTTAAGGAATCAATAATTTTTGACAAAATAGAGATTATAATAAGAATATTAATTTGATTTTAGGTTGAAAAAAGTTTGAAAGCTATGTTCAAGTGTCTAGATCCAAAAAACAAGGAATTTTAATAAGTAAGAAGAAGAATTCATTAAAATTCATATTTGATTCTTTGAAATTCAAGTTTCTGCGAAGATTCGCGAAGAAGCAATAAAATTAAATCCAATAACTTGTTTAGCCTTCACAATCTAACTGAATAACTGTTGATGTAGGTTAAGAATATAAATTGTGATAAATAGTCTTATAAAATTAGTATTAATACAAGTTAATGAGGCTGATAATTGAAAATTCTTGAAAAATTTAGGATTTGCTTCTTGGTAAGAACAAATTACAGAATTCAATTAGAAAATGATAAAAACTTGTAATCTTTTAAATCCTTTTAATATTAAAAATAAAGAATATTATTTAGAACTTAACAATTATTATTTAATTGAATCAATCCACTAAGGAAGACATAAATATAAAATTATTTTTTTGTTTTTGAACACCTATTTTTCATTAATGATGTTTAGTTTTTATATGGCTATAGAATCTATAGAATGTTCTTCTAGTCATTAGACAATCATTTGATACTTAATAATAGTAATAATAAAGAAAAAGCTTAAGGGTTTGAAATTTTTTGAACTATACGCACAGCCATTTAATGAAGATTTTGCTTTGTCATGATGCGAAGACATTTCCAAAAGCTTTATGCCAAAATAAAAAATGACTTTTTAATGAATCAACCTGAATAATGACGTAACTAATTTTTTGATTGATTGTTCTGACCCAGTGTTGTCCAAATTGGTAAATTGATCAAGAATCCGACCAGGACTCTGATTTAATGCCACTGCTGGATTTAAACAAAATGTTATGGTTTTCGGCCAGAGTAACGGCAGCCTGGTGTCGCATTTCGGATCCATTAATCACGATTAACCACACTAGTTGCTCAGCACTGGATTAAATCATTATATTTCATTTTTATTAAATTAATTCTAAGCTGAATTTTTCGCGAATGTCCAAATCTCTAACAAGCATACATTTGACGTAAAACATAAGAAAAAAAGCTTAACATTAAAAAATTTTGTAAGCATCATAAAATTTATTATCGGAAGTTCGTGATGTCACGGAAATAACAAATTAAAAGAAGTTCACGAAAAGTTATTGTCTTTATATGTAGTTTATGGCTCGCGTTTTTCCCATCACTAATTTTTGTTAATTTATTTATCTGATAATTGTTTCAATTTTTGAGATTTAATTGTAAAATATTGTCTAGTAATTGAAACAAATCATCACCATGTAAGTTCCTCATGCATAGATTTGAGAGATTTGGAAATAATAACCAGCTTTAACCTTCCACAACCTTAACATTGTTGAATTAATTTTCTTTTCTGTACTGCTCACGCATACAAGTCTTTTAATATTCGCGGAAATATGCGAAGAGTCAATAACTTTTTTTTATTGGAACTAGAATTAAAAAAAAAAGAATCCAAATTAAATTTGATAAAATTTTTGAAATTTATTGATCAGTTCTAATTTGGTGACTGTATCACAACCCGAGTGAACATGACATAATGTCTAGTTAATAACTTGACCTAAGGTCGATTAATGACGTCAATGGAACGTTCCAGAGAAAATGTCTTTAGTCGACCGTTAGTCTACTTAATAGCTAGACATTTTGCCAAGTTGTCCATTCGCAAGCTTGTGGTAAGTTGTACAAAAATTAAGACATGTCAAGAGCTAAATTATTGACGTAAATCTCCATTAACTTCTTCTCTATAGAAATCTTCAAACAAAAAAATCCATTCGAATTTAAGGATTAATCTCCAGTTGTGAAAGCTTAGGAACTTTATTGCCTACTTTCATACTTTCTCCTGATTACGTTCCTGTCCATAGTTAATTCACGTGACATAATGTAAAATATAATTTTTGAAACTTTTGTGACTGCTCTATAAATTCACACATTTAGTTATAAAACATGTGAGATTTCTCATCAAATGTTGATGTTGATAGTTTAGCAATGAAATATTTAAAATAGGAAAAAAAAATTGTAAATTGTAATCAACAATCAACAGAGGTTGAATTTAATTATCAAAGTTCAATGGCTTTCTAAGGACTGAATAACTATGATGATTATTTAAGAATGTAGCTAGTTAAGCTTTTATTGACATTTAATCAATATTTAGATCGATTATAGGTAAAATCTACTATTAAAGAGCATTGGTATGTTTTGTGGATGCAAATCGGTTACCTAACGGATTCTACACAGAAACGACATACATATGGCTGTCAAATATAGGCGGCTTTCATTTGATGTTAATAAAAGAGCTTTCGCGTGGCCTTAAAAGCTCCGTGGCAGAGCCTTGTTCATTTGTGTCGCTCGGGACAGTAACTTATTTACATTTCACTCTGATTATACTTTACAAAATGTTTTATTAGGTGTCAATTCACTACATTACTTAGGTCAAGTTTAAAAAAGTTGCGAACTATTAAATAGAGTAAATTTTAAGCTTATTTCTCACGTGCATTTAAAAATAATATTTTGGAAAAATAATATCTTCTGTTTACTATTAAACCTTATGTCTATTTTTGTCAAACTAAATATTTTAAGGTCTGCGTGTGATTCCAATATTTTCCACTATTTCCTTTATCCGCACCCACAAAGATATGTCTTAGGTTTTAAATTCAGCTATTACTGTCTATTTTTGTCATCCACCAGTTTATTTAATTCGTATTTATAAATATTATGAATATTAAAATTGTTAAATTTCGATAAATCATCACAACATTTCACATCAAGGATAGAATTTACATCCTGTATATTACACCTGCACTCTATTACACATGCAGTGAAAGGCACATGCCAAAAAAAATATTCTCGACCTTAAATGGAAATTGTTTACAAAAACAAAGTATTTCTTTATGTTTGCATTTTTATGACTTTTTTGGATGTTTGTTTTTTTAAAAAGTATTCATGAAAACACCGGTTTTTAATTTAAGTTGAAATCGAGATTTGATTTTAGGTTGAATTAATATTTTTATTTTAAAGAGAATATCGGATGCTTCCAAATAATAAAATAATATAATAAACAATAAATTCCAATTGGACTTCTATTCAGGATATGGATTTGAAAACTCTATTTGAATACATACAGTTATTTTATGATAATATTGTAGATTAGGTTGATATTCATAAAATAAAAATCAATCACCAAGATTAAAATCAAATTTGACAAGATAAATTTAAATTGCAAATTAATTATCATCCTCATTGACAGTGATTCTATCAAAAATTCACTTACTTAAATCAACAATATAAAAACAATCAAAGACCACAATTACTACTCATGAGAATAATTAAATGGGAATTCTGATATAATTCTCAACAAAGTAATTACAAGTTTGTTCCCCTTTATTACTAATCACATATAACAACAATAAATTATAGATTGCAATAGAATCTTAATCTCCATGGAAAATTTCAAGAATATTTAATTTTGCTATCAAAGTTGTTACTTTATTGCATAAGATTTGACGAAATCTTCAAAAATTTGTTTATTTTTTCAAATTTCAATTTTTTTTAAAACTTTCTTTTCAGTTTTGAATTTTATTTTAAATTTATTTTTAAATTTGAATTTTTTTAAATTAAAAATTTAAACTTTTTAAAAATTTAAAATCTTTCAAAAATTTAAATTTGAATTTTTTTAAAAATTGAATAAATTTCAATATTTATTTACGATGTTTTTTTTTCACATTTTTAAGTTTTAATCAAACTAAATTTAACACTTTTGGACTAAACCCAAATATTTAACAAATTTATTTATTAAATTACCATTATAAAATAATTTATAATTTCAATCTTTCACTTTATACTTTGAGAATAAATTAACTTTGCAAAGCACAGAAAATAAATAATTTTTTAAACTTTTTCCTCGATTTAATTTTCCACTGCCTTATTCGCAGTTTAGTCAAAACACGTCCATACGATTAAGCTACTTGCGGCAGACTGAAATGATGTTGAATATTTTTCTGAGGTGAGAATGAGAACAGCTGCGATTTTTTTCCTTAAAATCTTTGATATTGCTTTTTCGTTGCTCTTATTAGCACTCGGCTTGACTCATACGAAAATTTTCTACTCACGATTATGGATGGGGATAGAAATAATTTGTTTTTACAATATTTTCATAAATATAAATTGTCTCTTCCTCTTGTTGACATAAATGACAATTAAAAACGAGGTAAAAACGGCAATCTTAAAATTCTTTGCTTTGTAGTTAACGTCATAATTTGTCTTAATGGACTTTTATATGTTCATTAATCCTACCAATGTCATTCATAAGTTATTAGATAGTGATCAATTTACAAAAATCTTAACTCTTTACAGATTTAATTTAATTTTAATGTTTTTTTGAAAATTGAAGATTTTTTGCAAAAAGGTTATTCAATGTCCAAAATGGCTTAAAGGATGGCCTATTTTGATCATAAAAATAAGAACGAAGATCAACACTTTGACGTAGATTGAAAAGCTTCGTTTCAATCCCAAGTGGCAAATGTCATCTTGCGTGGCAACCGTACAGCTGCCAAATGAATTCGACTTATCTTTGATGTTGATAAAAGAGCAGGTTTCGGTCAAGAACCGCAGGTCTGCAATTTTGAGCTGTACTTTATTATTTGTCCAAGACAGCAGGCCTGCTATTTTGAGCAAATCATATAAAAGAGCTTTAAAAACTCCGTTGCCGAGCCTTCTCAATTTGTGTCGCTCAGTAAATTAAATTAGTTACAAAAATATCACTTACAAGTATCATTAAAAGATCTAAAGATGATCACTCATATTTATCAAATAAATTATCTCATTACAACCGTTTTGTAGCTCTAAATGTAAAGGAAATACCAATCTTAACAAAAATCATAGAATATTCTCCAACATATTCTCAGGTGTTCCAACTAATTGCATGCGAATATTTGGAATGTTCCCACAATCAATGATTCAATTTCAATGCCGAAAGATATGATGATTTGTTTTGTTATAAACTGTAAATGATTCTTAAGTATTTGCACTGTATTTAATAATTTTGTTTTTCCACGGAACAATTTTTCTCGTAAATTATATTAATTATTTAATTTTGGCTAATGCCAGCTAATGGACTTGTAATAATTATTTTCTTATTTATAAAGTTAGTCATTTTTGTCAAATCTTATCAAATATTAATTAGGGAGCATTCGGAGTTATGTAACGCTAATTACCCACTAGTTCTATCCGTAAAGCTTTGTGAGAGAATCCGTGTATTCCGTAACAAAATTGTAGTCTCACCCACTCTGTGAATTACGTTATTTACGAACGTCCCCTTTTAAATTAATTGTCATTTTTAGCAAGTTCAAGTTTGAAAAACTGTTTATTAATTCAAAATATTTAATATTTTAATATAACATTCACACAATAACCTACGTCAATGTAAAATATTTTAATATATTTGTTTCAATAATTATTTATATCACATTAAAAAAGAATATTAATTACATAGGAATTTACAGAATAATTTCTAGAATGAATTAAAATTTTAATTAGTTTTAATATGTTTACAAATCTTTTATGGTTTATTTATTGATGAAATTGTTCTTAGTTTTTAAAGATAATATTTTAATCATAGTCAAATCAGAATGTATCTGAAAACTTGTAATAAAACTTATTTGGAACTGATTACTCACTAAGTTCAAATCTTTCCCGTGCAACAAAAATGGAGAATGATCTGTCAGGAAGTTTTTAAGGCTCCATTAAAGCTCTTTTAGAAACACCAAATGTTATCCGCTACCATTTGGCATCCAAATAATTGTCATATAACCTTGTGCTTCATCGTACTTCACCGTACTCTTAAGAAACTCATGTCAGAGCCTTCATCATTTATGTCGCTCGGGTTGAAAGATACAGAATAGACTTGCAAAAAGTCCTACGAATTTAAAATGTTTATTCTCATATATTCCTTAACCTAATTAAAGTTTGAATAAAGAGATTTCATGCTAGCGTGTTAGGAAGGCTTTAACCAGTGGTGGATGTCATTTTGGTTTTCGCAACACCACTTATAGATTAGCCTCGAACGAAGTTGTCCACGACAAACGGTTCATAATATTTTCGAAAATTTTTGACGACATAAAGGTTGTCGACCACTGCCTTAAACTTAGTAAAGATTAACATCTTATCTCTCTTACTTCCAGAAACATTTTGCTTGTAGTTCTAGAAAAACCCATACCTATAATTTATGTGCTTTATTAAGCCAAAAAAATGACCACCATTGAACTATTAAATGTAGTATGCTGCTTAATTTCTTCATCAAATTATTAATAAGCAGTGTTAATTCAATTAGAACAAGATATTGAGTCGATGGTAAAAGAGTTAAATAACCGTGAAATGTAAATATTTTAAACCCATCATACTGATCATTATACTGTATTGAAATTGGATTTTGCTTTAAGATTGAATTGTTTACTTAGCAGATTTCATGTGAATAAATGTGTAAGAAAGTCAACTTCCATGAAATGCTAGTTTTCAAATTATCCAGCTGACATTAAAATGTAATGTATATGACGACATTGATTGAACATTGAAAATTAGTCAGCAATATTTTACAGAAAATCTTGTTTGTAATGTACAGAATCCTCAATAAATTAGCTTGGAAACTGCTTTTAATTATTTTGGTATTTAAGCTACTTCCTAGTTGATTCTTATCTATTTTTTCTACCCGAGCGACACAAATGAAGTCAACACAAATGTGTTGCTCGGGGTGTCAATATAAATTCTCGTAAGAATTTTTCCTAGTTTCCCGATACTCCTTATATGGAGTGTGATTATTGTGTAAGGAATTGGGATTCCCCAAGTACTTCGGTATTTACCTTTTTTTTTCATAGATCACATCATAGTATGCTAGGGTTTTTAAGTTAAAAACGTTTAAATTATTTAATAAAATTAAGTTTAATTAACACTTTCATATTAATAAGTTCACACGTTATACTTTCTTCAATTTTCTCGCGGAAGTGATATTTAATTGACTGTAAATATAGTGCAAAGTAGCTGAAAAAGCTCATCACATTAAAACAAAACAAAACATGCAGCATTGTTGAACTTGAAATTTTGAAAGCATTAACACAAGTACCTACATCATATGGCTTGCTATAAATGAAAATGCGAACAGTTTTGTGTGTAGTAAATGCTGACAAGTTCAGTGTGGCTTAACATATGCATCAGAAAATACATTTAAGCCGAAAGCTTTAAAAGCTTTTTGTATAATTTAAATACGTTGAGTTAATGGTTGATAGACTTTACTGGACTTAACTTATTTATAGTTATTAATACTATATTTATAATATAAAGTGTCAGCAAGTGAAGTAAGCATGTCTGGATTAGTATTTTCCTTAATTTTACCACTTTATTGAATTTAAGGTAAATTTAAGAATTAAAAATTTGACAGTTAAATTTGATAATTTTAGCTTTATTGTTCCTTCCTTCGTGAATATGTACGATTATAAAAATTGGCAAACAAAACTAAAAACAATACGGCATGTCCTCCAATAAAGTATACAAATGACATTGGGACATTACATGGATTGTCAAAAAGTAGCTGCATGGAATGAAGTAAGACAAGAACAAATTGGATCATTTGAAGAATTGTCAAGTATTTTTTCCACCAAAGGTATTTTTGCATTTCTGGTCCGATTGCTGCTATCATGTAATAGGTGTACATCACGACATGGACGAATGTGTTAAGGAATGCAAAGAATGTGCTGTGACCGCCCGGCATGAATTTCACACCCCACCAGACTGTGGAAAATTTAAAGTGGATTAAAAATTTTGAATCATTTATGGCTGTATACAAATGATGCTCAATTTATGGATGTCCAATAAAATCAAAATCTTGTTCTCATCAATTGTGAATAAACCACTTAAAACATAAATTTTACCACTAAACGGCATGATTCCATGATGAATAACGTGCAATGTTGACACTTGATCAAACCTTTTCCTTAATATGAAGAAGAATGTGTCAAAGAATTCGATAAATTTGCTGATGTAGTAAATGTAGCTGCCTCTAACCATCTTTAATTGAATGACATTTATTCAACAAATTCTAAAATTAATCAGGTTGATATTCAGTACATACCCTCATTGCAAATTCATTTTGTGAAAAGTCAATTGGTTGACATCTCCAGCTATATCGTCCAAGCCATGAAATTCTACCTTCCTCAAAAAACAGATAGAAACTTAATACGGCTTGAAATAAGTTGTAAACTATTAAAGTTTTTCTCAGCTTAAAAGGCTTCTGATTTTCCATCAACTTTGGTCCAACATTCTGAAATTATTAAGTCATTTTAGCATGACAAGTCTATTTACTATCAATTTCTTTACACTTGACTCACTGTGACTTACCTTAACAATATAAACGTAAAATAAGCACAAAGTCATTGTTGGAAATGGAGAGGACATTAGGAACCAATCTGAAGTACGTTTATCTGAATGATTATCCATAAGGTTACGCCATGCTGAGTAGATATTGGCCTAAAATGATCAACCTTGACATAAATATTTGTATTATATTTTAAATCAGATTAAATTTTACCATTTTCACAAGACACAAGATCTATGTCCGTTATGAATCGAAGTTAATACCAGACTGTCTCAAAGATTCACCAAAAAAAATTGTCTTGATTTTATATGTATATCCAAAAAAGTATTATAATATGATTTTCACAAAAAGTCAAATTTTTGCTTATTTAGTTGCATGATGTATGTAAATTAGATGACAAACTACTCTAATAATGACTTGTATGTTCTCATGTAATTGAAGAACAAATGTTTAAATTTGGATTATCTGCTTTATAAACTTGGAATAGTTAGTCTTTTAGTGTGCAGAACAGTTAATCGACTAAATGGTAATGAAAAAGTCAACGCAAATTTTTATAAAGGTTTTTCTGCAAGGATTGCAATTTTACTTGTGGAAATGTGTTTATGGATGTAGTTGTGTGTAGGGTAAAGAATGAAAATCAATAGGGAGCTTCATTTATTACGTAACACGAAAAATTTGGATTGTTTGAATCGTAACAAAATCTCGACCTTATTTGACCTTGTACGATAAATTGATGGCAAGTTCATGACCTGTTGATGATTTGTTCTAACGTATTTTTGTCCACTCGGGTAAGTAATCAGTGAACAAAACTTCATTAAGATTCTAAATTAATTTAATTTGATATTAAGAATTAAAAAATTAAAGTTTCAAATTATAAAAATAAATTCAAATTTATTAAATAAATCATAAAAACTCAAACTTAATATTTACAAAAATAATGCCTTAATTCTACAATTTTTTAAAAATTTAAATAGAAAACTAACTCACTTGAATATTAAACTACGACCATTGTATAAATAATGCAGACAATAATAATAAGTCATGATTTTTTTGCAACATAAGTAAATTCATTAACTTATTAAAAAATTGCAAACCTAGTCACGTTTAACACACAAAAAATTCAGAATAAAATCACAATCTATGCACAGACTTAAGGACAGCGATACAAAAGTAAAACAATTTTTTAAATTAAATTAAAAAATTGATTACAAATTGTCGCATTAAATTTGTTCTATGTACATTAACCATTAGAGTATTACTAATCTGTCCCTAACATTTATCAAGCTGCTAGGGTACACAATGGCAAAAATCTAAAAAAAATTCTTAAAGTTCCTTTTTAAATTCTATAATTTCACTTTCTATTGAGTCTTTTCGACTTCCACAATTGAGCATATCAAATGAGTTTTTAATTCCGTTGAGTGTGCTGATTCCATTACTTTGATTGACTCCATATATTGAGTTGATGTCATTTCCGTTTATGGCTTTATAGCTATTCATTGCATTACCATTTACATCAGTAACATCTTTAACTTTATTTTTGGGCTTATAAGTTTGTTTGTAGAAGTTTTTGAAAAGGAAAAAGAATAAAACGCCATGTCCACCAATCCAGTATGAGAAGACAATTGGATAATTGCATGGATTTGAGACAAATAATTGGAATGCATGAGATGAGATGCCACAGAATTGAATCATTTGAAGGATGGTCAAGTACTTCTTCCACCATAGGTATTTCTGCATTTCTGGTCCAATTGCAGCCATCATATAGTATGTGTACATTATGACATGAATAAAGGTATTGAGAAATGCGAAAAATGTGCTGTGACCGCCTGGCATGAACTTGACACCCCACCAAACTAGAATTGAATAAATAAATTTTATTAATCTACTGATTCATCAGTTAGTAAAGTCAGAACTTACCACTGAAAGGCATAATTCCATGATGAATTACGTGAAGTACTGATACTTGATCATATCGCTTCCTCAACACGAAGAAGAATGTATCAAAGAATTCTGAGAATTTGCTAATATAGTACCACCAGCATACTTCCGCCATCTATAAAATTAACAAAATGTTCAATAATTTTGACTATTTTAAATTAAGGATTTTAAGCTTACCCTCATTGGAAATTCAGTTCTAGAGAAGTCAACCGGTTGACATCTCCAACTATAGTCATTAAACCATCCAGCCGAGGCATATTCGTAGAATAAATAGAAACTAATGAGAACTTGTAGGAAATTGTAAAATACAATTAGTGATCGAAGTTTGAATGGCTTTCTGCTTTCCATGAATCTTGGACCCAGCACCTGTAATTAAAAATTAAAATTAATTTACATTCTTGTTATCATTTTTAGCATAAAATCCTGCAATGTCATCTAACTAGCATACAATTATACAAATTTTAATTGTTAAGAACATGATTAATGCCCAACACTTTCATACAAATAATTTAATTATATATTCACATTAGATTTTCTTTCACCTGAAAGCAATTAACTGTATATTGTAATGCATTCATATGACATGTGCTTAGTCGCGTGATTTACAAAAGTAATTAAATAAACAAAAAGTATATGATGTAGATTGATCAACAAACCTTGACAATGTAAACATAAGAAAAACATATCATGATTGTTGGAATCGGTGATGACATTAGAGGCCAATTTGCAACTCTTGGATCTGATAAATTATGCATTAAGTTATGCCATGTTCCCTGCATTTTATTTAATACTTCCATCTGTAAATTTAAAAAACAAACAAATTCAAAATATTAATTACGTAAATTCAATATAATTAATCATAGATTTGCTATTTTAATTCATTCATATGAAATTTTTGTTTGTAAATTATTGACTTTTCTATTAATTGATTTGTTTACTTTAACATTTTAAGTTAATATTTGAACCTACGTATTTGCATAGCTTTATTAAAGTTGTCATAATATTATTTTTTTCTAAGAAAGTTTTGAAATTCGAGGCTGATTAATAACTATTTGGATTTTAAGAAACACTTAGTATTGCGTATTTAAAGTTTGTACTTACATCCCGAGTGACCAATTAGAATCTACATCCGTTTGACAGCCATATGACATAAAAGCATTCAATATTCCCTAATTTAGATTATAATATTTTAAGAATTAAAACGGATAAAAACATTTTTTTGCATTGCACCTCGACTTGCTTGATACTTGAGGTGATACTTGTAAATGATGAATTGTGTCTCAGGAAAACAAATATACCCAAGAACTTCATTAAGGGTTTTTTGGGGTCAGCTGAATTTATATTAAATTGTCATTTATGTCAGACATTTAAGGGCTTTTTCATAAATCATACATCAATATTAAGCTTGAATGAAATGTCAATATTTTTGAGAATTTAGCAGAAAATCTGAAAAATCTTGAATTAAACTAATTCTACTTTAAATGATGATTATTGATGGCTCGTAACTTTTAAGAGCTAATTTATTGGGTTTTTAAATATTTTTCCATTTGATGGAGGCTTCTGAAGCCTCGTGTCTAAATTCCCTTTATTTTAGTCACTCGTGATATTTTATGACCATTGTGATATTTGAATAAATTATCAGGAAATATTGAAATGCATTTAAACTATTTAACTTTACTTAGATATTTTCAATTAATTTGCAGAACAAAAAATAATTTTATTAAAGAATGACTTAGCAAGAAAACATTAATTAGCCTGTGATATTGCAAATTAGAACCAGAACAAGAAATGAATTATTCAATTAAGTAAAATAAACAAGTTTTATTATAAAGTCTGTAATAAAAAGTAGTGCATGACATTAAAACTTGAAGCTTCAATATCTAATGACAATTTAAAAGGATGATTAGATTTATGGGACGATTAGTAGACCCTAGTCACATGCTCTCCATAGAATTTGTCTTTTTAAATTACTATAAAACCGCAATTTTCCTTAGAAACTTTACATGCTAATTGAACGTCTCCTTTAAAGATTATTGTATCGACCACATCCAAATGATCCAGCAATTCAGGTTTTAATTACTTTAAGACTTTAAGATAAATGACAAAAAATAATAATGAACTTTAATCAGCAACTCATGAAGTACTTGTTTTGTCGAGAAAGGATAAATTGCTCTGAAGTATATGCCAAGAATTTTTTTGCTTATTCAATTTGACCTTAGTTTGGTGATGTGAACATTTTGAAATGAAATTTGTTAAGCTAATTATCTCCATTTGGCTTAACCTCTCTTTTTCTTCTTCATATATCACAAAATCACAAATTAATAGTGTAATTTTTTTTGATATTTGTCTTCCTGCTCTGGACTATTCTATCTGGGGATTTCAATACCGGAAATGACATTTGTATGAAATGCCGGTATTCAATATCAATGTTAAGCATATTTTAATATCAGCATTGAATTCCCTAATCCTATCTATACTCAATGACTTATTATAACACTTCTCAAAGGTTATGGATCATTGGAATGACAATGAGTTCGGCAGTACTTCGTGTTCGGACACAATGTGGCAAATTGCATTTTTCGGAAAAATCCTTAAAAATTGGTCATAACAGCTGTCACGTGCCGTTAGGAACATTTCGCATATTATCGTTAATACAGCGACGGAGCGGAACCCTAGCGAACACGTCGTGCTGTTCGGGTCTCATTACTGAGTCATGAAGATCACTCAACATTTCACATACAAATTGTTAAGAGTTTATGGCGAATTATTATTGAAGAAGTGATTAAGGTGTTAAGTATAACCTTCCTATTTTTGCAATTTACATCACTTCTGCTCATTCTCTTTTTGCTTTGATGCTGGTTTTATTACAGAAGTGTGATATAGTTAGCAAGTTTAAACGACCGGAAGCTTACCCAAAAAGTATAAGTCTGTTAATAGAATCGAAATCCGACACCAGACCGGCGTGATTCTAGCTTGGTACTGGATTCAGATCATATTCGAATCACATGAGATGGCACGCCGGTCTGATGCCGGATTATTGATTGATTAATCAATTACAAAGCTATTCCAGCATAGATTGTTTAACACCCTTAGTTCTTAAGAAATTGTGATGAAAATAAGAGTTGTTGCTTTTAAATTTAAGAGTTTAACCTTAAAGTTGATTTACAAAAGTCATAAAATTTAATAATTTATTTCCAAACAAAAACTTCATATGCTCTATAATCCAATGAAATTCATAGTAAAGTACTTACATTTTCTGAATGAAATTTTCACCTAAGTAATTTTTTTAATTAACAAGTAATAGCTTTATAGCTAATAAAACTGTATATTTCACTCAATTAGTAAAAACTTTTCTTGCGCACTTTCAACTTTTATTAACAATTTAAAATAAAAATTTGTTGAAAAAAAAATTATTTCTTTACCAACTGTTTAACTCAAATGTTTGTATACAACTGAGCGAATGATATTATATGTGAATTAAGAAAAATCATTTTTTTTCTCTTCTTTCATCCCGAGAACACTGCAAAAATATTATGACGAAAGCAAACCAGTGAGCACATGTACATATTCAATTTTTTTTGTTGTTTTTTTGAAACATCGCTTGTTTTTCTTGTATACATCGTTCATTAACATAAAGGCTGTTTTGGTAAATAGAAATAAAAATGACGTTTGTTATATTTTCTACAAAATTTGAAAACTTTAAGCCTCAGTTCTAATCCCGAGCGACACAAATGAAAAATGTCTATTTTTGGTAGCCATGGAAGGCAAACATAGGCGGCTTCCATTTGTTATTAGCAAATGAAGTTTAAAGCCTTAAAAACTTCGTGGCGGAGCCTCTTCCTTTTGTGTCACTCGGGTATTTTTGAAATTTATTAACATTCGAATTTTTTGCAAATTTAGCCATATAAGAAAAAGTCACGAGAGGTGCCGATCATTAACCGCTATCTTATACAAGACACATTTTTGCTGAATCATCTTTGCAAAGCAGAAAATCTTAAAAATTGACGCAATTGAAATGAAGAAGCCGGATTGAATATTTTTATCGTATTTTTTGTTTACTTTTATCATCATTTTCCCCATTCCTGTATATTGAGAACATCTTGTGATATCATTGATTATTGTTATAATCAAACTTTTATGCCGGTGTCACAATGACATTGCAATAATCAGAATTGAATCACATTTCGTGCATCAAAATACAGTTTAGAGTTTGTCGATCTTTCTTTTTAAGTTGCACAAAAGTACACAAAAATTTACTATAAAGCTACAATTCAAGTCAATGTAAATAGGATGAAAACATTAATGACACTTAAATTGAAATGGTCTCCGGATATACTCAATGAAGACCTTGATTTATTGATGCAAACAATTCCTGCAATTCCGGAACATTTAAAATTTATGGCCTTAAATTAAGACGGAGAGGGTTCGAAATTTCAATTTCGAGATGGGATCCGATCGGCACAAATTATTCATGATCTAAGTGGCTGCCACAAGGCGTCCAAGCTATGGCAATTAAAATGAAAATTGCCACTTGGAAGCGGGAATCTGACTGTCATGAAAAGCATGTGCCGATCGGGAGAAGATGGGGAGGGTTTAATATTTCCATGTGCTGATTTCTCTTGACAGCTCCATCAAGACTTTTAAATCAATATAAATAAAATTGTTGAAAATTTTTAAAAATGTCAGTCAATTTAATTAATGAAACGTAAAGACGACAGAACTTATGACGCACACGGCAATCCTCACATACTTAATAATGAGACTTCCATGTGCCATTTATTTATATTTGCGTAAATAGCTAATCATTTGACGTAGACAAACATCAATGGACAAGTTTTAATTTATTAAATGGTTTAATCCAAGAATGCATGAATTCAAATAATAATAATAGGTATATTAAGTTTAAAAAGCTTTTAAACTGGGTTTTAATTGCTTTACTTAAAAGCTTAAATAGACCATTCTTTTAAGAACTTTATACAATCTTACTTATTTACTTTACTTGTCGTATAGATCAATTATGAACCATGACCTCCCATAATATCTGTTTCTTAGATTGTAATTAAGGATTGCGGTTTAGACTCGGAGTTTTTTGACTCGATTCTTCTTAGAGCTCTGGTGATAGCCAAAGCTTCGTTTAACGCCGGTTCACTATGTGGTTTGGTTTGACGGTCTCCACCGCAGGAAGGTGAGGTTGGTGTATGATTGAATTAAACTAGGTATAGCTAAAGCAAGTGATTATTGGTAATTGCCACCCAGAAGCCTGCGATAGAGCCAGCTTTAGGTGTCATTCGAGGGAGGCCATGAATTATAATTGATCTTTATGCTCAGCCAAGTAAGGAAGGAAGTAAGTAATAAGTTATTTATAGCTGATTAAAAATGCAAATATTCAATCAATAAAAAAAGAATTGAAAATAATCGATGATCGTCTCCTAATTTGCTCTTATATGCTTTAAGCTTTAGAGACTTCGCTGGCTTATTTTCTCTCAGGGTTAAAATGATCATTTACTGATTGCTCATTTAAACATCAATTCATCATATTTTTTGCAATTAAATTCTAAATTGTGTTTAGTCGCCACGAAGTATCTAAGCATTTAAAAATAGTTAAGACATTACGCACAACGACGAGTTTTATTGTGATTTCATTTTGTGCCAATTCATCTTAGAATTGGATTTTTGGTCATGACGTAAATATGCTAATTTAATAAAAGATTAGATGAATGAATTCGAAATTATTATTGATAGAAGTTTTCATGACTCTGTTTTGCGAAAATCTGTGAATATTAAGTATGTTGACATTCACAATAAATTTTAAATTGTGCTCAGTTTTTTAATATGGTCAGTTATAAAAATCTTACGTTTCTCGGGAATACCAAGTCCATAAATTATTTAAATATTTATCATTTAATCCCGGAAGACACACTGTGTAGGAATAATAGAAAATCAGGCACCATGCTGACTTGACGTTTGGCTGTGGGCAACTTGACTCTGGCCTGAGACCGGATTTTTATCAAATCTCACTGGGGTTAAGAATGCTCACTTTAGGTACCTTATAAAAGGCATTTTCCTTAATAAAATGAAAAATAAAATATTCAATAATCTAGCATAATAGCAAATGCTCTTGAGCATAAGTTGTTCAAACAGAGGATATGCTTGTATTCTGGGATAAAATTGTCTTGGTTCCAAAATTTGGTTTCTAGGTTCTGTGCTTTCCGAGAATATTATCAGAGAATATCCAATTAAAACATGATGATCCTTTTGGTCATGAACTTTAATTATCCGCATTTATTCTTCAATTTACGTTTCTTTAAGAATCTTTGATCAGTATTTGCATTGTATTAATCTTAGAACCTCTATAAGTACCCGCTCTTAGTTGTTTTAAATTTACTTTGACGATTTAAATCTTTTGACTTTGGAATTATTATTTTAAAAAGTTGATTAAACTTTGTTTCGTGAAAGCATAAAATCATTGAGTTGCAGATACCGTCCTACTTTTGTGTAAAGATGTTCATCATTAAGAGCCTTATTTTTGTATTTTTGAGTACAAGTATCAATTCTTTTGACGTTATAACTAGCTACAAAAAAGCACAAACATCTCTATTGTGTCTTTAATGTGAAGAAACAAGTGAAGAAATAATACGATGTACGTCAGAGAATAAGGAATAAAACCTAAAAAATCAAGTTAGGAAATTAATAAATGCGGAAATAACAGATAGCGCATCATCTGATTCCAATAATAAATAAAGCGGTAGAATTGTGTAAAAACCCAATGCGGATATCAAGCTAGTTCACACCATATGGCAAGGATAATTTCTGTTCCAGTTAATAAATTACTTTAGCATATGCCATTTTGGTCAATTTTCCCAGAATTTGCAAAAACTTGTCTTCCAATCTAAAAGTGTAAATATAGGAATCGGAATTGACGTTAGTCTGATAAAAATAAAGTTGCCAAAAATAAGATATTAGAAAAGTTAAACAGCCGACTATTCACGTATGTGGGCCAAACATCTGTAGACTTTAGACTTTAGACTTGATGCAAAATTTAATTTTTAAAATATCGCCAACAAGTTTATTTAGAAAGTCCAATATGATTTGCATTTTTGCCTTGGTAATCATTTTTTGCTGTGATTCAAAAAAAATATTATTAGTCTTAAGGTAGAACTGCTGACAAATTGACTTTGGAAATTTGAAACTCATGGTTTTAATATGTGTACATTCATATACATTCTTTATACTCATTACATTCTTATAGCATTTACGTCACAGCACAAGTTCATCAATCTTTCATGTCAATGGATGTATTATATACATTAGTGTTATTTCTTGTCCTTTCCATTACTAATGGATTTTTAACTTTTGAACTGTAATTTCGAAGAAGATGAAAATAATGATTTCATCTACCATTTTGGGTAGGCTTTATTTGGTGTTGTTGGATATTAGCACAGTTCACACATTAAGGAATTGGGTTTTTTAGGATTTAATTATGATGTTGGCCAGGCTTGCTAACGGAATTAATGTCATTTGTCGTTAAAATTATTGCTTAATATCAAACAGTTATTTAGCACATTCTGGAATCACATGAAGCAAGAAGATTCCTCCAAGGAGCTTTCAAAGCTCCTCCAAAGCTCTTTTATTAACATCAAATGGAAGCCGCCTTTATTTGTCAGCCATAAGGAGGTCACAGTTAAGCTTAAGCATCCTCAATCGAAGATAAAGTGAAATTCCATGACCCAAAAATTGATAAGTGTCATTAATCCTGTAAAAAAGTACATAAATAATCTTGTTAACCTCAAAATTGAAATAAAAATTCTTCATTTTAAGTACACATCTTCATCCAAGATTTAAGCTTTTTTTTTATTTTCAATTTTTTTTTCTTAATTCTTAAATGGAAGTTTTTCTATAAATTATTGTAAAGTTGTAAAAATCTGATAAAAAAATATTTAAAACTATTTATGCAGTTTGCAATTAATGAACTTTAACCACTTTTGTTATGTTTGTATCTTCTTTTTATAATAATTTGTGAGCACAAAAGACAGGAAAAAGTAAACGAATTTCTCATTTATCTCATCATTTTAAACATTCAGACAGTTATGTTGTTATTCTATTTCTTAAAGCATCTCCGTTACTCATATGATTAGCATCAAATGCATGATTTCCATTAAGGTCAAACTTTGACATTTGTTTACTATCACAGGATTCAGTTTTTTCATTGCTCATTGAATTAGCATTAATATCTTCATCTGCTTTTCTCTTATTTTTAACAGTATATGCTTGTTTGTAAAAGTTCTTAAAGAGGAAGAAGAACAAAACTCCATGTCCACCAATCCAATAAGCAAATGACATTGGGTAATTGCATGGATTACTGAAGAATAGTTGAAATGCGTGAACCATAATTCCAACAAATTGGGCCATCTGCAAAAGTGTCAAGTATTTCTTCCACCAAAGATATTTTTGCATTTGTGGTCCAATTGCAGCCAGCATGTAGTATGTGTACATGACAATGTGAACGAAAGTGTTGAGGAATCCAAAGAATGTGCTGTGACCGCCGGGCATGAATTTAACTCCCCACCAAACTAGTAAATAATGATTAAAAATATTGTTAACATTTCATAATTAATTAATTAAATTAAAATTAAAATTGGAAATTTTTTGTCATCATGAAAGCTTTCATTTAATTCATTCATTAATGAATTTTAATTGTTAATTGGAATTTCTTTTTTTGCAAGAATACATCAGCGACAAATTCAGCAAATTCGACCCCACTTTAGATTCCCGAGCGACACAGATGAAAAAGACTCCGTCACGGGACTGTTGTGAAAGTCGCCTATATTTGCCTGAGCCACAATAATTGAGAAGGCTCCGCTATATTTTACCTGTATATTGATGCCAAATGGTCTAGTCTTTCACATGGTTTAGCAGATCATTCTCGATTTGTGTCGGCCGGGTTGGCAGCGATATGGATGAAACACATCGAAGGCTTCCATTTTGTGATAGTAGAATTGCCTTCATGAATCTTTTTAGTGGAGGCTTCTTCGTTTATGACACCCAAGTAACATATGACAGTTTTCAATTCTATGATATTTAGTACTTACCACTGAAAGGCATAATTCCATGATGAATAACGTGTAATGTCGAAACTTGATCATATCTTTTTCTCAATACAAAGAAAAATGTGTCGAAGAATTCGGTAAATTTACTGAAATAGTACCACCATGATACATAAATCATTCTAATTGCGGATTCACTTAGTGAACGATCAACAGGTTGACATCTCCAGTTGTAATGGGAAAACCATCCAGAAAATGCAACTTCATAAAATAAATACGCACTGAATAGGACTTGCAAAAAGTTATAAATTATTATAAATTTTCGAAGCTTGAATGGTTTTCTGTTTTCCATGAACTTTGGACCGGCCACCTGTAAATAAAGCATTAAAAATATTATTTAGAATTCTAGAAGTTTATGTTATTTCCGCTCTGTTTCTAATTGACTATAAACGTGAACGACCCCGAAAATGCTTTGGGGCCATTCGAGATAGCTGCTCAGCCATTGGCTAGTAATGCAAAGTGTATCGTAAAATGATTTTGATGCAATTAATTAATTTATATTAAAAATATGCATCATTTTCACTTTTACAGTTGCATTAAAAGTTAGTGCTTGAAAATTCAATGTCAATTTTATTGCGCAAAGTTAACATAAAGAGAGTATAAAGTAGTACAATGGACTGATTACAAAAGTTTATGATTAACTAATTGTAACTTACGAATTAAGAAATGCCTAAAAGTTACATATTATTGGATTTCATCTCATAAAGACAGTTTTGTATTACTTATTGCCTAACTTCAATAGTTATGTGTAATCTCTTGACATATTAATCTATTAAGTGCTAAATAGTGAGAATTAGGACATTACAATTTTAAAAATTAATATACGCCAATTTGTCACATGTTATGTGTAACAAGAAGAGCATTTAAATGTTGTCTCATTGACTACCTGGGTTGTTATACTATAACAGGAAGAACATGAGAATAGAGTAAAATACAAAACACGTTTTAATATTAATAGTATAATTTTTTCTTGTATGTTAAGCTCAATAGAAGAATGTTCTGAATACAGATGTAAGCTTCTGGTTTTGAAATATAGAACTAGCGAGTACGTCCGTACTCAAAGTAATTTGTAATTAAATATATCTTAAATCTTGGAGAATTGTTGACTTTGCCAAATGCTATTAAGCTATGAGTCAAATATTCACATATTTCAGCTATAAATTATATTTTTTATTTGTGCCTTGAAAGCATATAATTATTGCTCTTAATGTTTAATTATAAAATTGATTATGTACCTAATTGGTACAAGATTCTATCAAGATTTTATTAATATTTCATCCATTCTTTAAACACTTGTGATTCTTAAGAAGTTGTGTCTAAAGAGAATACAATCTTTACTTATGTATTGACTTAGAATTTTGGAATTTAATATTACATTTATAATCGGCATAAAGATATTACTTAGTTAAAGAGTTAACATCCATATATAATGTGTTTATATTATACGAATGCTCATGATTTATCAAACATGCTCATAATTTGGTACTCAAAACGACTCAAACGTTTGAGTGGCTTTTTCATATTACTAATCAAAGTCAACGCAAGTGTTTAGCTGAATAAATTAACAAGTTCCTTAATGATCATTTATAGATATATCTTTATGTTTACTAAGCCCTTAAAATATCATACAAATACTTTTTATATACTTTTAATTTATTGAAAAACATTTTCAAATTCAGAACCGTGCACCTGAAGCGTAACATCAAAAATCTAATTAACAATAGTAACAGGATATCCAGTTGGACAAAAATACGTTAGAACTAGAAGTCAACTCTAGATTAACCTCCCATCAACTAGTTTTATAACTTTTTGTTGTCCACTCGGGATAGATTGAGGCCTAACAAATACCAATCCCCTTATCCTCTAAGACTGTTACAAAATAAGCGAACGACCCCTAAAAATTATAGACTTTTAAAATATTCAATATAATGTCTGAACTTCCCTTATTACGTTCATTTTAAGAATATAAGGAAGCAAAAATCAAGTTGCTCAATTCTTTAGCAAAATCATCTTATTTAAGTGTTTCAAAAACCGTCTGAAATCTTATTATAAAGTATCAGCATATCAAATGTGTATGAAATTAGATCACATGTTTGTTATGCTAAAAATAAATGATGTTAGTTAAAATACCTGATCATTCCTATTTTAACTTAATGGAATTTTTATATTTTTTTCGTAAACCAATCAATGTTCAGTCAATTAACGTTTGTTGTTTAGCACAATAATTATTTGAATGTGGGCAAAAAAATTCATACCATTTGGAAAAAAAAAATTGCGCATTATTTTACAGCTTTGTGCTTTAATCCTTCAATGTGCTTAATTACATTCAAAAATGGGCTTTTTCAACAATCCTTGTTTGTGTTTTAATTGACCGTTTAAAAGATTTTACAGAAAAGTAAGCAATTCTGCTATTGGCAGTTAGCTATGAACATCTCAATCTAAATAAGTTATTATTTATAATTTTCGATAGGGGTCAATAAGGGGTCATTCATTTAAAGTGTTTAATTTTCAGATGATAAATTGAGTAGATGATTTTGCAACAATTTGAAAATCAGTGGTGGGCAACCTGTATCACGAAGGAAATAAATGTTGTGAAGAATCTCAGTTGTGCTGCGAAACTTTTTCAAAATTCCAAGTTTAAACACTTTCAAACTAAAGAAGCTCAATTAATACAAAGTTGGGCAGATTTACTATATTCGAGTGCCGAATAAGGTAGCTTTAAGGTGTGTCATGGCTCAAAAAGGATTGCTCACCACTGGTTTCCGGTTTTTTGTATAACATAATAATGAAACTCCCCCTAGTTCTCTAAAGACATTCTATAGACATTCTGTTTTATTTTTATAAAACTTAATGGGTATTAGAATGATTTTAAAATAATTTTTTTCTGACAGTCTGCTAACGTCCAGATTGCCAATCAATAAAATAGAAAAAGAATAATTTTATTGTAAAATGTTTTGTTTCAGATTTGAAACAGAATTCAATGCAAAAACAATAATAAGGCATGTACACACAGGTAATAATTGAATATTCTTTAAACGTTCCAAAGTAAAATAGAATTAAGTTGTGTTGACAAATTATTCTGATAACAAAGATGATCTTGAATACATTATAATTATATTCAAATAATTTAGCATAAAAATTTACCTTAATAAATTAAATCAAGTCATAGCAAAATTTATTGAACTTCAATCAGGAAATTATTATTATATTTTGCATTAAAATCACGTTCTCAGTCGAAATATGTATGAAGCTATTGAGTACTATTTTTATTGTTTCTAGATTCGTTAATTATTTCGCACTTTATTGATCAGAAATATTAATTATTCAATTGAAAACCATATCAAATTATGACTAAGGTGCTAATTTCTTCTTAAATTACATTTTTCAATATTATTGGAAACCCCAATTAAAAGAAAATAAAATAATTTGAGGCAATGCAAATTAAATCGGCAATTATCAAATAATTTGATATTTTTACAACTGACTCTGTACACAATCATGCACCCAATGGCCTCCCTTTACTATGCTCTAATGCCCCCAATGATCCCCATGGCTACGCTTCTGTGCATAATAATTCCTAAACAATTCAAGCAAATTGATCTGTCATCAATAAAACTGATCGCCATTTGGTATTTCCTAAAAATATACGACATTGGGTAATGTCAAAATATTAATTTATTTTAGTATTATCCAAACTTTTTTGCGCCATAATTCATCTTGGTAGTAAGCCTCTACCGAAACCACACACTTTGATGGTAAGTCTCGACTGAAACCGCACAAGACATACGGTTCATGACGTTTCAAAAAATAATTGACCGTACTCTAGTCTTCCGCGGCACACACTTTGGGCAACATTGTCTTATTTCATCTTACATGATAATCTTTTTCAATAAATATTCTGTAATAAATAAATCAATGATTGTAATTAAGTTACATGTGTAGCTGTAAAATTCATTTTGTCTGTTTATTACACGGTATTTTTGACTAATTTAATTTTTTTAATAACGCAATTGAAGGTCAAAGTCAGCAAACGCAATGAAGAATTTTTATAAATATTTCGTAATATTTCACGCAGTTTACACTCTATGGTCAACTTTTTGGAAATAAAACAATTATTTTTATGTGAATGTACAATTAAAAGGAGTACACGTCGGTCCGTCAAAGGGAACAGACGTGTTTTTGATTCGCTCCGCAATTAATTCAAAATTCTCAAAAGCTCCAGATAACAACAACAGAGATTAAAGTTTCGAATCTCAGTTCAACTTGTTCAGACGTGTTTTGACTTGTTCGGCAAAATGGTAGAAACAACAACAAATCTCAACAACGAGGAAAGTAACCAAAAACTTTCGGAAAAACAACCTGAATCTCAACAACAAGATTCAGCACCCGTGACAACTCTCAACCGAGGATATAAACAACGAAAAGCAACATGACATTGAGATGGAAAATCTCAAAACAAAACAGACAACAATGGATCAATTCGTCCAACCATTAAGGGCAGAAAAACGTCGCAGCCAACTTGAAATCTTCAGTGCGCCAGCCAAAAAGATACTAGTGCTAGCAAAAAGAAAGATGACAACAAAAAACAATTTGACTTCTCAAATGCCAACGAATCTGTACGATGACAGATTGTTCACTTCAGCGGAGAAATCAGCAAAGCACCAGAACAACCAAAACAAAGTGAAATATTCATTATCGAAAGACAACAACGTAACATCACAGCAGAAACCAAAACCACCACCGATCCATATAACTAGTGGTGGAGGATAGGAGATCAGAAGGTTGATGAACCAGATAACAACCAGTTTTATGATTCAAAAAGGATGTTGTTCAACGGAGAGTTGGGACGACTACGACAGATTCATTCCTCAGAGAAAAACAACACCACTTTCACACCTATTTGGAACCACAGATGAAATTCGTGTATACGTACTTCCAATGATGGAGATCGTAGACTTGGAAAAGGAGTTGAAAACGGAAAAATATCACCAGTTAAAATTGTCAAAATGACAATGAAAATAACGACGATAAGAACTACCTTCTGTATTTTAATAAAGTACAGGAAGGCACCTTCGAAATTAACTGTGTTACGGCAAAGTAAAATGGGCTAAATACAACAACAAGCGTAACGGACCTTCTTTCTGTTCGAAATGTTTGCAGTTTGGTGTTGTAACAAACCACTAATCTGTTTAGATGCTCTGAACAGCATGATTCAAAAACCTGTCCTTACATTTGATTGAAACCAACAAGGTCCCAATCGAAAAACTTTCACTTCTGCGGCGAGAAACATATCTCACAAGAATGCAACATCAGGAAACAAATAATGTGGAAAGCTAAATATGAACGACAACAACCGAAATTGAACAACAAAGGAATTCACGAAATCCTGCTGGACAACAAAGGAATTCAGAAATCTGCTGGACAACAAAGAATGCTCCACCAACATTGAACGATCAGGCGGATCTGATCAATTTACATCACAAAGA
Source organism: Chironomus tepperi (assembly GCF_022539635.2). NCBI lineage: Eukaryota > Metazoa > Arthropoda > Insecta > Diptera > Chironomidae > Chironomus > Chironomus tepperi. The sequence goes on from NW_027226441.1 coordinate 380,231, forward strand.
CCCTAGGATATACCGGTACCAACAACATCTAGAAAACCAGCTTCTGAAATTTAAAATCGCAAAATAATCATACCCTCAAATCAGGGAAATCAAAACAAAACACGAAGAAACAGGAGAAGGGGAAGGAATGGAAATAACAACATCAAAGCCAAAGACCAATAACAATTAACTCAACCAGGTTGTAGAAATTATGGACCTAGACTTCAAACTAATGGAAACAAACAAGGTCGATGAACCTTCATCCAGTGTAATACAAAGTCACCAGCCCAAGGCACTAATCGATGAATGCATGTTCTTCATCAACTCATTCATCGAAATCATCACCAAAAAGTCAGATACCTTTCCATCGGCCAAAAAGTTGCCAAAATCTACATGAGTCAACATGGATTGTAGTCACCAAAGAATCATAATTTACTGGAATAACAGCCTTGCAGATAAATGTTAGCATTTCTCGACTACCTCAGCATGCAAAATTGATGTTGCGTGCATATCGGAAACATTCCTAAAACCAAAAACTACGTAATTCATCGATCTGATCGCATTGATAGACCAAAAGGTGGTGTTGCGATCATTGTAAAGAAATCTAAAACATCAGCTTCAACCAAGTTACAACACAAAGCTAATAGAATGTATTAAGTCTTCATCAACGAATCAATAAGTATCCGTCTATCTTCCAGGAGGAAGCAAAGGAAGGAAATAGACGATCATCTAAGAGATGACATCAACAAAATAACAAACATTGGAAAACTACATCTACGGAGACTTCAATGCAAAACATCGAGAGTGGAATTGCAACGTAGCAAACAAAGCCGGGACAATACTACAGGATATGTCCGGGGAGTTTCTACTACCCCGATTCACCAACGTATTATCCAGAAGATCCGAAAATCTGTATCAACAATTAATGCTCTCAAATTCCAGTGAACACTTTCTAAAATGCACAAGCAATGAGTACCAGCTGTGTATTTTCAAATCAACAAAAGTTGACAGAACAGACAACACAGTTTACAGATATGCACTTTACAGAAATGCCAACATTTAAATCTTATATAACTCGTCGTTCTGGAAAACCCGTGCAACACCGTGGATAGAACATCATATCAAAGTTTTCAGAACTCATCATGGATTCAAGAAACAAAACGAAAAATCAACTTTGAATCGACAAATGAAATCAAAGACTTAATCAGGACGAAAAGAAGTCTTCGACGAAGATGGCAACGTAGCAGAGATAATCAAATCAAAACTGAATTAAACATCCTACAGAAAGTTCAAAGACAAAATTAAGTCAAAAATACAATAAGCGGCTTTCAGAAATCCAACCATCAAACCAAAAGTGTGCAAGAAAGGTTCAAAAATGCCACCGTTTTGATAGAACATTTCACTTGAAAAAAAGTGACTATTTTCGTAAAGCTCACGAAAATCCACTCTTCACATACCCAGGACAGTAAACATTGGAAGGAGAAAATAGTTTTGCAAGAACTTTCTGAAAAAAATAATAGACGATGTCAACAACATACTCCTCAAAAATCTTCCACGAATATTTGAATCATCAACACGTGTAGTTTGGAAAAAAGCTAAAGTAATCCCGATGTAACTGGCAAACCAGCAAAAATGAGCAGCTATAGGCCAATAAGTCAGTTCCCTTCTGTAGAATAAACGAGCATTGGAGGATAACAACATCATTTGACTAACAGTGTGGCTTTCGCACAGGACGATAATCTTTTAATAACGCAGGAAGAAATCAACAGGAATGAAGGTCAGAGTCTGGCATAACGGTCTTTGTTTAAAAGCAAATTTTTCCACTACCATGTAAGATCTTTCCTAAGTGAAAGAACTTTTCAGAGTTCTCATTTTTATAGCAATTTTCGTACAAATACACATATGATATTGTAAGCAGAAACAACCAACAATCACGCACTCTTCGCAGTTTGCATTGTATCATTCTATGGTCAACTTTTTGGAAAGTAAAACAATTATTGGAAAATTTATGTCAAATTTACAATTAGAGACAAAAATTCCTCAACGAAAACATTGGGAAACCGAAGCTACATTTTTAACAAGAGAGTTTAAAGCATCCCGGAGCTCACACTGCACAAATCTTTATCCCCTCATCAGCAGGAACTCAATATCGACGTTGAAACAAACTTCTCATCTATAAGCTAGGCTGTTATGTGGCATTTTCCTACAAAAATACAGAGTTCAAAAGATTCAACAAAACATTGATATGAAAGGATATCCAGATCTACATACTGAAGCAAAAATACCCTCTTTGCTAGACTCGTCTTGCGTCGCGAAACACCGAATAAACCACAACATAAATTAAAGCAAAACAATTTCAAAATAAAATCAAAAACTAAATGAAGGCTAAGTCAGCCTTTAATTTAAATCTGTACATAATTAAGTTAAAAATTTTGAATAAAAAGTTTATTTTAAAAAAAAAAGTGAAAGTACAATTAAAATTTACATTTTTCATATTTTGTGGCATCCTTTTCAGATTATTGTGATCCAGAGCTTCTCTAGAGCGATTCGTGGCTGATAAGTGTTTAACGAGTGAGAATGCGTCAGAACTCTTTCAGTCTATAGAGGGATCAGTGCCAATCCATGATGTTAATAAAAGAGCTTTAAAAGCTTCGTGGTAGAGCATTCTTCATTTTATCGCCCGAGAACCCCCACGAACTAATTTTTTACGATTAATAAGCAAAGAATATCCATTCATTAATAAAATTTTTATTAATATGCTACAACTTAATCCAATTAATTAAAGCGTGTTAAAATCTTTCAGAAAATAAAAAAATTGTTTCCTATCTTGGCCAATATAGGTAGTTAAAAATTGCAAAAATATTTCTCTAATTCCAAATTCCAATCTGTAAAAAAATACAAATCGTAAAAAAGAATCTGTTTCATTCAAGAAATTAAAGTTCGCAATACGTAATTCCATTTATGTCTTGTTGCACATTTACCACTAATGTAATGAATACAGCTTGCAACTTGAAACATACTCTGAATGTCAACATTAAAACTCATGTATAAATATTTAAACTGGAAAAGTAATAGTGGTTAATAGCAACAGTATGATTGAGAAATATTGCCGGTTAAATACAGATAAAGTGTGAAAAATATTCAATTTTCATCTCGTTACTGCCTGATAAGAGCGCATTTAAGATGATTAATTTCTATCAGGGCTCGTAGTCAACTCGAATTTTGAATGGAGTAGAGTTGATTAGAGTCGCCCAGAGTCAATTTATCCATACAAAATCAGAGCCGACTTCGAGTCAAGTTTTCCATATTCATATTTATTTGGTAATTTACCCAAAAAACAAATTAATTTCATCTCAAAATTCCCCAAATGTTTTAACTCTCATCTCATCTAGGTGCGGCGCACATAAAGAAAAAGCTAACTACCATGTATGTATGTATGTAAACACAAAGTATGAAAAAATGCGAGCAGTAAGAGATTTCTTTAAATAAAATGTGTTAAAAAAGATACAAGCTTCATCAAAAAGTAGACCAAAATGTGTATCTTAAACAGTAAATAGCAGGTTAAAAAGAGTTTCAAGGCCGTTGTTGATTACATAAAAAGTAAAAATTATACAATTTGCAGTAAACTTCAGCAGTATAAAGTTTAGCTTTAAAAAAATTAAGTAAAAATTATTGCACATTTACTTCCGTTTTTGGAGCTTTTTGTTAGATTTGCGCGAAAAAATGTTTGAAATATGATGAATCGGATTATTTAGGGATTGTTCATTTATTATGTAACATAAAGAATCGACCCTCGTTCCCTGAGCAATTGTTCGAGATGTAACAATATCTCGAACCCCCCTTCCCTTAAAGCGTGACATGGTAAGTGAACCTACTACAAAGAGAATTTAAGAATATTATTTATTAGAGTTTGACTTTGTGAACAGCAAAAGGTCATATTGCCGTCCGAAAAACTCATGGAAGGAAGCTGTCGATTAAGACAGTATTGTACTTGGAATCGGGAATTGGCAAGCAGCAATAGAGCTTGTTTTAGACGGCACATATGAGAGGCGACGGATGACAATTGATCTGTATGGTCAGCGTTCAGATCAATAAGTAAGTAAAAGCTTCATATTATTGAACTGTAAGTCTATTTCAATATTTTAATTTAAATGCATTTTAATACAATAAATTATGAGAATAAAATATATATTAAATTCAATATGAGCCTGATATTACAGTTACAAGATCAATCTTTACTTGCGTATTCTAGCATTGAAATCTTTCCGCATTTTATTTCCTCATAGCAAATGAAATAATATGATTTAGTAGCTGTAGAATATTATAATTATTTTATGTAGTAAGCCAATTTCATAAAACGTATGACTATTATTGATTCTTTATTTGTTAACATGCTATTGACATTGAACTCATGCAAATATACATATATTCGGCATCTTCGAAAAATTTTCATTGAAATAGACACAATCATTGATGGACGCACGAGAGAGAATAATATTGTTGATTTACTATCTATTTTACCAGAGTGAACACAAAAAAGAGATGAAAAATAAACAAAGACGTACCTTGACAATATAGACATATGACAAGCAAATCATAATTGTAGGAAGCGGTGATGACATTAGAAACCAATTTGTTGTTCTTGGATCTGATTTGTTATTCATTAGGTCCTGCCAACCAAGGTATATTTTGTGAGCAATATTCATCTGAAAATTAATAATAGATTATTGTATTAGTAAATTTTACATTGTTGAATCAGATGACTTCACATATGTTGCAACACTTGTGGACTATTCCCGAGCGACACAACTGAAGAAGACCGTTTGGCTGCCATTTAAGCGGCTTCCATTTGATGTTAATAAAAGAGCTTTAGCAGAGTCTTAAAAGCTCCGTGGAAAAGCCTTCTTCATTTTAGTCGTTCGGGAAAGTAAATCATCTGTTTGTTTAAAGAGCAAAAAGAGATGAGGAAACAGGATAGAGAGTTATTTTAGTTTAAATTGACAAAACATTTAATAAACAGGAATTTCTCGATTTTTTTTTTAAAAACCAAAAAGCATGTAGGGGTGCTGTATACTCAGTATTTTAATATCGTCACTATAAAGCAATTCAAATTTATCAGATTATGCAGTTCGCAGCTGCGAAGATTTTTTTTGTCAAAAATTCGAACTTCGCGTTACGCAACAAGTGAATGGACCCCAAACTAGTTTTTGAATCATTTCAGATATCCAGTTATACTTAAATTTTAGCTTCATAGGTCAATGTTTTTATCAAAATATTTACTAACAGCTTGATTAGCTCGATTATTAAGAACTGTAAACAATTGAAAAATTCAATCATCCTGATTTTGAGAGAAAGGCTCAAGCTTCACTTAAAATATCTTTCTCTAGTGATATTTAAGAGTATGCTTCAGCCATAATGATGCTTATCTTTGATAACTTTTTGTAAATTTTTGCACAATATTTTGTTATGATTTTATAGCTAGAATTAACACCAGACCATAGCAAAATATTTCAATATCATGACCTTATAATGTTCAATATTGCATCGTTTACTAATTTGTTAATTAATCTAATTAATCTACTTTGCACATTATTTTCACAATTTTATAAGTCGCTGAATTGCTTCTAGAAATTTAATAATCAAGGTCCATGTTGTTGTTGTTTTAAAATTGATTGATTTGTCGATGATTTTATGTTGATAATCATTACATTAAAATCACATCAGAGGTAATGGTTTTATATAAAGTAAATCAATTCGTCTTATTATGTCGCCGTTTCCGAGCAGCAAAATATAGCGAACAACACTTTTATCCATAAAAACGGGTCAATATCAGTCATCGCATTGTCGTCAAGACAAATTCACGTCTTACAGTTACTATGGTGACATGGAAATGCCCTAGCGAACACGTTATGCTATTCGGGACGTTAATCTCGCACATAAATTTCGTAACTCTTGTTAATTATGAACATTTGATTAATTAATGTAAGTTTTTGTAAGTTACAGTCAAATATGTTGAATAATAAATTGACAAATTAATTCCATGAATGAATACGAAAAAAGCGAGTAATAAAAGTAAATAAATAAAATTGCAACAAGAACCAAAAATAATGGATCAATAAACTTTTGAATAACATTACAAAAACTGTTGCTGTTTATGTTGTTAAAATTGATATTAATCAAATGCTATTGAACTTCAAAATATTTATATTAGTTTAATTTTTGTCGAGTGCCGATACACGCATCAAATTAGCATATTTGACTTAATTGTTTTAAATCCCCTTAAAAACACTTGTTTACTATTGGATCAAATTAAGAAAATCGCCAACTACCAACTACCAGAATGAATAATTAATCTACGCATTAATTAATTTGTCAAGTTAATTTTCGATGATTAAAATGTCCGAACAGCACAGCATGTTCTCTAGGACAACGCTACTTCATCGTATTAACGGTTAGATGCGTAAGGAAGGTCATTGTTATTGCTTATTTTGCCCAATTTTTCCGTAAAAAAATTCGATTTTCCTAATTGTGCCACTCGGGATGAAGACCACCTGAATGATTTCTACTATTAATAATGTTTGCCATCTCTAAACTGTATTTTTGTGTCATTCACCTTGCGTTTGCAAAAAATACCAAATTAGAAATGCCATGAAGGTGTTCATAAAAAAAGATCGAAGAACTCTCTTTGTCTTTGAATATTTTCTTCTTGTTCATTGATATCCATAACAAGAAGGTCAGTTATGGAAATGATGAAAGATAAAACTAATATGTTTTTAAAGAGCTTAGTCAGGTAATAATCAAAGTAATTCAGTTATTAGATCAAATAAACACGCTTTAAAATAGAATCATGCTTCATGAGGATATTCGAGTTACTGTATTTTTTACTCGTATATAGAACTCTTCAAGTTCATTCAGTTTCTAATTGGATGCATTTTATGACCTCAAAAAATATTATGATTACATCATACTGGAAGACTTAATAATTAGTTTAATTTCGCCGACTTGCTAATTTATTAATTAGTACTGTTTTTTTGCGACTTCTCGGAATTGAAAGCATCAATTAAAATGCGATATTCGTGGTTAAGTTAGTTTCTCAATCACAGATTTTTGGTTAGCGAGTGTATGGGATGATTTCATAAATTTAAATCATCAAGTTCTAAAATGTGATGTATCAATGTCAATCAAAAGCAATAAATTTGCACTATTAAGATTGAGTGACATTGATATTGTGTGAATCCTTCCTTGACAAATCAATATCATTATATGTAATGGATTAAAAGATCCGGTATCTGGTTGGAATCGAACTTAAGCATTGACACAGATATTCAGTCTTTTAGCTAGTCACTCGGCCACAGAGGAATTGCTCTTGCACTAACAAATTTGCCTATATATGACTCGATATCCCATAGTCTACTCTGCCCATACAACGCAGATTTGGATATATTTTTTAAAAGTCCGAAATTAGTCAAAGTTTTGCAGAATGAGGAATTAATTTAATTAAAAAATGTTTCTTTCAACTGTTAAAAATTCAACACTTTAACATTTTTTATTTAATTTCAACATTAAACTCGAATTAATTAAAGACATCATGTTATTGTTACCAGATTTCATCATAACAGTTTATTTTCACAGAATGTAAACTGTTGCATCAAAAAAAAAAAAGAAAGAAACTTTTTAGTTTGTTTTGACAGATTTGCGAAAAGCACGAGTCAAAAACCAGTTTAATGTTTGAAACTTAAACTTTTAGTCACTTTTGGAATGTGATAAGTTTTTTTTTGGACAAAACTTCATGCTCACATCTTGAAATTAATATTCCTTATATTTATTTTTCATAAATTCACTAGCTTGGTATGCTGTTAAGTTTAAATTTATGGTCCATAAACTACATTTAGTGCACACATGAATTTATTTGCAATATTTTTCATTTTTTAAGCTCATTTAAAGTCTTTAATATTTCACATTGAGAGATAAGATTCAAGGTTAAATCATTTTGGTTCATGTAGGTATTCGCTTTTTGCGTGTTTTTAATAAAAATAAATATTGTCTTACTGAATTACCATCTTAGTTGAACAGTACTTGTTTAATATTATTACTCGAGTATAATGCCTGCTTAATAATATTTGAAAACTTTTTAATTACATATCGATTCATCTAAAAATTCCTATTATTTGCCGAGTCTGTTTATCTAGTTGACATTATAATGAAAACTGGAGCTTTGGTCTTTAAAATTCAGTAACTTGAGTAATATTTGTATATATTTCTTAAAAAATGAATGCATATGTTTAGTGTCGTTCCCGAGTGACACAAACGATCACCATTGAATTTTATAAGCTCCACTAAAGCTCTTTTAATTAACACCAAATGGAAGTTGCCTATTTTTTGCAGTCATATGGACGCCAAATGGAGGCGGCTTCCATTTGGTATTAATAAAAGCCGTCCAGTAAAGCTTTTAAGATTCCGTAGCGTCTTCTTTATTTTTGTCGCTCGGAGTTAATTGATGATGTCTTTAAAATAATTAATTTAAGCTTTTTCATCATGAAAAATTCATTTAAAATTAATATTGTGGTTTAAATTGCAATCCCCAAATTTAATGTCATTTGTGAATGATTCTTCCGTTTCGTTTGATGCTTATTTGATTGCTTACTAATTTATTGTATTATATTTCTCGTTTGAAAGATTCCCAGATAAAATTTCAGAAATACCCGGAAACATGAATAATTGCAAGTGTTGCGCAAGACTATTAATTTTTGTTAATATTCTATAATCCCGAGTGACACAAATGAAGACAGAGCTTTTAAAGCTTCGCTAAACCTCTTTTATTAATACCAAAAAGAAGTCGCTTCCATTAGGCGTCAATATGGCTGCGTCCATAACTAGTATAACCAGTACAACTAAATCATTTGCATCCCTCGGGAATACATGTAACAAAAAGAATTTACTGCAAAAAATCTCAGCATCAACTTTTTTTAAAACAAAAATATTCATTTAAAATGGCTAACGTAATGCCCTTAGCATCAAATAAGATTTGGTAAAACCGGTATACTTTTTGAGAAAAGTAAGATTACGTTGGACTTGACAAATCGTTTTCTCATATTTTTTTCACTTTTTTTTGTGTGCCTATACTATTACGACAAAAATATTGACTTGAGTTTACAATGCGATCTTATCATATTCTTAATTTTTGTGAAAATATTTATTGTGAAAGGATTTTTTTTTGTCAAAATAACTCCAAGAAAGTTGAAAAATTTAGTGACTAAAAATCGATTCGAGCAGATTTGAACTCTGTTTACAAGAGTATTGCTCAAAAGATGATTGGCTGCATTTTGAATACAACCTTATCCATGCCTTCATATCTGAGTTTTATTGAAATTATTTGAATATATTAATATGTAAGGTCTTATGAGATAAAAACACATTTTCAATTAAGACGTGTCCAAAACCAGATTTTTCGCTAGGCATGCATAATAAATTTCATTCAATGTCTTGAAGTTGAGTATGATTTTTATCTAAATGGTACCTTACCCAAAACTTTAGATGCTACTTCAAGGTTAATTGCAAGTATTTTAATTGTAAATTTTGCAAAAAAAAAATGAAACTTTTGAATAAAAAAAGAAATTAATATGATTCTTGTACATATTTCGACATGGTCTTATTTTGTATAAAATGAATAGCTGTTTTGTTTATTTTTTTGGCTCACGAGATATTTTTTTCACGAATTCCGGTATGAAATTGTTATTTTATCTTTTTTCGAAAACTCGTTTGAATTTCTATAAACTGTCTTGATATTAAGACTTCAAAATGACAAACTGATCAAAAGGTAAAACTAAATTGTCCGTAAAATCTTTAAAATTATTAATTATATATAATTCTTGATAAATTGAATTTAATTTAATTTAAATTCTTACAATGACAAAAAACTTGTCTTGAAGCAGAACAAAAAATCCCAAAATTCTGCAAAGTCACTAAGTTTATTTCATGTAATCGAATTTCAAAAACAATTGCTGCACATTCACCGTCAATCGAAGCTTATTATTATAAATATTTTCAATGATGGTCATTTAAATTGACCAATTTTGAATATAAACTAGTCTAAATGATGTTGAATCATCTTAAATTATAAATTCGTATCGGGATTTCATGTTTATTGGCAGTTATTCAACAACACAAAAATGACTCTCTTTTCTGCATTTCCTTAATAAATGTCATTTAATCTTCCTTATTTGTTCTTATTGGTAATAATTTACCTTGAACTTAATTCACTAAGTAACTATTTAATTTAACAAATTTTCTTATGGTTCACACACTTTTTTTCTTCTTAAACTCAAAACGAATTTAATATTATTTTTTTCTTTCCGTTGCACGAACTGCTCGTCGTGAGAGCTAACCGTCGACTGACAAAAAGTAGTATGAATCGTTGCTGGTTAATATATGGGTTATGCTCACCTCTCAATATACAGAAATCACATGTTTACTTCAAATCAAAGAAAAACTTTAAGAGCAGCGGCCCTTGTACTTGTGAATGTATATTCGCACTTAATATGCTAGCTTATACTCTAATTCGGGTTTTCCAAAGATTCTTTCGCTCAAAAAGCTTTAATTCGCACATTTGGAGGCAGAACTTCTCTCTCAAATTTGTTGGATCTCGCACTAATAAGGAAGGCTTACTTATCTCACTGACTTTAATTTTATTATTTTATCCATAACTTTCTGGGGAATTTTTAAAATTTGCATAGTCATACAAAAAAATTGAGGCTTTTTTTTCGCACACATATGTAAGAAAATATATTAACATTTTTTATGTCTCAGTAAATAATCAAGAGTTTAAGTCTCAGTCGATTCCTTTTCAAGAATCATATGTTTTTCAGTAGTTATTAAATAAATATTAAATGTTATATGCATTATTGAAGCTTAAATTAATTAACGAATTTTGAAGAAATAATTAGCTATAGATACTGTAAAAGTGTTCCTTATTGCTAATAACTTTATAAAATGTGTCGCAATTCATGTTTATTAGCACACTTAGAGGATTTAAGATCTTAATCTTAATCAATGATGCAAAAGGAAAATCCAATGCGGTTTGGCTATTTAGCATTCATCAAAATACTTAATATATATAAAAATACTTTATTTCTCCTTTGAATATCCTTGAACTCTTGCAAAATAAATGAGTGAATGACCTCTTGCATTAAAAATGTTCAAAATCCATTTTTCGATTTTATTGTAGGCATCAATTAAGTATGTAATTATAATTTATTACCAGAAGTATTTAGAATAACAACATTCAGACACAATTTTGATTCTGTCGAAACAGATGTTAATGCATTCCGCATCGACAGTTGACAAGCGGTTGCCAGTGATAGAGCAAGCTTAAGACGCAAAAAAGGGAAGTCATGGATCACAATTGATCTGTGCAATTTTGAGTGACAGTTTTTTTTGTAGAACAGAATTAATAACATTAGCTAAATTTTAGCAAATGACATTGGTAATTAGGAGCCAGCAATAGATCAAGTTTAAGACTAAGAAAGGCCATGGATCACAGTTGATCTGTGCAAGTTTGAATGACAGTCTTTTTTTTATTGTTGCTCTGTCTGTCTTTGTGTCACGTTCAAAATTTGTGACCTTTTTTCGATCACTTCTACTGCTCCAATAATGCTGAATTTTTTTATACGTATGTGTTCCGAGAGCAATTTGATATTTGTCATCATTAATCGCTAAATCGCTTCCTATTTTAATTAATTAATTTAAAATTTTTATTATGGGAAAAAAATTTGAAAAAATCCATTGTCAATTATGTATATTTTTAATTTACATTAACCAGACTGTTTATGAAACTGGAAAATAATTCATATGATTAATTAAACATCGATTAATAATATAAATTGTTAATTATATTATAATATCAATCTGTTCAGGATATTTAAGTAAGACAAAAAATATAACAAGTGATTTTCTCGCGGATATTCTTAGCAAAAATTTGAATTCTAAGAAAACCGTTACATTCAAATCTTCAAAAATTCGTTAATTTTGTTCAATTTCAATAACCTGGATGTTACTGATCTTTGCTATCCTGTATAAATATGGTCCTGGATGTTAATGGATCTTAATATACTGTACAAATATGGTCCTGGATGTTACTGGATCCTTAATGTAACAAAAATATGGTCCTGGATGTTACTGGATCTTAATATACTGTACAAATATGGTCCTGGATGTTACTGGATCTTGCTATACTGTATAAATGTGGTCCTGGATGTTACTGGATCTTAATATACTGTATAAATATGGTCCTGGATGTTACTGGATCTTAATGTACTGTAAAATATGGTCCTGGATGTTACTGGATCTTAATATACTGTATAAATATGGTCCTGGATGTTACTGGATCGTGATATACTGTATAAATATGGTCCTGATGTTACTGGATCTTAATATACTGTATAAATACAATTCTAGGTCCTGGATCTTGTTACTGTATAAATATGGTCTGAATGTTACTAGATCTTAATGTACTGTAAAAATATGGTCCTGGATGTTACTGGATCTTAATGTACTGTATAAATATGACTCCTGGATGTTACTGGATCTTAATGTACTGTATAAATATGGTCCTGGATGTTACTGATCTTAATGTACTGTAAAAATATGGTCCTGGATGTTACTTGATCGTGATATACTGGTAATATCCTATCTGTACATAATATGGTCTGAATGTTACTGATCTTAATATACTGTATAAATATGGGCCTGGATCTTACTGGATCTTGATATACTGTACAATATGGTCCTGGATGTTACTTGATCTTGATATACTGTATAAATATGGTCCTGGATGTTACTGGATCTTAATATACTGTACAAATATGGTCCTGGATGTTACTGGATCTTAATGTACTGTAAAAATATGGTCCTGATGTTACTGATCTTAATGTAACAAAAATACGGTCCTGATGTTACTGATCTTAATGTACTGTACAAATATGGTCCTGGATGTTACTGGATCTTAATATACTGTATAAATATGGTCCTGATGTTACTGGATCTTAATATACTGTATAAATAAGGGTCCTGGATGTTACTGGATCTTAATATACTGTATAAATATGGTCCTGATGTTACTGATCTTAATATACTGTATAAATATGGTCCTGAATGTTACTGGATCTTGATATACTGTATAAATATGGTCCTGGATGTTACTGATCTTAACATACTGTATAAATATGTCCGGATGTTACTGTATCTTAATATACTGTATAAATATCAAGTATGGAATAAGTATAAGACTGTTGTACGGTTTTAATACAAATTTGATTATACTTCACAAGACAAAGCAGGTTGTTTTGGAGTTTTATATATTACTTTCGAGCGAAATTCCAACCCGATCCAAACATTATAAATATACGCAAAGCGTTATGTCATACGCAAATCACGAGTAAACTGAGTGTAAAAACATACTAATGTGTTCTAATAAATAGAGATAATAACGGAGTCCTATTAATTACTGTGACCAAATAACAGTCGGGCGAACGAAGAGAAGTGAAGTGGAGTCCGACACTACCGTGACCCAATACAACAGTCGGGCGAACGAAGGAAAGATGGAGTCCGACACTTCGTGACTTAATAACAGTCGGGCGAACGAAGCGAAGCGAAGTGAGTCCAGTTGACCGCTGTGACCTAATAACAGTCGGGCGAACGAAGCGAAGGCGGAGTCCGACACTCCTGTGACCTAATAAACAGTCGGGCGAACGAAGCGAAGTTAAAGTGGAGTCCGACACTACTGTGACCTAATAACAGTCGGGCGAACGAAGCGAAGTGAAGTGGAGTCCGACACTCCCTGTGACCTAATAACAGTCGGGCGAACGTAGCGAAGCGAAGGAGTCCGACACTACTGTGACCTAATAACAGTCGGGCGAACGAAGCGAAGGAAGGCCGGAGTCCGACCATGTGACCTATCAACAGTCGGGCGAACGAAGCGAAGCGAAGTGGATCCGACACTCCTGTGACCTATCAACAGTCATGAACGAAGCGAAGCGAAGGAGTCCGGACACTACTGTGACCTAATACCAGTCGGGCGAACGAAGTGAAGTGGAGTCCGACAATTACTGCACTCAACAACAGTCGGGCGAACGAAGGAAGCGAAGTGGAGTCCGGACACTCCTGTGACTCAATAACAGTCGGACGAACGAAGCGGAAGCGAATGAAGGCGTGAAAATTTTCCAACACGTAAGAAAACTCCATGCATCATCGTTAGTAAAATAGTTCGAGCGAAGCTCGAATATAAGTAGTTCGAACGAAGTTCGGATTTGGTTGAGCGAAGCTACAAATTTTGCGACCTGAACGGAGCGAAGCGAGTGAAGGTGAAAATTTTCCTAACACGTAAGAAAACTCTATGCATCATCGTTAGTAAAATAGTTCGAACGAAGTTCAATTGGTTGATGAAG